>NC_088923.1:18725000-18850000 GCF_038396675.1 Hydra vulgaris
TTTATTCTGGACTTGGGGTTTCATTCATTTTTGTTAAAAGTTTTTGTACAACTTTTGCCGTCTTTCTGGGTGATTTTGGTAGTGCTGATTCGGCTCTCTTAACAGCTTTTCCAAGAGTGATTGCAGATTTGTAAGAGGGTGATGTAACAGCTACAGATTTTGATTCTGCTATTTTTTGTCTGCTCTTTCTCTTTCAATGCTTTTCTTTTTCTCGTTGAGTCTCCAATTTAGCAAGTTGTCTTTCTTTTTTCTTTTTTGAATCTTTTTCTTTAAATACTTTTTCGCCAAATTTTTCTAACTGTCTTTCACGATATTTCCTTTGACGTTCAGCATGAGTAAGAGACATATTAAACCCTTTAAAGATTAAAAAAAAGCAACACAATAGTTATGGAGATGGATGTATTACATCCAAGGCTCAATGGAGTTGCAACTATCCTTTACAGAGAGCCTCAAGGATAACTGAGCAAATGTTGCCTATCCAAATCACAGGGGCGTGGTGGCTCTAAAAAGCCCATGCGGGATTTTTATTAAAAGGCCTATATATGCGGGATTTTACCATATATGCTTTATGTAAAGGCCCATACGAAAAAAAAATATATATATATATAATAACTGACCTTATTCTAATAAATCATTAATACAAACCAAAAAGTTGAGATAATACTATTTGTAATTAATAATATTGTTTGTAATACTTCAAAATAAAAAATGGTAACTACGCGATGCAGCGACCACGCTTATGTTTTGATTTTCTTAAAACACAACTTTACCGCAAGCAAATACGATAAGTATTTTATTGTTCGAAGAACATAGCCTAACACAAAATTGAAAATCAAAGATTTTAATTTTTTTATTACTATATAATGATATTTATTTTATTGTACAATAATATAAATTTTTTTAAATTATATATAATTTTTTTTTTAAAATAAATATCGAAAATCTTGAAAATTAAGAAATTCTTTTTATTTTATGAGAAAGTTCTTTTTAGTTTATGCTTTTGTTAAATTCGGTGTTTTAATTTTTTTTAACATTTTAGGATAAACTCGCAACAACTAAAATGCCGCTCTAAAAATGGTGCCGTTATTGACATAGTTTAAACATAAAAGTTTTTATAATGTAGTTTCATTTAGCAGTTCATCATCCTTTTTTAAATCTGTCTGAGGACAGGGTATTGCTGGGTGATTTCTTTATTTACATACAATAATATAAACTGTATAAAAATAAAAAACTTTATTTATTATTAAAGAAGTTTATATCTGTTTCGAAAGGTTACAAAAATGCAAAACATGAGTTCGATCCTTATTTATATAAAACTTAATTTAAAATTTAACACCAAAATATTTTTTATAAATTAATTAAAACGCAATACAATTACTATATAGTAATTGTATTGCGATTTAATTCATTTAAGAAAAATGTTTTGGGGTTAAATTTTAAATTAAATTAATTTAAGTAATAATAATAATAGCTATTACTATTGTTGGGTCTGCGGACTTTCTTAAATTTATTTTGTCAACATTACGATCGTTAAAAACCGATTATGGGTTCATTATTTTTCTCATGAAAAAAATATCATAATACGTTTTAAAACATCTACTTTGTTTTCAGAGCAATATTATTATTATGCAAAATGCTAATATAATTGCGCTCAAAGTTAAAATCAAGTTTGAAATCAAGTGATTAATAAAATTTAATTTGTGCTAACATAAATATTTTAAATGATTCTGGAATTTCTTTAAAATGAAAAAATTAAAATTTGCCAAAAGGCCCATATTTAGATGAAAAAGTGAAAAGCCCATGCGGGAATCCCGCTTAGCCTCTGGGGCCACCACGCCTCTGCCAAAACATACCTATTTTTTGTAGTTTTTGTAAAAAACGCAAAGAAAGTTAACTGCACAATAATCTGCCCGATTAAAGTTGATAAAAACTAAATTGTGGTTTCAGTTAAGCAGTTTTGAATATTGTTTTAAATTTTGTTAAAAAATTGTCACACTGTGGCGTCACGGCATGACATAAAAAGATTCTAAAAATAACTTGAGCTAATTATTTTTTTAAACATGTTAGTATTTATTTAGATGTACTAGAAAGAGTTCTCATTGCGCTGGAATTTTGAAATCCTAAATTTTATTGGTTGTCTTAAATAAAACTATTGGTACCCTAATTGTCACAGCGTGACATGTCACAGCGTGACAATAGTGGTAATAACATTTGATTAAAATAAATGGTTTTCTAAATTCGTCTGGCAAAAAGTATGTTTTTATCATAATTAGCAATGATTAGTGCAGCTAAAAACCTGATTGCAATGAGCAAGACAGTTTTTGAACTTTTTATAGGTTCAATTGAACTTCAGCGATTAAAAATAATTTAAATTATCGCAAAAACACCTATTTTTACTTTCTGTTTCAGCCCATATAATTTTTTATGATAGCGGCATACTATAACAAACTATATATTTTCTGAAAGAGGAAAAGTAGAGCTTTATACTGATATATAGTATTATGTATATTGGCTTCGTTTAATTTTTTCATTTTTTGTGAGACGGTCGTGGAATCGCTCTCTCTCTCTCTCTATATATATATATGTATATATATATATATATATATATATATATATATATATATATATATATATATATATATATATATATATATATATATATATATATATATATTATAGCATATTTAAATTTTGGTTCCTAAATTGTTAGAGTTTTTTTTTAGAAAAAGAAGAAAAAATGAATAACAAACATAAAAAACTCATTTCTACCTCAACCCTTACTTTCAGTCAATGTAGCAGCAACTCCCTTGCAAGTTTTCCCTATATCAATTGATTTCTGTACTGACACTCCTAGTGTAAGCTTCTGCTTTTTTTTTATAAAAAAGGTTTAAAAAAATTTGGGATATAAGTCAAAGTTGTGGATTTTTATGGAGAATCTAAATCTTATACAAATCAGAAGTATTTACTTAAGTTATTATTATATAGTCTATAGTTTTTATTTATATTATATTATATTATTAGTCTTTTTTTTTTTTTTAAAGTATAAATGGTTTTTATTTTCTTTATGCAATATCCAGGTTTCTGGACAAAATCGTTCGTAAAATAAACAGGCTTTCAAGCATAACAATAAAGTTTTTATTGGGTTATAAAAAATTTATTCGACTCAATGTGTTTAGAGTTTTAAAAGTTATTTTTGTAAAAAAATGCGCAAAAAAAATTTTAATTTCTCAAAAAAGTTTACTGATGCATATTTTTTTTCATCTTTATGATGGTCAGTAAATTATACTTTTTATTGCTGCCATAAGTAAACAACTGTTAAATTTATATTGTTTAGCATAGATTTGAGAACTTTTGCTCAATTGCTTGCATTCTAATAAAATATTTTTAAATTTTTTTTCATTCAAAACTTTTATAAATTTTTTGTAAATACTTTATAACTACCTCAACGGTTTAGAACTCTCCCTCATCTTCATGTTTTCCTGACTCATACAACCTTCAACTTTTTAAGTCTTCTGTCTACCGTTCCTTGCTCTATAACTCTATTCTTTTTTTCTAGTAACTCCTAACTTAATAATGGTTGCTTGCAGCCTTGTTGGGAGTGAATCAGAATTAAAGAACAAAAAAAACTTGAAGGAAAAATGGCACCCAAAACCATAATATGTACTAGTACACAAATTAGTTTTGGATTTGGCTTCAGCAATTATCCAAGAAAAAAGGAGACTAACAAACAATAAAATTTGAGGAAAAAATTGAAAAAAACTTTTTGATATATTAGTTTGCAAATGCCTAATTGTAATATGTGATGATTTAATTTGTTCTGATTGTGATAAAAAAGTTCATTAAAAGTGCAAATACATCGAAAAGTACAAAATACAATCTATTAATACTAAGTTTATATATTTTCAAAGAGTTAAAATTGGAACTGTAAGCAAGCTTCAAATCGGATTGCGTGATAACGTTGTATGATATCATTGGAAATACTACCTTTATAAGATTGCTTTAATAAGGTTGAGAAAAATGTTTCAAAAATAAAAACAATTTTTAATTTTACTTTAATAAAAAATGCCCTCTGGAAAAAGCTATACATTGCCTACATCAGACTACAACTTAAATTCACAGTGCAGACCAGGTCACCACATCTCATTGGAGATATTGCTATACTTGAATAAGTTCAACATCGTTAAAAAAAAATGATATCTTCATTTAATTCAATACATCGATTTTATAAAACAAGTTTACAAATTCTTGGATTTACCGCCCTTAAACTATGCTGTGTATGTAAAGACCTCGTTGAGCAATTCAAAATTTTCAATAATATTGACATTCTGCAATGATGTAGACCATCTCAACAGTCATCTTACAAATTTCAAAGTCACAGTCCATGTCTTGAAATGATATTAGTTGAAAACTGTGATAAAAGACTTTTTTCTTTCATCAATGACCATATTTATATATTTTAAATATAGTTAAAACATAGAACACACTAATAAAGTATACCATTAATTCAACATCAGTAAACTACTTTAGAAGCACATACTTTATCATCTGGACACACAAAGTGTCATTTATGTTGGCACAGAGGAGCCTGGTGTTGCTCTTCTCCATCATTATTTACATTTCCTCTTGACACAAATATATATTGTTGCACTATTTAATAAAATTTTGTACAATTGATATAAAGTTCAAGTAGTGAAAATTATTAATCAGCATACATATTAAATAGGACAAGTAAAAAGTAACCATATATAACTATGAATGCGTGCTTAGATAACATGTATGGCGTCAAACTGAAGTAGCCTGCTGCCAGGGACTTCATTACATACATTGGCTATCTTCTAGCTTTCTTCTGGATGGACTGCCGCTTCATTAGTCTGTGTTATTTTCATTTTCTGAAAATGTTGTATAGATCAACCCTTTGACTGTGGCATGTCGTGATCGTGGCTTTTCCATTGAAGTGCAGCAAGCCACAATTGTGGCTTTTAAAACTCATCTTTAAAATTAAGACCTTTATTGCAAAAAAAATTTTAGTTGAATTTTTCAACTAAAAAAACCGAAAATAGAAAATGTTTGGTTTTTTTAGTTGAAAAGTTTTATTTTATATATATATATATATATATATATATATATATATATATATATATATATATATATATATATGTATGTATGTATGTATGTATGTATACATATATATGTATATATATGTGTGTGTGTATGTGTATATATATAAATATATATATGGGTGCTCCGAAAAAATTAAAGTTTCAATAGTTGTGCTTCCTGCCATTTTTCCCATTATTTTTATGATTATCTAACAAGATAACAGCTTTTTTTATTTTTATACTTTAGTTACCAAGCCAATGAAAAGTACAAAAATGCTGAAGATTTTACTGTTTTCCAAATTATTCAAGTAATCAATAACAAATGTTATATAACAGTCCTGGAATGGTTTCTTGAGGGTTAACAGTTCATAAAATTAAAATGCTTACTTATACCACAAATAACAATAGATGTGCACTGCACCAATAAGCTAAAATTAGGCCAGAGAATCACGCAAATTTGTCATCTTGAAATTTGAGATATGTCAGTGCTTTTTAACTGTTTGCAATAGGTATTGTCTCTTTATTTTGTCCTTTGTAATTGTTCCAGCAAAGTCTGTGACTTTGCTGGAACAATTACAAAGTCTGTGATGTTGCTGGAACAATTGCTTGACTGCTCTCTTAGCCATTTCATTAACAAATTTGCAATTGTGAATAAACATGGCAGCTTTATTATATGCTGCATCAGTCACTCATGGTGTCAGTGGCAAGTTCATCCAAATGTTATTGTCATGCAAAAGCCTGAACTGCTGCCAAGACTTTGCGCTAAAGATGACAGCAGTGTTGGTGAAGAAGTTGACAGCTGTGGAAATATTGGCCCTTCTTTTTGAATGCAGCTAGTGGCATCATGCTTCAGAAGTTGCTCAATGACTTGCTTCTCTTTGGAGTCTGACAAGAATGTGGGGAAAAGTACAAACGGTGCTATCTCTACAGTGAGATATCAAAAATGGCTGTTATGTGCTGTCATAGCTACTTGTGTCACAGCTGGATCAAAACTTTTATACCAAATGAGATCAATCCACAACTGCAGATCATTCATTGATGCATCTGCAGCCGAACTTATTGAAAGACATACCTTTATGTAGAAAATAGCAAGCAAATGCAATGCAACTTGTCTATTATATCTTTGTTACAATTGCTAACAGAATGCATAGAGCTTTAGACTTTATAGGAAGGTTGCTATTCATTGGGTGTGACTAAATGCTCCAGGCTGTAACCAGTGTACACCAAGAGGTGGTTTTTATTCTAGAAGTATCGGTATCAACTTGGCAATTAGATAGTCATCACAAGAGTGGACTGTTTTCAACAGTTTACTCCTTTACCACTGCATGGGTAACAATTTTCTGGGTCATCTTAGTGCCATCAGGTATGACAGGAACACCAAGCAGTTTCCTTCTCTGTGAGGTGGCTGTCCTGCTATGAGAATGGCATGTCTCTAGGTACAATTTTTCTTTCCCAGTGAAAAGTGGCTTATTTTGGTGCAGTAAATGATGCTTTTATATTAAGAGCTGTTTCTGTTTGAATTTTCATTTCTGCTCTTCTGGTATTCGGCTTTGACAGTGTCACACTTTTCAAATCAGCACCACCCTCTAATATAACTGCAGGAATTAATGCCATCTCTGACCAGCTGACAAATTTAACCTATCGGCTATTGTAGATATTTTGTAGATACTCTGCAAGCTAGTAATTTTGAATGGACTTTCCTATCAGCCGGATATTGTCATCTTTCTTCGTGGCATAGTTGGCACACTAATCCATTTCTGTTATTAATTAATTATTAATCAAATACGCTGTACTATCTAGTAAATTAAAATTTGTAATATTTTCAATACATATATAAATGCAGCTTTAGACACACATGGATGACATCATACAAACACAGGAAGTTGCTGGAGCTTCAGTATACACATTGATTATCTTATATCCTGCTGCTGCAAAAAAATGCTGCTACATTGACTGAGGGTTCGGCAGCAATATTTTCTTTCATTGTTTCATGCGGCAGCAATATTTTCTTTCATTGTTCTTTGTTTTTTTCTTCTTTTTTTTTGAAAAATTAAAGCGCAGATTTTTACATTAAGAGCGAAAATTGTGAAAATTTGTGCCCTTAGATATGGATTGAGTATATATATATATATATATATATATATATATATATATATATATATATATATATATATATATATATATATATATATATATATATATATATATATATATATTAATAATATATAAACATTAATGAAAACAAATTCTCTCAATACTAATTATTTTATTAAATCTAAGAAATTTTTGCTAGATTTTTGAAACTAGCCTCTTCAGCTTTATTAACAAACTATTAATTATATTTAATTACAAACAAATGGTAACTTCACTTTTTAATGGCTTCTTTAAAGTTTGCTTTAATTGGGCTACTTTAATGTTACGTAAGTGTAAAAAGTATGGCGTCCAGAATTGCATTTTTACATATAGACCATTATCCAAATTCATACCTTCGTTTTTAGGTCCGCATTTGTTAAACTGAATTTCAATTGTTAAATTGAATTTCAAAATCTTGCAAAAAATTTTTAGATTAATAAAAAAATTAGTATTGAGAGAATTCGTATTTATTTATGTTCATATATTAAATTAATTCAACTCTCATACAAGACGTCAGGTCGGTTAAAAATTTATTTATATTTTTTGTTTTCTGTTACGAAAGGGCTAATGATTATTTGATTATAAAAGCTTTATTTTATAATAGCATAGCTATAAACAATAATAATTTTTAAAAAGTAACAATTAAACTTTATGTAAGTATATTAATTTATAAATTAGTGATCTTTTAGTTTCGAAATTTTTTATGACAATATAAAGTTGTTAGAGTTGTTTTAAATATTATAGATATTTTTTACTTAGTTTCGCTATCTTAAGACAGTTTGTTATTGCATGCGTATGGGAATGTAAAATATGGTCTAAAAAGTTATTCTTTTTTATGACTGATGTTCCGTGTGCAAACGTTTCTGCTGTTAATTTAGCGCAGCCTTTATTTTTGTTGTGAAAATCTTTCGAAAGCTCTGAATATTATTGGCAAGTTTTACACCAAATGAAAGTTACTTTATCTGAATTATTTGCTTAAGCTGCAGGACTTAAACCCGATAACAGTTCTGTTAGGCATTATGGCTTTTTTTGTGTTTGCTTTGTGTAATACTGTCACGTTTCTTACTTTGAATAGATTTAATGAAACCTTAACAGCATATTTAAACAACATATTTAAAAAGTAATTTTTATTAACTTTTAAATGAAATAACCTTGCTATGCATAAATAATAAATTTGAATTAATTAAAATAAATTAAATTCGAATAAATTTGAGAAAAAATGAATTGAAAAAAGAAAAATAATTTTCTTTTAATTAAAACTTGTTAAAAAAAAGTAATTACAATAAATAAGTTATGAACTTATAACAAATAAATATTACATATTTTTTACATGTATTTATATTTGCATGCTGCCACTTTAAAAGATTTCGGTCAGCAGCTGTATGCCGTCGTCAAGTAAAGATAGGTTGGCTTTTGCATTAGCATTGCTGAATGCCAACCTGAATTTCGCAGGCTGTATATGTATATATATATATATATATATATATATATATATATATATATATATATATATATATATATATATATATATATATATACTTATATACACATATACCTATGTTGTTGTCTTTTATAAAGTAATTTTTATATTTTGTATACCGTCTACATATTATCATATAAAACAGATTACAAATGTTGCAAGACTGTTTTATTTATTTTAGGAATGTATACAGGAACAATATTTGCTGTTGTGGTGTCAGGCATGCTTGTAGCTTCTTTTGGCTGGCCTTCTGTATTCTACTTTTTTGGTATTTTAATTTTTTTTTTCTGTTTTACAATAGCTAATTAAAATTAACTTGCTGCATTGATATTGACTCTTTCTATCAAAATTAAAAATTAATAATCTAAGAATAACATATATTTATATAATTATGTTGATACATTTAAATATTAAAAAACTTGCTCATCGTCATTTTAATAATCATCATCCTCATTATCATTAATTTTATCATTATCATCACCATCCTCATCACTATATTTCACATTCCTTTATTGCCAAAAACTAGTTTTTTTTAATAATTTTTATAAAATGAGAATGAAGTCTTTTATGCTTGGTATTGTATGATTCATTTAATTGAGGATCTTTTAGTTTACTTATAAACTTAAAATCAGAAAGTGGAAATTAACAATTTTTTTTCAAAATGAGGTCCAAAATGTATGCATCTCACCCGTGATGAGCAATTTTTAAAAATATCTTTTAAATAGCTCAGACCTTTAAATCCTTATTAATCCACCAAAGCCATTATAAAATTTTCTTAAAAAAAATGTTATTCTTTATTAAATCATAAGTATTTAAAAATAAATAATGAAAGTTTTAGCTGTATTGACAGAGCAGGTGTTGTAAATGATTTGGGATATTTAGTGGGCAACTTCGTATTCAACAATGTTTTCTCTGTCATAAATTTACTACAGGTTTCACTTTTAATGCAATAATAAGGTGTCATAGCTTCCATCAACATATAAGTTAAAGAACGGTTGAATAGACAAAGCTACCTTAAGTTTAGCCAGAGTTGTAACTAGCAACAATTTACCAACTCTATAAAAAGCAAATTGATATAATCTGAGAATATCACCATGAAAATAACTTGATGATCAAATCACTCTAGTGCTTTTGTGGATATAGATACCAGCTTCTGTGACCATGATGGTATCTTAAACCAAAAATAAAGTAAATATTTTTGTTTTTTTTTTCAACTATTTTGAGAAATATTGTTCTCTTTTAGTTTAAGTTTTCTATTGGGTGGTTCAAACAAAGATTAAAAGTTGTCAGAGTCATCATCACTTTGAGAGCTTGATTCTGTATGTAATGCTCTTCATTTTAATATTTTTCTTAAAAGTACAAAGCAGTATAAGAAAAGCCAATATCAATTTTCTCTTCAAACATGTTTTATAAGTATCCACTATATTTTTGTAGTGCTTGCAACAAGCTGAATTTCATATTTCAGAGAAAATTTTCAAAAATATTTTTTAAAAATACCTGAAATCAGTACACAAATTCTTCAATACTTCGGATAAGTTTTTAGTCTAATTTCTTTAAATAAACTGTTTTCTTTATAATTAAATTTTAAATGCAGTAATAAGAAATAGCATCACGCTAATCACTTAAAAGAAATGACGAACAATAGTTGACGGATAATAGAAATTAATACTATCTTAGAAAAAGTAGACAAAATGTAAAGAATTACTACATTGATCAACTAAAGAAATTCATAAAGTATAATGCCGGAGTTTTATTAAATGATAATAAAAGATATTAATCACAGAACAAGTAAATGTGATATAAAACTATATTGAAGAGTTCATTCAAATGCAGAGGAAATATCTTGAACAAAAACTTATCTAGTACAAAAAGTTCATGCAAATACAGAGGAAATATCTTGAATATTTATAGTTTTTTTTTTTACTCGATTGCAGCACTTTAAATGTTTTTTTAAAAATATAGCATACTTAGCAACAACAAAGTATAATGTTAACAAGGTTTAACTCTTATAAAAAACAACAGTCAACAGTACTAAAGTGTTTTACTATAAAATAAAAAAGTTTTAAATTTTACGCTGATACACTGATGATACACTGAAACCATTATATATATTTTTTACTGGCCAGTGTTTATCAAGAGTCCATACATTCACCATTTTTACGCAAACTAGATTAAAAACAGTTCTTTCTTTTCTAAACAGGTCAGTTATATAGGAGGTTAAAAAAAAAAGATTTTTCAAAGTGTTAAAAAGCAGTTAACTTGTAAGTTATTGCAAATATATTTGTTATATAAATTTATTGTAATCATGAGTTTTACAAAATTAAAATGCAATGTTTTTTTTGTGAGATTATTTTTTAGTTATTTTAATTGTTAGTTATCTTAATTGTAATCTTTTTATTTTCACTAAGTTTTTGCAAGGTATGTTATTAACATATTGTTTGTTCTAGGTATAATGGGTCTTGTTTTGCTTTTATTTTGGATGTTTTTGGTATTCAACAATCCAGATGAACATCCATACATCAGTGATGATGAAAAACGATTCTTAGAAGAAAGCTTGCAAAAGTGTTCTTCCGACACTAAGGTTTGTAACTAAGATTATACCATCTTAGTTGAAATGATCTTTTTTGGCCTTAGTTCAATTATAGTTTGTATAGTACAAATAGTACAAAGTTTGAAAAGCGTTTTCCAATTTTAATTTCAATTTTATATTGTACAATCATAACACTAGAAAAATAAACTTAAAATCTTTAACAATTAAACAAAGTAACGGAAAAATTAATTGCATACTCACTATGTATGTATGTGTATGTATGTGTGTGTATGTATGTATGTATGTATGTATGTATGTATGTATGTATGTATGTATGTATGTATGTATTTATGTATGTATATTTGTATGTATATTTGTATGTATGTGTGTGTTTGCATGTATTTGTATCTAGTAAGTGACCGGGGCCCCGGCCTCAGTTAAAAATGAGAATTTTTGCATACCCGGCCCCGGCAAAATTATAAGATTTAGCAAGGGTTGATAGCAGGGGCTAGAAAAAAATTTATAATTTTTTGTATTATAATTTTATATTTACATTTACTATTTATTACACACTGGCATATATTTATATATTTTTAAACTCTAATTTACTTTCAGCAAGATAGCAAGCAACCACTATTAAGTTATGAGTTAATAAAAGAAAATAGAGGACAGGTTAAAATAATTGAAATTTTTTAATTGTATCCTGCAATTTTCAAGACATTAAAAGTTGCAGGATGTATTAAAAATGAAAACACGAAGATGAGGAAGTGTTAAAAGGCTTTTTTGATGTGCAAGGACAATAAACTAAATCAATAAAAGTTTTTATAGCATGAAGGCATAGATACAGTATAAGGATGCAACTTGTTAAATAAGTACCCAAGTAAGAATGAGTTTTGGTTTATCGTAATAGTGATAATAGCTTCTTTGAACTTTGACCATTATAGTATTTATGAAAACAAGAAAAAAATCCAACCTTGCAACAACGGGAGAGAGGTTCAAGCTTGGCAGATAAAGCAGGTCTAACTTCATTTACAATGTACTTTTAGACTTTATCTGAGAGTAAGAGGGTTGTGATCCGTCAATATAGGAATGCTAACAATATTGCTATGTTTTTTTGCAGTAAATAAATGAGTTTTGTTGCCTTAAAAATTTAAAATCCACAAGCCAATGCAAGTCTTAGGCTGTTATAGAAGAGAGATCAGATTAAAAACCGGCGCTTGTTCTAAGCAATTAAAAAGTGAAGATTTTTTATCAAGACAATTTTTATTATTAAACATCTTAGCTTCCAACAAGGCTGCAAGCAACCACTATTAGAGTTGGAAGTTACTTGAATAGAAAAGATGAAGATTGTAGAGCAAGATAAAGATTGACAGACGACTTAAAAAATTGCAAATTATATGAATCAGGAAAGCAAGATGAAGGAAGCAAATTCCAAAGAACTGATATTCGAGAAAAAAAAACTAGAGGAATAAGAGTTTTTCGAGCACTTAGGAACAGTCACAGAAAAAGGATGAGATTTGATTGAATGACAAGTAACACAAGAATGAATTTTAGTAGATGGCACAAAAGACACTAACTCTTTAGAGCAGTGCCCATTAAAGTATTTGTAGAAAAAAGAAAGAGAAGCAACATTACGACGATGTGATAATAGTTAAAGGTTGACTGCAAGAGCAGGTCCAACTATGTTTGCAATGCGTTTTTGCACCTTGTCTAAAAGAAAAAGGGTGTCATTAGAAGATCCACCCCAGATATGGCAAAAGTATTCCATAAAAGGCTGGATTTGAGATTTATAGAGATAGAGAATAGAATCTGGAGTAAGAAAGTGTCAAGCTCAGTAAAGAGATGTAACCTTAGCGGATACTAGTTTTGCAACAGATTTGACATATGGTTTCCGAGTAAGAGTTAATCCTAGAAGATGAAGAGTAAATGACTCATCAAGTACATTACCATTCATAAATATAGGAAGATCTAAATTATTGCAATAACGATTGGCTGAAAAAAGTCGAGTTTTATCTGAATTAAAGTTCACCAGCCACTGTGAGCCCCATGCTGTAGCAGAAGTGAGATCTTTTTCAAGCTCAAATGCCCCCTCAAAGCAATCAGAGAGTGTTGGCTTTTTATCACGACAAGAATAAATGATAGTATCATCAGCAAACAATGCCACCTTAGATGTGAAAATATCTGGAAGATCTTTAACGTAACTTGAGGAACCCCTAAAGCTACAGAATATGAAGAAGAGTGTTTTATACTACAATTAGAGAGAAAGGATTAAATAATCTTAAAGGTGTTACCAGATACACCATAAGAAAAAAGAGTCTAATCAGGAAATCACTTTAGATACAGAAGCTGGAGTGATACAAATGTCAAGCAATGGATCAACCTGTTTGACGACTATATCAGGTAGAATGCAACTAGTGGAATCAAGAGATGATATTGATGAAAAGTTCTTAGCAAACAATTCAGCTTTGTCTTAGGGTGAGCTGACAGTCTGAACCATACAAGAGAGGTGGAATAACAGATTTGCCCTTATTATTGATACTATTAAAGATTCTCCAAAAAGTCACAAGAGCCTAATTTTTGTGATGAAATACAAGATTTCATGACCTGAGAATAGCGGGCTTTGGCGTTAGACAAAACTTTTTTACAATGGTTTCTAGCAGTAATAAACAGATGTCTGTCTTCTGGAGAATTGTTTTGCTGATAGATGTTGAAGTAATGGTTTCGATTGCATCAGTACAATGTGAGGAAAACCCTGGAGAAGAATGAGGCTTGAC
This sequence comes from Hydra vulgaris, assembly GCF_038396675.1. NCBI lineage: Eukaryota > Metazoa > Cnidaria > Hydrozoa > Anthoathecata > Hydridae > Hydra > Hydra vulgaris. The sequence goes on from NC_088923.1 coordinate 18,739,017, forward strand.
CTGGAATCGTCGAGATGGAATAAAAGACTCCATGCCAGCCTGAATCCACGAAGTTATGTAAGAAGCACATTTGTCAGCAGGAAGAAGAAAGAAATCTACCCAAGGGCTATCACAAAGAAAATAACAGAGAGAGTCCCAGTCAGCTTTAAGGTAGTTGTAAGAGGTACAATGATAGGGGGATTCTGATGATGACGAAAAATTAGATAATAGTTTTAGAGAGATCAAACCCTGATCAGAAGCATTAAAGGGTGAATTTGGAGAAACTGAGCTCTGACCAGGATCAGAAACAAGACATAAGTCGAGTAGAAAAGGTTAATGATTCAGGTTGTCTGAAAAGCGAGTTGGAAAGTTGACAATTTGAGTTAGGGATTAAGAAAGGTTAAAGTTTTGGGCTTTAACGTCTGCATAATCACTGACACTAGAGCCAAGCCATTCAGTGTGATGAACATTAAAGTCACCAACAACAACAATATTGGCTGATGGATAGAGAGAGAGGGCTTGGTCAATTTGATCAGAAATAACATCAAAAAGAGTGCAGTCTTGAGATGAAGTAAAGCGATATAGAATAAAGAGAAAGGCGATAGAGTGAAGTGGTGCTAAACAAAAGCACATAAAAGAATAGTCTGTGGATTCAAACCTAGTTTCCCAACAAATGGGTAAATTCATACAAATATAAATGCCAAGCCTAGCATATGACTATTGGAGTCTTTACAAAATAAAGGAAGATAACCATTAACACTAAGATCACAAGATGAGACAGCTGAGCTCAAATTAATCTCACAAAGAGCAAGTAGGTTTGGTGAACTTTGCAAGAGATAAGACTCAACAGAAAAAAAGTTACTTCAAAGACCACGAATATTAGTGAATGATAGGTTTAAAGAACTTGGTGATGGCGATGGTTCTTTGTGTTTTATAGTTTTTGGAACTTTATTAATTTTTAAATTTGTTAAAGAACCTGACTCAAAGCATAGACAGTACTCAGTACTCTGATTAATAGCCTAAGCAATTGCCTCATTACCATTAATAAACCCTAAGCTGTAACAAAGGGCTCCAAATGTGGCCTTGACAAATCACAACAAAAGTACAAACAAGGACACCATCCATGCGCAACATAGCACTGTTAATACTTTAGTATTTTTTAGTTGTTGATGGAATCAGCCTCTAGTCAGGTGTTAATCAGGAAATCTGACTACCAGCTGGATTCAGAACCATAAAGCTGAGTTTTAGAGATGTACCTTATTAGAAGATAATAGAATGAGTTGCCTAGTCATAAAAACAGAGACACAAGCAAAACCCATGCATTGAGTCAAGAAGATCCAGCATTCAATATCCTAAACTGGAAACGATGTATTAAAAATACATCTGCACAAACAGATTCTATATGTTGACCATGGCTGGTCAACAGATAGAATCTGTTTACCCCGTAAGTCATTACTTAAGGGGTAAACAGATTCCTAGGAGGCCTTCTACAAGACAGTAGCCGGATGCATTTAACATCTGCCCAAGATGAGTACTTTTATCAAGACACCATCTCTAGCATTTACTCAACCAAGAGCCCAAAGGCAGGGGGTGTTTTAAGTCAGAGTTGGCTTCTCCTAGCCTTTGCCTAAAATAGCATATCTTACAAGGCATCAGGCCATAAAGTAGATTGTGCTGGGTTTCATGTTACCAGTAGCAGAATAACCTAACCTGACAGGAGTAAAAAGTTTGTGTCCTTAGCTAATAGAGGTACTTTAGATGTAAAATTTTCATGAAGATTGTTATTGTAGATAAGAAACATTACAGGAGCAAAGATTTTGACTTTAAGAGTACCAGACTTTGTGGTACTCTTAGAGTTACTTAAAATAAAGTGGAGTGTAGGCCTTCAAGAATAACTTTAATTTTGCAGTTAGAAAGAAATAATTTATTAATCTCAAATTCTTTATATAAAGAAATTAATAACAGAGTGAAGACTAATCATAGGATAGTTGGAGAGGTCAAAGTGTTTTCTAGAGTTTTAAAAAATTGGAACCACTTATTTAGCACTTTTTAAAAGTTTAGCAAAAATTGAAGAGAATTCTGGAGCACACTTTTTTAAGACTATGATTGAAATCTTGTCTGGAGCTCAAACTGTAGAAGTGTTCAATTGATAATTAACTTAAGCATTAAAAGCCATAGTGATTTTAATGTTTAACAATGGGTTAATCTGTTCAACTGGCATGATGATGATGATGATGATGATTATTATGATGATGTAATGATAATGATCATGATAATAATGATAATTATGAGGATCATGTTGATCATAATGATGTTTATAATGACCCCGGCTATATTTTATCAAACCCGGCCCCGATCAAATATTAACACAGGTCGTTTACATTTGTATGTGTGTTTGTTAGACTGGCAACATTTTGAGAGAAATATTTGCTCAGACCCTAAATAAATATACACCATGTTTGAAATATTTTCTTTTTAATTTTGAATTAATATTCAATATTCAAATAAGATAATTTATTACCATTTTTTCCAAAAAAAATTTTGTGGAAATGTTCCTAAAAAATATGGTTGATATTTTTAAAAATTCTTAAAACACGTTGCTTATGCTTTACATATCTGACAGCAGTGGTCCAGATATGTAAAGCATATCTTTTTTTAAAAGAAAATTGATATTTTCTTAAAACAAGTGTCCCTAATATTTTACCATCATCATCAAGATGTAATTCCAAAGCATTTTTTGTTTATTTTCATGTTAGTTATCTTAAGAACAACTACATGTTGTTTGTAATTTTGTTGGTGCTAAATAAGCAGTAAAATTTGCCTCAGTGTCTCAATGTAAAAACTCTGAGAATATTTTGCCTCAGTGTCTCAATGTAAAAACTCTGAGAATATTTACTTAAAACTTCATATGTTTAACATAAAGATGTAAAAAACAAAAAAGTTACTTAAAAGAATATATATATTTTTTTTTACAAGTACTTGACCTTTTTACAAAAATTAATGCACACTAATATGATTTTTAGTTTTTATCCTTACTTGTTCATTAGAAAATAATATGGGACATATGTCCTGTAAAAAATGTTTGTTAGAAAAACATTTTTTGTTATCATTAATAATAAAACAAAAATAACTTAACTAAATAAAAGTTGTTTTTATTTATTTTTTGTTTTTTTATTGCTTTTTTTAATATACTTATTTGTTTACTGACACAAAGTGCAGTATTAAGTTCGATCAACTTTTAATGCAGTATTAAGTTTAATCAACTTCTAATGCGAATTTCAAATTGAATTATTTTAATTTAATTGCAAAATTAACTGCATTGTAAAGTTTCTTTATAATGTATTTATTAATAAATATATTTAATAAATCTTATTATAAGAATGTATTTATGTAATTACTTTTGAGTAGTATTCTACAACCTTCACCTAAAGTAAAAAATTATTAATTTTAGAAATCCAATTTACTTTAAAGTGCCTAAAAATTTAAATTTGTTTTATGATTAAGTTGAAAGTAAACTTTCCTCTCCATTTTGTTTATTTTCTGATATCTTAGATGAATTTTAATGTCTTTTTTACTTTTAAAATTTCAAAAGTAAAAAAATTTAAAGATAGTTTTTTATTTATTTGACTAGGTTATTTGTTTACTAGTCTAGAAAGAAACATTGTAATAGCAGAGCTTATTGAGATGAGTTCTCTTTGTACTGAGTTACTACTCTTACGCTAAGTAAGTGGAGCCGGGATATGAGCCTGCAATTCTGCTCTATGTCCAATGATAATTTCGAACTTTAAGCAGTGCTCTAACCAACTGAGCTATCTCGGCTCAAGAAAAAAGTAGCATTTATTAAAATTGTACAAATTGAAACAAATTAAATGTTACAATTATCCTTATTCTTGTTGATCTAGATTATGAATAGATGAATAAGTAAATACTGCTGGGAGTTTATTTCAGTCTTTCCTTTAAGTTTTTTATACTAAATTGATTCACCAATATTTTAGATTGCAAAGATTCCTTATTTTTCAATGTTTACATCTATTCATGTTTGGGCAATTGTTGTTGCTCATTTTGCAAACAACTGGGTGTGGTACTTTATTCTTACAGACATGCCATCTTATTTTAGAGACATACTTAACTTTGATGTTAAACAAGTAAGTTTTTTTTTTGTGTGTTTGTGTGTGTGTGTGTGTGTTAATATATGAATTAAATAACCTGTTAAAGCAAACAAGAAGCATATCAGTACCAAGCATTTAGATGACAAATTTATAGGTCAAATAAAGTTTTTTATTTGACCTATAAATTAGTTTATTATTGTAGAACATACAAAAATAATATAAATAAAATGAGAATTTTTCAATTACAATAACTTGATAGTTTACAATAATTGTTTGAAGCAAGAATTTTCATTAATAGTTTTCTTTAAAAAAATAATTTAAATCAGGATTAAATATTTTATAAATTATGAATTCAGTAACAAATAAAGTTTTTTTTTTTTTTTAAATCAGAGTAAAAATCATTGTGAAATTCTCACCGATTCACAGTGGGCCAGATTTTTTTTTCGTGGCCAAAAGTCCCAAAAAAGTCAAATCTTCTAAACTTTTATTTTATTATTGAAACATAGGTGCTTTACTCTACTCAATAATGTATCCGTTTAATTACTAGAAATGAATATAATGAGTTGGATGAGGATGATGATTTTGATGATAGAAATAAGGAACTAAAACCAATAAACATAAATGAAATAAGAAAATTAAATGAGCACAATGACATTATCGGATCAACTGAAAATGAAAACACTGATTTGTTATTTTATTACTATGCTGACTTTGAATTTACTGACTAAAATTTTATTTATATTATTTTTAGCTTTTGATTTAAACGAAATTATTATGTGCACTTATTTGTAAAGTAGGAATAAACTTTTAACCTTGAGCTATAAAAAATAAATTCTCAGTTTTAAATATTTATTTAATATTAACAATATAAAATATAGCTAATGTAATTCACTAAAAGTCTATATGCAAGATGTTAGTGACTAATAAATTAACTATTTTTTAACATTTACAGTATATGCAAGTGTCTAACTTCAATTTTCTTATAGTGTCTACGTTAATTTTTTATGCTTATGGCTTTTTTAAGTTTTTAACATTACAATTTTTTAATCAAATCGCTGCAATTATCAACTAATTAGTCTTCATATAATCAAATAATATCATATAAACTTCAAATTTCCAGACAAATAAATTTTTTCACGCCACAATGAATTGTAAAGTAAGAATTAAATAAGTCTAAAATCTTGAATTTTTAAAATCGATTTTAAGTTTAAATTATAGCTAGTGGCAGCTGATTTTATTTAATAGTATTAAACAACCTTTATACTTCCTAAATATCATTAATTCCAATTTCAAGAGAGAGGCATTTGGTTGGAATCGAATACTTAAATATTTGATTTTTATGTATTTATAGTGAAATGATTTTCTTTCTTTTTTCCTTTTTTGAAAACATTAAAATAATAACAAAAAAGTTTATTTAAACAATAACGATTCGATGTGTTAAATAAAATTTATAAAAAAAAAAAAAACTATATTCCTTAAACAAATATCTTAACTTTAAACTGGTCTTTTTATAAAATCAAAAAAGTCGTTGATTTTGAACTAAAAAATATATCATAAAGAAACATGGTCGCAGCTGGTTGTTTTTGTGAACAATAACTGCCGTTTAGTGAATGCAAAAATCAGAAAATCAAACAATCTTTGAGTGGCATTTAGAAAAAGGAAGATGAAGAAATTTAGAAAAACATCTTTAAAATACCAACAATTCTAAGACATTATGAATAAATTAAATACAAATATATAACTAAAACATATACTTTTTATAAGTTAATATGTTTATTTAAAATAAAAATAGTCCAAAGCTTTTTTAATTGAAAAATGTAGATTTTGAGGATAAGTATTTTTCAATAAAAAAAAAAAAAAATTGTGAAAATTTGACAATTTTAAAGCCATTATGAATTGTTCTAGCAAGCTTGCCTTCGTTTCTAGTAATTAAACGGATACATTATTGAGTAGAGTAAAGCACCTATGTTTCAATAATAAAATAAAATAAAAGTTTAGAAGATTTGACTTTTTTGGGACTTTTGGCCATGGAAAAAAAATTCTGGCCCACTGTGTGATTGTACACTTAAAAACAATTAAACATAATCAGGCATGTTGTTTGTGTACATATTAGAACCATTATATATATGACTTTTTATGATGATGTTTATCTTTCTATATTTTATAATGAATTGCAGAGTCTAAATTTATTAGTCAACTGCAAGGACATCCATAATAGATGACTTAATGACATGCAATGAACCATGTAGACTCTTCCTAGAAATTTTTTTAGTATAGATTACACAAAGATGAATCTTTGGTAATTATCTATATTAGAAATTATCTTAAATAAATTTCACATAATTCATCATTTGTTCCCTCAGTATCAACATGAAATTGTTAGCAATCTAGTGACTAAATAAAAATATGGTTAGAAAATAAGTGGATAATTGATACATATTTATGTGTAGCGGCATGGGGGACACTATGAGCATTAAAAATAATAATGGCGTTGCATTTTGTAGATGCAGAATCAATGGTTTGCCAGCAACTTCTTTGCATTGCAAACAGCATTGCAAACAGCATTGCAAACAGCATTAAACCGAATGCGGAAGGCATAACTGTCATTTTCATGATCTAGCCTGTTAGCTTGGGTTGTCAACACTATGAAAGAATAGTTAGTATGTCTGGCTTCATTGGTAGCATCCAAACTCTCATTCAACAGCAGTTACAGTGCCACAGTTACTGTTTTATATATTCACTGCTGCAACCACAGATTGTTTAATGTGCAGTTTTATACAACTCATTTGTTGAATCTTTCAATATTTGCAATTATAAAATATTTTTTCAATGTACTATTATTACAGCTTGATACACTGGTGTACCCCTAAAGCATGAGGAAGGAGGGGGGGGGTGCATTTGGTCACAACTAGCACTTGCAAAAATTTGTAACAGGCAATAAAGCTACAGGAAAGCTGCGAAGCTTTGTTTATTGCTTGTGTTTTTTTTGTTTTTTTTTGAAGAAAATGAGTATTAGACAGTTTTAATTTTAATATTAATGTTTAATATTAATTATTTTTTAATGAGAGAGTTATATAATGAGTGTTTAATGAGTGATAATATAATGATTGTTTAATGTTTATGTTTTTCTCCATTGTTGAAAAAATTAGGTGCTTCAAACAAGGTACTACTTGGTGTAGTTAATGAAGTTACAGCTGTAAATAATTTATTTTTACAGCTGTAACTTCAATTTTTAACAGTTTTTTTTATTTATTTATGTTTTTTCTTTAGAAAGATTAGAAGTTAGGCACCAAGTATGTGCAATGAAACTTTTTCTCCAAGGTTTAGTTAAGGCAATTTTTAAATTTTTCGAATTTTCTGAAATTAACATGATTTTGTCAGATGTTATAATTTTTTTTGCTTTAGGTTTTTATAATGTTCAAAGAAACTTTTTTCTTTTTTTATATAGTTTTATAGAAACTTTTTTAATACCCTGTGAATCTAAAGAACATTATTTTTAAGTCTCTAGATCAATTTGGCTCAATAGCATTAGTTTGAGCTTAGTACAAAGTCATAAACACAACAATAGATTAAAGTAATATTATAAGTAAAGGAAATATTTGATTTTTTTTGGATGACATTGATTCTTTTGTTGTGGATTGTAATCACCAACTTCAAATAATGTGATCGTTATGCTTTTGAGGCATAATATTACATAATATTCAACGGTCATTCACCAGTGAGGCAATGCCTAATGTTAGTTACATAGTTTACAAATCACAAATACATTGGTTTCCATTTCTTATTGTGAACCTTTTTTCAGCACACTAAAATGCTTATTAATGCTACAAAGGTGTTTAATTAAGCATAAAAGAAAAGTAGCTTGTGAAAAATGAAAAATGTTCGCCCAATTTGACCAGTAGAAATCAGCAACTAAAAGTAACATAACAATGGAATTATAACATAAACTATTTTTACTAAATCAAATTGAAGAGTCCAGGGTAAAAAATTGCAGTCACATTTTATAAGTTTCTAGATATTTGATTTTCAAGTTTAAAAACCGTTTTTTAATAACTATTTAATTACAAAGTCTTAAATAAATATCTATAAATATGTAATAATGTTTGAAAAGTACAAGTTTTACCAATCAATACTCGAATCTCAAAATGGACTTTGCTCTTTTTTCCATTGCAAAACAGTTTTCAATGGAAAAAACATTGTAAAACCTCCATTTTTCATTCATATTTAATGAGAATACCACAATGAAAATAATTTTTGGCATTTTTTTTAATGTCAAGGGTATGGTTCAGGTCCCCAGTAGACAATGCAGAAGCTGACAAGTCTTTTTTTTTTTTTTTGAAAATTATGCATGATTCATCTGTAAATTAGGTCAATATTGAAATTTTGCTCATTTTAAATTTAGTCTAAACTCATTTCAGGTAAACTAAGTTCATCAATGTTTGAATCACCGATTAATAAATTTAGAATTTCAGGTATTCCTTGGATGATGTAACAGTAAAATTCTTAATTATCTAAAAGGTAAGGTATAGAGATCAAAAATCCAATTCACTGTGCCAAAAGTATCTTATGCATAAATTTGTATTTTTGTTTATCATGTCACATTTACAAAAAAAACTTTGCCACTAAGCACTTTGCTAGAAAATAAATCATAAATTACAGGCATAAAAAAATGGGTATTATAGTGGGCTATAATGGTACAACAGTGGGTCCTCTAGCCTTTTATTTTTATCATTTTAAACATCTCCATTTGAAATAAGTATAGCCAGCATGAAGTAATTTAAAACACTATAAAATAAACAACAAACATATTTTTTTCAAGCAATAGAATTTTTAAGTAAAAAACATTATACTTATTTAAAATCATCCTGGTCATCTTATTAAACTTTTCTTTGTTTGTTCTTTGTAAACTTTTTAAGTAGCTGAAGATCTTTAATTTTATACATTGATATACATAGTTTGAAGTGTTTTCTAATAATGACAGTTTTCTTATACTTCCTACATTTCTACCAATAAATGTGTTTAAATATACGCCATTCCAAGAGGCTCTACAAGATATAATTCCTTGAGTGTTAAAGCACTTCACAAAGAGAAAAAAGTGCTTCTCGAAGAGGTCTTGTAGCTACAGGACAGCTTAGCTTTGAAGTGAGAATTTAAGGAATAAGTCATATTTTTGAACGTGTCCTGCTTAGATTCAAATATATGGAAAGGAGTTATAGGATTTTTAAATATCTCAACCCAACCAGAAAATGTATAGACTTGAGATTTGCAGTTAATGATACCCATATCTTTTTCACACTCCAAGTAGGAATGAACTCTTTTAGGAAAGGTAACTTTTTTGGAGTAAAATCTTTTTTTGATGTTGAGTCATGTGATCCAGAAACCTTAAAACAATATAATTTTAAAAAGTTTTATTTTTTTAAAAAGAAACAGCCATGCAATCTTAAAACGATGTAGTTTTTATTTTGACCAGCACAAAAATCTCAGAACAAATCTACATTTTTCACTAATAGACTTAAATGATGAATAAAAAAGTTATTTAGTATTGAGGTCACTTTATCTGCACCCATGGCAACAGTTTTATAAAAACTATATATAAAAACATCTTTTCTAGATGACAAATGAATGTTAAAAGAAAAAAAAATTTTGATAGTCCAAAACCAATGGCTTCAAAACTTTTTTAACCTTAATTCTCTTTTTCTTCTATAAAAAGTTTCAGCTTTTTTTTGGTGGAAATCTTTTTCAAACTCAAGCAAACATAAGATTGATTTTTAAATCTTGTGCTTCAGGGTTAGTTGTGATATCTTTTGAAGAAACATCAATTCTTATTTTTGATTCATCACACTTTGAACATGTATTTATTCAAGGATAACCAAAGGCAATATTAAACTTGCTGTTAAATAATGTCCTATTGGATTCATAACAAATTTTTATAGTTAGGTGAAGAATCATAAACATTTTAAATTTTTTATTTATATTCAGTTCTTCAGGTAAATAAATGCGTCAATTTTTCTTTTGAGAATAGTGAGACTTCCTTCCTCTGAATTATGAAATATGGTTTATTGTTTTATTATGTACATCATCTGTAATTTTATGTTTTTACATGTTTATGAGTTAGTAACTTTTTTTTGTTTTTAGAATGGTTTTTTTTCTGCTTTGCCATTTTTTGCTACATTTGCTGCTTTCCAAATTTCAACTTTGGTTAGCGATTTTATTCGCAAAAAAAAGTGTTCTACAGCTTGTACTCGCAGAGTAATGTCATTAACTGGTATTCTTTATTGGTTATAAATATATTGTTATTTCATACGATTTTTTTTCATTTTTGATTATTTTAAAATATTTATAATTCTCACATTCAAAGTAAAAGTGTTTCGAGCAAATGTTATAGAGTTCCTCACAATTTATAGAAAACATTGTCAATGAATGGTTGTCATATTCTTTTTAATTTTATATTTTCTTTACAATTTTAAGGCATTCACGAAATTGCAACCATTTTAATGAGTTTATTTTTTAGACCTTTTTTAACAAGTTAGTTTATTTTTCAGACCATTTTTTGTCAAATTAGTTTATTTCTTAGACCTTTTATTACCAAATTAGTTTATTTTTCAATGAAGTTTGTTTCCTTTTAATGAAGATATGACAACCCTAAAATGTGTTTTTAAATTATGTTTTGTTTTGAAAAAACATTTTTACAATTTTTTTTTTTTTAATCATTAAAAAATATGAATATAAAGTTTTAAAAATTTATTGTAATGGTTTTCTTAAGCACTCAAAAAAGCCTAATCTTCATTTTCTTTTAATCTGAATTAAGTTTTATTTTTGTTGCTTGCGCTAATCTTTGTTTAGTTTTTAAAACAATAAAAAAAGTTTATTTTATTGTTCTACATAATAAATAAAATATTATCCAAACTAAATTTAATTTTCATAATGTCAATAAAGAAACATTAAGTGCAAAGAAGAAGTGGTTTGTTGATGTGGAAGCAATCAATACTTTATTGCAAGCTTAAGTCAATGTGAAGGGGTACACTTATGTTAAGGTAACGCTAATTTTAGGAAGGAAAAAAGCTCAAACAGTAATTATAGAAAATAAGGTTTTGATTAATTTTTGAACTTATCAAAGTTGTTATTTTTTAATCAACTAAAATATGTGGATTAAATTATTATTATTTGTTCAAATGCTTATGCCATATGCCTTCACGAGTGTGCTTAAAATTATATGTCTTCGTGAGTGTGCTTTCCGTCATAGGTCTTCATGAGTGTGCTTAATAAATTAAAGTCTATAGCAAATATTAAAAAGCTCATTACATTAATGACAAAAAAAGAGAAAAAAATTAAAAAGTGTAAATCAACCAAATACTTCTCAATAATCTTTTTTTTTTTTGCACACCAAGGTAGTCACAAGTAACAGGTTGTTTTTTTTGCACATCAAGGTCACAAGTAACAACCCTCATATTTGTTGGTGTAGTTCATAAAATCTATGCAAAATTTTATTTTTTAAACAAAGTGATGAGCTGTGTTTTCTAAGTTAAAAATATATTAGATAAATACTTTTATGAAACACATAAGGAAAGTTCTGTTAAAAGTGAAAAGGCTATGCGTTATTAAACATGTGAAACATATGAAGTCTGTTTTCTATATGCTTAAGAAAATAACGATCCAAAAGTTTGAAATGAAGCTAAGTTGTTGTGATAAGAACTAAAGTTAATACTAAGTTAAGTTAACTAAACTTAAGTATCTTCATTGTTTTGATCTTTTTTTGATAATGCTCCAGGTGTAATTTTATTTATATTTATATATGTTATTTTATATCCATTATAATTTTATTTTATAATTATATTGCTCCAGTATAATTTTACTAGCATGCAAAATACATACAATTACAAAATACCTCAGTTTATTTAATGGCTATCATTAAGAGCCAGAAACAAACATGTAAATGTTTTTAATAATCTTAAATCTGGTTGATTTAACTTTTAAAGCAATTATAATTATAAACAAAAAAGTGGCATAACAGAAATAATTTATTAATGTTACAAAGTTTTTAATCAGCAGAATACTGTACATATGTATACTGTACTTAGTCTATATAAAGTCTTTCATCTTGATCAATTAATTTATAACAATTATTATAATTAACTATTTATAATTATTAACTTAATTAAATTATTTAACTAATTTACTAAAAAATCCTTTTAAATCTCAAGTAAAAACTGAACTTCCGCTAAGCCATTTCAAAAAATGAATTTGTTTATTCTTTTCATAGTTTTTGGGCCGATGTATATGTGTAAAAATGCACATAATCATTGGCGTTTTTTTTTAATGTAGATATATTCAAAAATGTAAAGTGTAAAAATACAAGTGTCATATATGTTTTTTTTTTACAATTTTAAAAATAAATTTAGACAGTCACATTTTGAATTTAAACTTTTTTAGGATCTTACCTATCAGCATTATTTTTGATATTAGAAGGTTACTCAAGCTGCAGCAATGTAGTTTGGTCTGTTGCTTGCATGGTCTTGATAAATACATTTCTCGGAGTGAATAATAGCAGTTTTTTAATCAATCATTTGGATATAAGTCCAAGATTTGGAGCTTTGCTTATTGGCATTTCAAATACCGCTGGAACTTTGGCTGGTTGCATCAGCCCTTTTGTCACAGGGGTGTTGATAAATAAAAATGTGAGTCAATTAATACCAGATTATAACATTTATAATAATGTATTGTATAATTACGTTTTATATAATTTTTATATTTTTAATTATAATTTATGTCTTATATAACTCAATCTGAGTAACATTGATCTTCATTCATAAAATTTTTACATTAGAGATGATGGAGTACCTTTATACAGGTTTTCATAATCTTTAGTTTCTTTTTTTTTTTTTTTTTTTTTTTTTTTTTATTACAGTTTTTCAATGTTTCAGCGCTTGTTATGGTTTTGCTTGTGTTGGATTTGAAAGCCTTCTTTTACAGTGTTACAGAGAGGGTACGCTCACAATAGTGTATACATCTAAAATAAGTCCTCTTTTGATAGCTTACCATGCATTGATAAAAACAAAATTTTCTTATCTACAAGATAAAAACAAGAACAAAACTACAAGTTAAAAATAAGAAACTGATGATTGATCAGAGTGTCGGTTGGACAATGTTATCATTTTATTAAAAAAGCTTTTAGAAAGCCACAAAAAAAAATGGTACATAATAATTTTACCAATTTGTTAGGCTGTTATCTCCTTACATTATTTTTTTCTGACAAAAGTCTGTATTAACAACTAATTTTATTAAAAACTCACCTCGATGATTATAATTTACTAGATGAATAATTATCAATGATTATAATTTACTAGATAAATAATTAACTAGATGAAAAATAATGCATAGTAATGATAAATGAGAATGTATTATGATAATGAATAATTAAATAAAAAACAATTTATACTGTGGAGAAAGATTTACAAGATTACATTTATTTAATACAATTAACTCCTCTCGAACCTTCAATTGGCCGAGAAAATAGTATTGAAATACATTCTAAAAACAAACTTTTGGCAATAAGTAAAAACAATTCAAGTTATCAAAAGTTTTCATCTCCAAGGTAAAAACAATACATTATAAATTAAAAAATTTTCTGTCACTGTCTTTGTTTTGAAGAAACGTCTCTACGAATATAAATGAAACTGCAATGAGCTTTTGTTGAAAATCTTTACCATTAAGACTGGAGGGCATATGGTGTCAGTTTATGCAATGCCAAAGCTCTATCAAAAAACTTCAACGAGCCTATAATTCCCTTTTCTGATTTGAATAAGAACTCAGTTTTGAATAAGATTTATTTTCAACAAAGTTGTTTATGGAAAATCTTGTAGAATACTTATTGTGTATTTCATCAAAATAAGATTTAAATTTTATTGGGGACAGTCCACCTTTTGTTTTATACATGAACTGTAAAACTAGATGTTAAGTTTATGTAATTAAATTGTATTTAATATAAATTTGTATTTAATTATAAAGTTCAATGGTTGAGATTTTAAATTATCAATCTAAATTTAGATTGATTTTAGATTAGAATCAAGATTTTAGATTATCAATCGTCGGGTGTGCTCGAAAGTTATATATTATAAATGCTACTTTCTTCTTTTGGTTTGTAAACTTTGTATTCATTTTCATTCTTTGAACAGTACCCTTTCCAGCTTTTACTTTGATTTCTGTATCTCTAAGGTAAGTGATTAAATCCTTTGAAGCAGCGAGGTGACTTTGGTTTACTTATTACACACAAAGGAGATTTATCACTCGCTGCATTTGCTTCAGGTATCCCAGTAAAGCGAGTTTTACTGTGCTTTTCCCCTATACAAGGCTCAGATCGAAGTTTAGGGACTTATTAGGTTGCATGCGAAAAAACAAAAAAAATGTTTTATTAATTCTTATACGTTTTGAGTTGTTCCTTTGTGTCTTCATGGATTTGAAGATTTTATTATTGATCCATGTTGACAGCATATTTTTTGGAATGTCATATTTCATAGCAACTTCAGACTTTGACGATCCTTCCCCAATTTTCCTTGAAGCAGCGTTCTTTTCTTTGATTGACTTAGTGTTAACTTTTCTCTTTACAGCGACAGTAGCCATTGTAAAATGTAAACGCAACGACTTTTATTATTATATTCCAACGCACGTTAGTATAACTTACTATAAACGTTACTATAAATTAAACTAATATCAAACTAATAATATGTTTACATGGCAATGCAAGGCTTTTATCGTGGTTTAAATAAATTTCTTCAAATTGTTTTAGGAAACTCAACTGCGCAATCAGTTTGATTGAATGTTCGAGCTACCAGGGGTTTGAGTTATCGAGTAGTTTTTATGAGAAAGTATTAGTGAGGGTTCAAGGGGGCTCAAAAGTACTTCGAGTTACTGGAAGTTTGAGTTATCCGGGATTCCTGATACCGGAAGTCCACTGTAACAATAAACAGAAAATTATATTTAAAAATTAAAATTTAATTTAAATATAATATTGATTTAATTATAATTTAAAAAATAATTTTATTTATGAAATAAGTTGCTTATAATTTAAATTTAAAGTAATAAATATCACATTATTTTAGTGCTCTGAAATGCCAAAATAACCTTAATAACCTTTTTATTTTAACATCAAAGTGGTAAATGTGACCTGGTCAACCTTATTTATTAAATAAAAAAATTTATTAGTTTTACAAATGTATTTTTATGTTCTTTATTCTAGCTCTGAAATATAAAAATATGAAAATCAATAATAATTTTAAACGTTAAGAAACAAAATGAAAAGCTTCACGCTTCGTAATTTTTTTGTGCAAGAATTTTAGATTTTTGTATGGTTTATTAGTAATATGACTGTAAACGCGTAAGCTTGGTTATTTTTAAAATTACCTAACTTAGGCATTATTAAATTACTTAAATTATATTTGAGTATTTAAACTACAAAATTTTTTTGCAGCCATCATCCGCTCAATATAAGAAGGTTTTTCTCATCTCAGCAGTGATTTCCTTTATTGGAGGAACAATATTTAGCATATTCGTTTCTGGCGATGTGCAACCATGGAATAATCTTTCCTCCAAAGATGATGAGAAAGAATCAAAAAAACTTATAAATAAAGACAGTAAAGTTTCTTATTCGACGTGTAATAATGAAGTCGACGTTTAATGTTTCAAGTAGTACTTTTACAAGTCAAGTGGTACTTTTATGCTTTGATTAGTGTTAATATCGATAGCGTTTATATTTTTTATTTTTTATTTCTTATTATTACTGTTATTAGTTTTACTAACCTGTTTTTTTAGGAATTTTTAGCATTTTTTAGCGTGTTTTTGTAGGATTTTTTGCATTATTGTCACAGTTTTTTTATATTTAAATATTTTTTTCAGTCAAACTTTTTTTGTTGAAGAATTTTTAATACATAAGTTTCAAAAAAAAATTGTGTTTAAATGTTCATTTTACATAATTTTTATTTTAAATGTTTAATATTTAAACATACTTGTACTGCAATATTATTTGGAAATTTAGCAACCATTACGAACGAGTTGCGATTTTTTTTTTATTCAAGAAATTGTTACAATAATATAACAGAACTCATTGAATCAATTCGCAATATTGTTTTAACAATCTCAGAAAAAACATTTTTTATGTTTTGTTTTAAGGTATATGTTTTATAATAACATATCCACTTCAAAATAAGGTATTATGAGTATTAAAAACATCCTATTTTGTAAATTGAACCAGCAACTCCGTTTTTGCCTCTCTCTCGTGATATCCATGTAATTTTAAGAGGCAGGACAAGTCAGTAAAGCGTTACAATCAATTCTCGTCTGGCTTGTTCCTTTAGAAAATCATAAGACAAATCTGTTTTTTCTCATTAGTACTTCTAGTGATTCTTGTGGAGCCTGAAATGACTGTAGCACATTCAATGGTACGGGGCCTAAAATGCATCATGAAATATGTTTTTTGAACAAAGTGTCACCAAGCATTGCTTTATTACTCTCACCAGAAGTTTTGAAATTTTACCCAAAAAGCATCTTCTAGATGCTTTCGAGTAAGGTTTCATAAAAGAAGTGTTTAAAGTAGGCAACTGAAAACAAGGATCTTGACTGATAATCCAATCAAAAATTAAATTTGTTTGTCAAAAGAGAAAAAAAACCTAACTAACCAACAAAAGATTAAAAAAAGATAAAAGTTAAAAACTACTTGCTTAGGAATAAAACAATTTAAAGTAAATCCAGCTTCACGACTTTGACAAATGATGATAATATAAAAAGATAATCTTGTAAACTTTAGTCCTAATAAAAGTCTTGTATGAATCTTATATACTCCTGGTAAACTTAAAATACTGCATTCTTATAGACTTTATAAGCTTCAAGTTTTGTAAAACTTTACACATATATATGTATATGTTAGTAGTATAATAACGGGCTTAGTTTTATACATACAATTGTGGTCATTTTTTAGGTGCTCCCAGAAGCCCTTACGGTCTTATCACGGAGCACCGCGGGAGGGCATTTAACTAGAGGTTCACACCTCCTTCCTTACCGATGTCGCTTATTGGGTTAGAGCCGGGATCGAACCCGGGGCCTCTGGGTTCTGTGCCAGAACTCTAACCATTGCGCCACGGTTGCTCTAAATGAAAATTTATTTTAAAACATTATACATGTGGTGTATATTGGGTTTTAATGATACAGAACAACCTCTCTTATTCATAAACTTCCATAATTCGAGTAAATGCAAAGTCACCGTGAAATGCGCTTAAGAAGCTCTTAAGTTTAACTTTCTATAATTCGAATCTCCGTAACTCAAAAACCTCCACAATTCGAATGGATTTTTCAAATCCATTAGTTAAATTCTTTTTGTAAATCGAACCTCTTTTATTGTCTGACGTCTAAAAAATTTGTTAAACCGTCGAATTCTTTTTTCAAAATTCGAATTTTTTTAGTTTCTGAAAAACAACTTGTGTGATTTATTTTCTTCTGTGTAAAAAAAATCACAGCATCAAAAAGACTGCATAAGGAAAAAAACTTAAAGCGGATGAAGCTCTACTTGAATTCGAGCATTAAAAAAATGGAAAAAGAATTAAGATAAAATCTTTGACGCATTTTGTCATAGAACTTTGGTTAAACAGGTGAAAGTTGATACGTATTACTATGTATTCAAAGCTGTACTTAAATGGTTCAAATGAGCTGTTAATGGTGGTTTGCTGGTAAAAGAAAAAGCTTTATGTTTTGCAAAAGAGTTAAGCTTTAAAAAATTTTATGCTTTGGATGAATGGCTAGACAAATTTAAGAAAAAGTAAATTAATTTCTTATTTTATTTTATACAATTTTTATTATTAACAACTTTACAATATATGAATATTTTACAGGTATTTCTTTATTTTTTTTTTAAGAAAATAAAATAAATATTTTCCAGAATCGGACATTCTGGAAACTTGCAAAGACGTTGAAGCTACATTTAAACATATGTATAAGTTATGTCTAACCAATTGTTAATTTTTTTTGTAGGTATGGTATATCTTTCAAAACCATTTCTGGAGAGGCAAAGTCGGTTAATGCGCATATGATCGCTCCATGGCTCGAAACTTCACTACCTACAATTTTCTCTTGATATCAACTATTTTTAATGCAGATGAATTCGGACTTTTCGACTAATATTTGCCTAATAAAAGTTTACATTTTAAACATGAAAAGTGTGCCGGAGGCAAGCGTAGTAAATTTTGCCTAACTGGGATGGCCGCGGGTAATGTTAAAGGAGAAAGTCTTTTAATATTTGTAATTAGAAAATCGAAGTCTCCTAGATCTTTCAAAGGTGTGAAAAATGTTTGTTGTCATTATTCGAGGAGTGGGTTTGAGAAATTGACCTAATGTTTAGTTATCAGAAAAGAAAAATTGTTCTACCCATCCTAACGTCTAGAAACTTGATTGGGTGGAGCTCATCTTTTTTCCACCAAATAAAACCTCGATCACCCTATGGATCATGGAATTATCCAATCTCTTAAAGCAAAATATCGCTCTCTTGCAGTGAAAAAGCAGATTGATGCCTTGGATAAGAGAACACTTAAGTTTTTTTTGTTTTTAATTCCTATGTTTATGCTAGCAAAAGCATGGAATTCCATTCCAGACCAGACCTTTCTCAATTGTTTCAAAAAATCAGGAATATTATTAAAAGCAATAGAAAAGCATATAAATGTTAATAACAGTCCTTTCTGTGGCTTAGATGCAGAGGAGGCTGTAGTCGAAAACTTAAAAGATGATCTTGAATTGTTAAAAGAAAAATTTGATGCAGATTTTAACCTCACTACCAACGAGTAAGTAGACATAAATTTCGGTGTTTGCATTGCCAAAAAATCATCAGATAAGTACATCATCGCACAAGTTTCTGGACATGCTATTAAAACTGAATCTGATGATGAGCGCATTGATTTTTCCAACAATGCTACAAAACCAAGTTTAAACAAAGCAATGTATACTATCACTGTTCTTGAAAATTATAGTCTTTATTCTAACTTCGGAGAGTTTGAAAAAAGCTCTTAAAGATATATATCGTGCCATTGACATGGATTTACAAGTTCATAAAAGACAATCTACTATTACTGAATTTTTTTTGAAAATGTAAAAGTTTAAAACACATAATAAATATTGCACTTAGGCCTAAGAATTATTATTTGTTTGTATGATTGATTTCTATTCGTTACTTTCACGAGAATATTTGAAAAAAAGTAAACTTTCTATAATTCGAAAATCTCTCTAATTCGAATTTTTATTTTTCCCCATAATATATATATATATATATATATATATATATATATATATATATATATATATATATATATATATATATATATAAGAGAGAGAGAGAGAGAGAGAGAGAGAGAGAGAGAGAGAGAGAGAGAGAGAGAGAGATGTTAGGGTGTTTCATATTTTATCAAGTTTTGAAATTAAAATCGCGAATCGATTTGTAAATTGACCATTTATATGAAAATAAGTTTGAGCAAAAAGATACATATATATATTTATATAATTTTTAGGGTTCCCGCCAGTTCGATTTTTAGGGTTCCCGCCAGTTCGATTTTGGGCAAGAATGTTTTTTAAATGCCTTGCGATCTTAAAATTTTTTATTCTTTTAAATAATATATGATGGATTGAATATTAATTACATAAAAGAAGTATGTTGTAAAAATTAAGAAATTATTCTACAGAATCTTCTGAAATTGGTTAAAAAAAAAATTTTCTTTACAAAAATCTATTTAATAACTCGGTGGCGTATTTTATAACTCGGAGGTGTATCCTAATTTTCTATATTTATAAAATATAAAAAATTAAAGTTATAATATATATATATATATATATATATATATATATATATATATATATATATATATATATATATATATATATATATATATATATATATATATATATATATATATATATGTATATATATATGTATATATATATATATATATATATATATATATATATATATATATATATATATATATATATATATATATATATATATTTATATTATGATTACTCAATGAAAAGACCGATTTCAATCTTCTGCGGGTTTCCTATAACAACTTATATTAATTTTAACTTTTTTTATTTTTAATAGCCACGCCATGCTATAGTGTAACTCTAAATGCTATGTGTTGTGATGAGAGAAACAATGCATCAAGTGTAAAACGCAATATTTCACACCTTATTACTTCAGACTAAAAAGTCGATTCCGAACTAATTTTATTTTTATTATTTAGTTATTAGTATTATTGATTAATTTTTTTATAGTTATTGGTTGCAGTTGACAACAAAGTCTTCCAGTTTCTGTAATGGTATTGGAAGACAGAAGTAATTTGATTCAAATATTGAGCTTTTCCCTGTTTTGTTTGATTCCACAATTCCAGCAAAAAAATATTGATCTCCAGTATAACCATAGTTTTTTGAATCAAACCGAGAGCAAGAGAAACACAAATGTAAGCTTGTTGTTAAGTTTAGACCAGAAACTTTCTTTTAACTGTATTTTCCCTATCGGCTAAGTCAGCAAAGTAAGTTATATGGAAAAACTAGAGAAAGTTAAAAAGCTAGAAAAGAGCGCTTTTGTTATGGTCAATATTAATCAACTCACATTGCCTTAGGTTCAGTGGCTAAAGAATCATTAGCTACCCTTTTATTCAAATATTAATTCGATAAAATGGTCATTAATATTGAATAAAAAAGTAGTATTATCAAATATCCATTATAAGCTATCACTTTCAGAATCATTTACAGGTGTTTAAATTTTCCCCAATTTAAATCCAATAATTTTTTTTTTTTTATAAGTTACATTATGAGCAAACTGGCGAGTATTGCTTTATTTTTATTTTATTTAAAGAGAACTAAACGAAAAGTTGTAGCTGTGCAACAAATTCCGCTTTGTTAAACAAAGGTGATACTGTTAAACTTGTTAAATGTTATATATATATATATATATATATATATATATATATATATATATATATATATATATATATATATATATATATATACATATATATATATATATATATATTATATATATATATATATATATATATATATATATATATATATATATATATATATATATATATATATATATATATATATCTTTTTAAACTTTGCATTTGAAGTTTATTAATTTTATGTAATGAACAAAATTTTATAACTTTATTTTCTTAACTGTATATTTACAAATGTATTTGCTTTAGATAAAACAATCAAACATCTGCCGCCTGGACTACAAACTTTGATACCAATAAACTCCAGTCAGGTAAAAGATTTTTTATGATATATAAATGCACCAATATATTTCTGAATTTTTTTGAAATATGTTTATGATTCATTTAAATTTATTTGACCCATACAGATTATATTCTCACGTTTTTTACATGTTTTTAAATATTACCTCGCACTTTATGTTGTCCAAAACTTCAAAAAGTTGTTTCATGTAATTGAATAAAACCACAATGATGTCTTCAAAGAATTACTTTGTTCAAATTAGGCTTTGCTTTCTATGAATACAGAAATAACTAATATCTTAGCTTTCGGCAGTTTATCGGTTTTTTTGAAAACCTTGTCTTTCTCAATTTATTGGCAACCACAGTGTTGAACTATCATGTTTGAATAGCGTTTCATAACAACATTATTGCGTTCATCAAGAAATAAAACCTGTAATGTGTTGAGCTTATTCGGCGCGCAACAGGGCTTTGGAATGTGATCTGGATACATCATATGAACAAGTGTTTGTATAATTGCATGGTTTGTTGCATTTGCGTTATTATCAAGTGGAAAACTGCAATCTCCTCCACAGTAATTTGCACGATAGCCATCAGGTGCTATAATCCAATCTGACCACCCTAAATCTTTAAATCCGATATATAATGGATGTTTATCACAGCGAGATCCAATATTATTTTCCGAGCCATTTGAACGTGTTTTATTTCTAGCGAAACTCGACTGTTCTGCAGCTTCTATAAAAATATTATCTTGCATACTACGTCTTAAACGTTCTTGAAGTTTTAAATTTGATTCAGAATTTCGGATTTGTTTGGCAGGGAACTCTTCCTCTTTACCGGATTGGTAAAAAGATACTAGAAATGGTCTGAACTCCTCTCGACCTTTAAAATCAACGATTCCACAACCTTCAATAGGTATGGTTTTTTTTTGTTGATTTTGGCATACTAATAATATTCCATTATTAGTTTCTGAATACTCGATCCAACTCAATGAAGCTTCTAAAACATTAAACTCGTGCCATTGAGAAACTGATGCGTTAATAAGTTTTGAGGCCAACAGTACGTACTTTTTCTTAGGGACAACTATCTTATAAACAGAAATTATTAACTTTTCTGCGGTCACAGTTTTATAGGTAATATCAAGGTATACTTGAAGAGCAGTAGCAAGAACTTTTTCGACGACATAGTTCGAAGATACATCAAAAAACATTTCACCCGACTCGTCAGTAGTATTAGGTCTTGGTACATATGCTAAATTTAGAAAAATAATTATTATTTAATTTCAAAATTGTGCCTTAAAGTAATTACGTAATGTTTGAGAAATAAAATAAGTCAAACTGGATATAAATTGACACATTTAATAACAAGCCGAGCAAACTACTATATTGGGCCGACGTCAGAACAACGTTTTAGCTGTTGGGTCAACGTTGCCTTTCGTCAGCCTAATGTGTTGTGTTCCTTGGGAACAGCATATTAATACTTATTTTATGGAAGACTCCTAGTCTTTTATAAAATACGTACGTAGGTATGGGGGAAGGTTTCCGAAAACGCATGAACGTACAGCGAGTACGTACGCGGCTTATTTTTCTTGTTTGAATCTTTCGTTCTCTAGCTCTCTCCTTAAACATGATTTTTTTATTATTAAAAGTATTGAATTTTGCGATTTTAAAAAGTCATTATTATGTTATGTAAAAATGTCGAATTAACTAAAAAAATTTGGTTTTAATACTTTGAAAAACTTTGTGTTGGGAAAAGAGGGAGGGGGTTGATTTTGTAATAAGTAATGCGTGCGTACATAAAGAGGGGAAGGGGATCTTTGAAAGCATTCAAGTGCGTAAAAGGGGTATTATATCAGTGGTTTTACTGCGTATGTACATTTTGGATGCCCTCTTACCTTATATAAAATACATTAAATAACTCAATTTTAAAGCTAATAATGTTTATTGATATTAATGAAAATTGTTGTATAAAAGATTATTATTTATCTAAAAGTTATTATTTAATTAGTGCTTCATAAACTAGTTAAAAATTTTCATTTATTTATAACAAAGTGCTGCTCTCATAATGGGCGCCTGATGCTAAATAGTTTTTGTTGCACTTGCTAATTAAACAATTTTTATAAATCATCATACTTAAATAAAAGTAAAGCGCTAAAAGATTTCAATTCTTGTATAAACAACATTAATGGGTTATTTCCAAAACATGAAAACAAATACTCGAAAACTATCCCCATTAATGTTTAATTCCCTTCAACTAGTTCCCAATCAGTTAAACACTGTTATAGAAAATATTTCATATCTTGCAGAAATCTGTTTTAAGGTCTAGGTTATGCATTTCGAAATGTGATAATACTTTAAAGGTCGATTAATTAGATAAAATTCTTTATAATACGATTAATTTTTCTATGGGAGTTAGCAAAATGCGTTAATTTATTTAGATCCTTATTTTTAAGTTGCGCACTTAAACTTTGAGTTTAGCGTTTATTCTGCAGATTACGCGCTTGTTACTTAAAGTGCGCATTTATTCCCTAAGTTGCCTTAAGTTTATTCTAAAAGCTGCGAGTTTATACCCCAAATAACATTTTTATTCTTTAAGGTGCGAGTTTATTATCTAAGCTGCAAGTTCGGTTTTTTACATGTAATTCTATTTAACGTTATTACTAGATTTATGATCAGTATTGTAAAAAAAAAAAATGCTTTCTTAAAAAATTTTAATCAATAGTTATTTTAAAACTGTTACTAATTACTTTAAATTATTCAAACTATTAAATTTGTTTAATATATTATTCATTAAAACTTTATCTTTAACAAAATATAACTTTATAAAGATATATATCTATAGATTGGTTTAAACCAGTTGTAGAATATTTATAGTTTTAATATGGTTAGTTATTTCTCAAACTCATTAATTATATAATATATTTATTTTGTATCATACTATTGCAAACAATGCAACGTAATGATACTTTAAAGAAACAATGATACATTTATTATAATACGAAAAATTGTGTAAATACACAACAAAAATAACGTTTTTTAATTCCATCTGAGGCCTTAAACCAATAACCACTCCTCCTTAGCTGCACTTTTATTTTTGACGAATAAAAAAACTGCGATTATTTTTGAATGATAGTTTAGTTAAGCGATGAACTGTTTAAGGAAAATTAGCAAAAAAAAATAAGTTGATATCTTTTTATCTTGAGAAAATACATTAACTTACCATTGTTTAGAAAGCTTACAACCGTATCCGCATCGTCAACAATATTTGATATATTTTCTGAACTGGTTGTGAAATTATTCATACCTTGACGTTCTGTGTTCACGGAATACTCATATAAATCTAGCATGTACTTCTTAGCTGACGTTTCATTTCTACCTAAATGAGAGAAAACGTCGGGTCTCGGACGATTATGTTTTCCAAATAGATCTAGCAAAGTATTTTGTATGATATTTCGCTCTTTGGTTGGAATGCCATTAACAAAATTCACAAAAACATAAACAATCAATCTTATAATGCTTAATAACGTTACTTTCATTGCAGCGGCACTGCTAAATATAAATTTAATTTTTTTTTTTCTATAGTAATGGCAATCTAATAATACTCGGTAACTCGGCTTCTTATTTAATAATAAAACAAGTTTATGAGAAATAAAATGAATTGACCATGAGTTATATAAAAGCTGTTTGTCTTCACTTGTTATTCTTCTTTATCAGTTTTTATGTAAACGAGGCACGCCGCTGAGTTAAATAGTTTGTGTGTACAAATCTTGACCACGCGATTTAAATAAAGATTGTTGTAAATAATGACAAAATCAAATATACTTCACTAAGTAGAAGAAAATATTGCTTAGCAATCCAGAAACTGTTTGAAAACATCCAAATATTTTTGATTTTTTTTGCTGTTCTTATCTGGTTAAAAAAGCAACATTTAAAATAATTGGTATTTATATAAAACAAAGTATGTGCAGACAGAAAAGGATAGAAAATAAAACAAAAGTCACATTACACATAAATTTAACAATAAGAATTTAAACAATGCATACGCAATATATTATGTAAACTCTTGGTGTTTGATTTTAAAGACTACCTTCAATTAATATTACTTGCAATTCAGAATTAACAAAAATAAAAAAAACCGGCTTATTATTAAAAAAGTAATAATAATAACAAACAAAAAAATTAAAAAAATTGACATACATATCCATTTTATGTCTAAAATTGAATAAAATTTTAGTTTTTGGCGACAAACTATTTTTCGGAGTTTTGCGCTAATAAAATGCTAATTGATAAATTAAAGTTAATTACTCCTAGATTGGAGTTACCAGTTAGTGGTGTAGATGAATAAACAACTTGGTAAATGGATCTCAAAAATAATTTTAAGCTTTAAATATTTTCAATTATATTTTATTAAGTTGATGTTCTACTAATTCGATTATTCGATTAGAAATAATATTAACTTTTTTTATAACAAAACGTAAACTCTGAATACAAAAAAAAAGATTTAAATTTTTCACTTATTCTTAAACTTTTTATAACTAATTTATGTATCTTGATTAAAAAAAAATTTATTCCCCTTTTTATTTTTGTCCAAGACACACCATGTTTTTTTTTTAAAATGATTTATCAGCTCCACCACATGATCCAATTGTATCCCCTAAACAATAACTCTTACAAACATTAATATTACTGCCACATTTTTTTCTCAACTTTGGTTACAAACTATAAAGAACAATACCTTTTGAACTTTCTGATATTTTGTTTCGAATCGTTGAACTTTCGGGTTGTTTAATCCTAATTCATAGGTCTTTATGTTCTAAATTTTCAAAATTTGAGATATACCAATTAAGCCTTTTACCTTCTTGTATTATATTTAAAGTTTTGGTTAAAACTGTTCAAAATAACAACAATAAAAACTATATTCAAACATATTTTTGATTGTGTGTGTATCCGTCATAAAAAGAAACCTATAAAGTGCTTTGAGACTTTTAAAAATTTGAAACATTTTTATTTGAACAAGTATATATATATATATATATATATATATATATATATATATATATATATATATATATATATATATATATATATATATATATATATATATATATATATATATATATATATATATATATATATATATATATATATATATATATTCTTCATAACATAAACATGTCCTTGAGAAAATAGAATCCAGTTAAGGCACTTTCCTATCAATATTGATTGCGTATCAAAAAGTAATCCACATGACTTAATCTTTTGACGAAGATTGACGCAAGTCTTCCCATAAGATAAACTGTGTCAATCAAAAAAACATTATTTAGACAAATAGTTTATCATAATAGATTATCAAAATTTTTTTGAGATTTGTAAACAAAAATAATGATAAGAAAGAAATATTAAAACAGTTCCCTAACGTTATCATATAATTCAGTATCATTTTATATATGTGGACTTTATATTATAATAAAGTTTTTTTATTGAAACATAAAAGAACACAAACTATTCCAATTATCAACAATAATTTTCCCTCTCTTTTTAATCAAACTTAAAAACCAAATAATTTTGTTGAATATTTCGATGCTTGTTCAACTAATAAATTTTAACTTAAAGCTTATTTAAAAAGATTGTTATGACTTTTGATATTATTATTTTTGTTATTATTATTATTACTATTAATATAATTATCATTATCATTAAGTTGATTTTTTTACTAAGATTAACATTTAATCTCTTCATTGTAGCATATCTTATGGATTGTCAGCTTTGAATAAAGTAAAGAGTTAGTTCTATATATTTTAGCTTAAAAAGTTCAGGCACTTACAATCAGGTAGTTACAATTTCATATAAAAGCTTGATACTGCACATGCAAGTGTTGCATATATAAATTGAAAAATAATTTAGTCAAAGTTCACCTTACATTTTTTCAAAAATTTCTGGTTTAAAAGAATTTTTTTTATAAACTACCAAATTAGCGTAACGAGAACCATTCTTTGATAATTCCAAATTAGCTTAGCGGAAAACAAAAGGCGGAAACCAAATTAAAAACATTTTATAAAAAATATCTGAAATTCATTTATGCACACAGAGGGAGGTAAATTTGTGGTAAAATGATCGTGCGTTTGTGCGTGTTTGAGGGAGGGAGATTTGGAAATGTCATCTCTTACGCTAGAAAGAAAGGGCAAAATTTTTTAATAATAATGTGTATCAACGTATGTTGTGTATTTCACTGTTGCAACGTATTTTGTGTATTTCACTGTTGCAAAGTATGTTGTTTGTGTCATTGTTGAACGTTACAACAATTTATCAAAGATGAATTTAAGAGAAGCGTACCTAGTAACGACGTGAGAAACTGACAGAAATGGCAGCAACCCAAACATGCATAACTTAAATATGTCAGCAGAAAATAATCAAGTACGGTTAGTTTTTTATTTTGCAAACATTATATTGCCTATAGTGAGATATGGAATAAAAACAACTCCAGATTCTTTAATGGCAACATTTCCCGGAACAGAGGTCATCGGGAAGATGAAAACTTTTACGCATCTAACTCATTTATTATCGAAAATTCAATACGATGAATTAAATTCTAGTAACGAATATTTTATGTAAATGCAACAATACTTTTTGTTTTCTAATAAATCGAGTACCAGTAATGTAATTACCAATACTTTTTGCATTTTAAATGTAATTACAAATTCGGCACTTTATTAATAAAATCTACATTTAAAATTATTTGGTGTCATTTCTTTTTTGAAATGTTTATGCTTTGGTATATGGAAACCAAGGAATAAAAACATTTATTATCATTTGAGGAATAAATCTTGATAAAATAGATATTTAGAACCTTGAAGGCGAGGAGGTCCAGAGTTTCAATCCCCACCTACACTCATTTAAAAAGTGGGGGACTAAGACCAGACATTTTTAAATTTGTTGCTGCTTATAACCATTTTTTTTAAAAAAAAAAAAAAAATAGAAATGAAAAAGATAGCAAACCACCAAGAAAAGTAAGTTGCGGAAATTCAAAATTATCATCAAAAAAACCCAAAAATATGTATTTTTTAATAAACTTTATTGACAAAAAATCATAAAAATAAAAAAAGACATAATATGTTAATAACAAACAAATTATTTTGAACACATGAAATGTTAAATATTCAGAAAAATCAATTAGTAAAATTATTAAAAAGAAAACCAAACAATTTGGAGAATGGGGTGGAAAAAAACCGTATAAAAAGCTTGTATTTTAAAATACAAATAATATTTTTAAACACTGTTAAAATTATTTTGTACGCTAAAGGTCTTTTTTACGCTTAAAAAAAAAATATTAGGGTAAGGTTTATTGTTTATTGGTGGTGTTCTGCGCATTTAACTTTTTTACGATTTTTTCACGATGCATCTTCACACTTTATACAATATAATTTTACTATACTTTATATAATATAATTTGTAGTCATAAAATTTTCTAAAGTTAGAGACAGAAAAATGCATAGTAAGTTATCTTGCGCCAAGCACGCGACCAGATGATAAGTTTATGAATTTTACATTTAATTTTTATTACACGTTTTTTTACATGCAAACTAAAAACAGGCAGGCAGTCATCCATTATGATAAAACAAATATACTGACAAAGTATTATCGCTCCATGGTTGACAGTTTGCAAAAATTCAGGATTTTAAAAACGTTCGCTACCTTGCTCCGTCTTCTCCTTTCGAAAATTTTCTTTCTTTTATATCTAAATAAGTTAAAATCAATGATATTTATTTATAGTTAAGATGGTATTTATTCACAATTGTAATTTGATGTTGGATTTATTGTAAAAAAAAGCTACAGTATACAGGTGCTCAATAAATAGTTTTTAATTGATCAAACTTAGTTTGTATGAAGTTTGGCGTCCGTCAGATATTGAAAAAAAAAACATTTTAATAAAGTTATTGTTTTTGAAGACGATAAAAAAATGTATATAGTTATACATTAAAAAATTTTTAAAATACATTGTTGTAATATTGACAAAGGTAGAAAATGTACGGTACAAGTATTATTTACATAGTATTAGTATATGTATTACGGCATTGTTTATTGTTGACATTGAAAAATTTTTAAACCCATATTGCACAAATTTTATGGTCATGAGTCACATTTGGATAAATTTTTTAAGATGCTAATGTATATTTTGTTAATGTCGTATACAATAACGTCCTGACACTCCAATCTGCAATTAAAACGTACTCACGACACTTATTAACGCTATTAACGTTATAATAGTATGTAACTGGTTTTATTATATAAAAAAACTATTTTTAAGTTCGTAATTTAAATTAAAAAAAAAAAACTCATAACAATATTCATTATTATTTATTATTGTTATTATTATTATTGTTATATATATATATATATATATATATATATATATATATATACATACATTAATATATATACATACATATATATATATATATATATATATATATATATATATATATATATATATATATATATATATATATATATATATATATATATATATTTAGTATACTCTAAAATGACTTAACTCATTCATCATACAAAGCATTGTCTCAGAAAAAGCATTTAATGAGGCTAAGTTTAGTTTCTTCACTGGTAGTATTTTAGTAAGGGGTTAGGGAAAACTTTAGTGGTTTTTGTGACGACTTGTACGGGGCTTTTTACTAAAGATTCACGATAATATGGCATGTGAGGTGGGGTAAAAACGGAAAAATTTTGTGTGATTGACAAAATTTTTTAAATTTGGTGAAGTTGTATTTTAAGTACATACATATCTTAAGTTCGTACACGAGCTTAGGCTCTTTTATGAGGTAAAATTATTTCTTTTAATTTTAGTAATCAATTTACACATTTATTCATTCATTTTCATACATTCGTCGCTAAAGAAAAACTTTCTAGCTCAAAAAACAGATAAGTAAAATGGCAACACTCTTGTGAGGTAAATAATCACAATTATAAAAGGCATACGCATTTTTGACGCTAAAACAGTAATCAAAGTTGGTGCCAAAGGAACTGCATCCGTATGCCAAAAGAATCTGCATCCGTATACTGCATTTATAAAGATCATAGGTACAAAGAGAAAGGGAAATACAAGTTTAACTTTTCACATAAATAATTGTTAAAAGTATTTAAAATATTAAAATCATTTTTAATAGTTTTTTTCTAATAAAGGATTTACAAAAACCAAACAAAGACATTAAAGTAAAATAAAGACAAAAAGAGTGCTATAAATAAAACCGCTCGATATTGGGTTGGCAACAATAATAAACGACAGTTATAATGATATTGGGTTCCAAATTTAATACGTTTGAAAGTATAATTAATGTTATTTTTTTATGGATTAAAATGCTTGTATAGCATATGTAATGCCTTTTTTTTTAATATTGCTTTTTTTTTTGGTTACA
Source organism: Hydra vulgaris (assembly GCF_038396675.1). Taxonomy (NCBI): domain Eukaryota; kingdom Metazoa; phylum Cnidaria; class Hydrozoa; order Anthoathecata; family Hydridae; genus Hydra; species Hydra vulgaris. Next base: position 18,769,796 of record NC_088923.1, read on the forward strand.
AAGCATATTTAATGATTTACAGCGTAAATGTTTTAAGCTTAATTTTGTCATTTTGGGTGTAAAATATATAAAAAAAATAACTTATAATAAAAAAAATTATGCAACATCTTGTGTTCACCAACAGTAAAATGTTCTTGACTAGTCAACAAGATTTATTTTGATTTTTTATAACAAACTATTATCAAGCTTCAAACTTACTTTATATAATTTTTTAAATAAATATATTTGCTCTTGATTATAAAAATATTTCAAATATACAATAAATTAAGTGGCTGAAGCAAGATGACGTAATTTCGATTAATCATTGATCCTCATTCTCTTAATGTTGTGATTTATAAGTAAGATTTTTATATAGACGTGAATATATGAACCAAGTGATAATATATAAAATTGACTAAGTGTTGATATGTAAAAAAGCAAGAATACTATATTATGGAAGATTTTATGTTTTAAGAAACGTAAAATCTACCATAGTATAGTATATGCGTGAGAAAATTATTTAGGTTCGTTTTTTATTTTTGATCTTAGATTATTTTCTATTTTCAATATGTGAAAAATTTTCCATAAAAAAAGCCCACAATACTTAATTAAAAATGAGCTCAGTTTCAAATTATATTTTACATAGTATAGTACATGGTATCTCTGAGAATTTTGTAGAGTATTAGTGGCAGATTTCACTAAATAGAATTTAAATATTTTCAGCGAGACTTTAGTTATATATTTTTTAACAATCATATTGTAGTTACACATTTTGATTTATTTATTAAAGAAATCTCTCCACATCCGAACAAATTGATTTATAACTTTTGCATGTTGCAATTTATGTAATATTCAAAATTATTCAAACTTAAATAGCCCATTAGAGTTTTGGCTCAGAACCAAGAGGTCCAAGCTTCGACGCCAACTTCAGTCCAATTAGCGACATTGGTAAAGATAGAGGCGTGAACCTCCTAGTTAAATGCTCTTTCCAAGATGCTCTGTGATAAAACCGTAAGGGCTTCTGGGAGTACCTTAATAACCACCATAAAAATATATTTTATAAAATACAATATTATACAAAGTTATTATACAATAAACTTTTCAATATTTTAAAAATACTGTCTAGTATATTTTTTTATTCGAAATCTGATGTTATAATTTTTTTAGTTTATTGTGTTGAAAAATGTAGATGTTATTTGATGAAAACTAAAAATGAGGTAACAGGAATGTTATGTTTAATAATTGAATCGGCACATACTAAAAGGGCCTTAGTCCAAATCAGCTGGTTTTGAGAAAAACAAACAAAATTGTTTAACCCAAATATGTAAAAAATGTTAAAATTTAGTACTAAAATAGTTTGATATGTAACCAAGAAGCCAGGTTTTAAAAATTTTTTTATTATGAAAAAATAATGGTAAGAGTGCTTGACTGAGGCCCTTGTAGCATGTCGTAGAAATTTCAGTGAAAAGCAGATTGTTTTAACTGATAACATACGTTTTTTTATGCATATTATTTAAAATAATTAAAAATATTTTGTCAGTACGAGTACGTATGTACGTTAAAGACTAACTTATTGACAATAAAAATGTTAAAAAAAGTTCTCTAACATCTTTTTCGCTGCTTTTGTATTGAGGGTGTCCTTCAAGGTTTTATGTTCCATTCCAGGATTTCGTTGTAGAACTGGAGGTATTCCTTGGAATTTATCGCAGCAACTTTTGGATGTCTTTGATTTTTTCGTCTTTGATTGGCACTTTATCAAGTGGAGAAGCAACCGCGGTGGCTAAGTTTACTTCACTAATTCGCGGTTGTTTTAGGCTGAATGTGTGTGCCACGATTGAGTCTATGAAATGCCTTGCAACAACTTGAGAAAATATCTTTGAACCATATGTTAAGTGCATGAACGTACTTATTAAAAAGTTAACTTTTTTGTCTTTCGGTACAGTTCTGGTCTTAGTTTCCCATTACCATTTTCTAATAAAACTTTCGCCACAGTTTTTTGTTTAATAGAGCATCTAAATACCTGTAAGGTTTTGATGCATACTTTGTTTGTTCGTTAGGAAAACTATTTATGTGCTATCTTAAAGGCTGCCTAGTTACAACAGAATGGGCTTTCTGAATGTGCACTCCTCGTTTGTTGATAGGGCTTTTCCCCAAACACTTGAGGGCTTTCAACAAATCACAAAAATGTCTCAAGATCTCTTCTTGTCTTCCTCTGTCACAATGTCAAAGTAGCTCTTCCTCTTACAACTGAAACAATACGATAAAATAAGGTTACATTCTTAGCTACATTTATTAAAGATTCAAATTAAAACAATAAAATTAAAAATGTTTATCAAACTTGGCAGATCTAACTATTGCTTATTTTTGTCACTTCTCTCAATGGCTATAAAGGCTAGAATCAATAAATTGATACATTATACGCCTTAATATAATAGTCCTACAGTAAGTAAATTTATCCAGTATTGGGCATTTTTAATCTAAACTAATCATTTGCTGAATTGCCTGGCCTAACTAGCCTAATATTATGTACTGTAATCTTATCTGCATGTAGTCCCTGTTGCCTTTTTAGAAACAATGTTTTTTCTTGCATCAACAAACTCATCTCCTCCTAATATTGCTTTTTTAAAGACATTCTTTTTCCATAAATCTTTGTTTTCTTTTCGTTTTTTACCGACGTTGTCATCATTATCCTCCATCACTTACTTTTATAAAACAATCAACAATATTAAAGTAACGTTGCGAAATGCACAACAGTACAAAACACGTTTCTGAAGCCAAATTAAAGGTTATGGCAAGACACTGACTTAATAAGCAGTAAACTGATGTTGCAGACAGTTGATAATGTACGCTGTGCAATAGTTGACAGACGGCAGTGTTGCCAACTTATGTGCTAGAAGGGCTTCAGTCACTGACTGAGGCCCTTCTAGCACATTCTCAGTAATTTAGTGGCCAGTATCTATGCCACCAGTGCATGTGACTGAGATCCTTTTAGTACACAGCAATGGAGCTATCTTTCAAGGTACGGTTTTCATCAATAACTTAATTTATGTATTTTTTTGACTGAGGCCATTTTAGCATGTGCCGATTCAATTAATAAAAAAAGTTAATAAGTAATAAAAAAATAATCTATTAACTGTTTATTTTCTTTTTCCAATATTTTATAATAGATCTTTTTTAAAAAAAATAGTTTTTTATGCTGTTTGGATCCCCATTTTTATTGTTCATCAATTAGAAAGTTTTTTTATTTACTTTTATCTTTCTTTTTAATTATAATGCTGATCGATTTTAGTCTAAAAATTATAAACCCGCATCTTGTAAAATTAATTTCAAGAAATAAAAAAATAATGATTTTTTTTTAATATATTCTTGGTAAAAAAAGAAAAAAGTCTATATCTGTTAAAAAATTAATAACAAAAAACTGTTTCTCTTTTTTAAACTTCCTAAATGTTTACATAAACCTGGCTAAACTAACCTACGTAGCTTCGTTTCTTTTGGTAAAAAATTTTTCTTATTATGTTATGGCAGTTTCAAAATTGATAATTTCACGGAATATTGTTCTTTGGATGCAAGTTGTAAAGGGAAAAAAGGTTTTTTTCTATTACTTTTTTATGAACATCAGCGACTCTAATTTTGTTAAATTTCAAATATATACTAAACTACAGCAGTTTTCTACAAAAATGACAGATGTTTTATTAATTTTGTTGTTGCAATCAAAATTTTCAACAAAAATCAATAAATGAAAATGCAAAATACCTTTCTTGAAACATATAATTTTTTAATCACTCATTATTTAAATGTGTGTTTGCGTGTGTGTGTATATATATATATATATATGTGTGTGTGTGTGTGTGTGTGTGTGTGTGTGTGTGTGTGTGTGTGTGTGTGTGTGTGTGTGTGTGTGTGTGTGTGTGTGTGTGTGTGTACATGTATATATTATAATGAAACTGAATCTTGAAGCTAAAAACATTATAGCTATTTTCTTCATTCCATTGAGTTTTTTTCCGTTTATTTAATGTTCATCTTACGTAAATAGGTTTAGATCATTCAACCAATTTCTTGTTTGCTGTGGATGTGGAGGAATTAAAAACAGTTCTCAATTTTTTCAGAATAAATATTCTGAAAAAATTGAGAACTGACTTTGTTTAGATCATGTAAAGAACCTGCAATACACTAAATGATTATTTTCAATCAGTCTTCAAAATTGAGCCAAAAACGTCTCTTCCAGTAGTCAACGCTCGTTTCTCTAGCATAAATCAACAGAACACTCTTCTATCAGCAGAAAAAAACATACCACACAAATCTGTCAAAGAAAAAATTTTGTACCTGATCAAAACCAAACCGATGGACTTTGATTACATTCACTCACGCGTTCTTAAGTGTGCTGTGCAGCAAGCTTTGCTATTTACACTCAGCGTTACATTCTCAGAATTGCTTAAGGACAGCGAAGTACCGTCTCAATCGAAGAAAGCTGAAATCACTTCTAGCTTCAAAGAAACTTCCAGGAATAAACTCATTTGCCCGGCTCAACACTAATTTCAAAAAAGAAAAATATATCTCAGAAACCTTCTTGAAACTCGCGACATCATGACAGTAGCTGTCCACAAAGGTCAACCAACCAACATCATATTTGCCGACTTTGCAAAAGCATTCGACATAATTTCACACCGTTGTCTTCTGCACAAGCTAAAATTCAATTAGCTTGTGCAGAAGACAAAAACTAAGGATCAATAGCTGGATCTTGATCCATTTGGGCAAAAGATCTCTGTGAGCATTGTGTGTGAACAGACCATGTGGCACATGGTGTCTGTTCTCGGATCTCTTCGTTTTTATCTACATAAATAATAACAGCAAAATACTACATCATTTTAAATTGTCGACAGACGGTTGTAAAATAATCGAGATTTTTAAGTCGTACAAAGACACCCTAAAACTTCAAACAGACATCAACAAATCAGTGATGTAGTCACACTTAAAGCTCATGTCTTTTAATGTCAATTGATAAAAGGTTAAGTAGACCATTCCCAATAACAACAAAAAACCAAATGCAATCTATACACTTTTGGCCAACTGCACCAGCTATCGTGCAAAAATATCTGAACAAGGCTTAGACCTTTTAATGACTGATGATTTAAAAGTAAGAAAACAAGAATGTACTGCCACATCAGCTGGCAATCATATAATTGGCATGCTCAAGTGTTCTTTCGGAGGCCGTAGTATTGTGCTATGGCTCACATTGTATACTTCATACGTTCTTCCACACTTAGAACTGTTCACTATATCTAGCTTAAAATATAACAAAACTTAAGCATGTTCAACACCGATCCACGAAACACATCTCCAAAGTACTTATCCTACACTTAGCGACTATCATGTCTAAACCTGACAATGCTAACCGAACAACGAGCAAAAGAAGATCTTATTGAGCAATGAAACTAAACAGCAATAAAAAATAAAAAGCAATAAAAAATAATAATTAAATAATAACTAACTATGTCTTCAAAGTACAGTTTTTGAGCTTGTAGGTGCATTAAGGCACAACTTGTCCGAAACTGCGGGGAAAGAGACAACTTTCTCACTGAATTTGTGGTCAAACCATGGGACCTTTTAACTAAAAACGCGGTGAATTCAGCAAAACTACAAACATGAACTATCTTTATTATAACACCTTAACTGTAATTTGAAAGTTAAAGATTGTATTTTCATCACTCTAGCGTCCTGTTCTAAATCAATAACTTTTAAATTTTATGGGTTGTAAATTAAAATTTAAACAATAATATTGATATTTTAAACAAGGTAAGAGTGCTATTATTGTTAAAAAACCGTTTGTAAAAAAACAATTTTGAAGTAAACGAAGCTGGTAAAAATAGGTAGTTTTCTCATCAAGAATTCATTATACCAATATAAATGCTTAAATATGAAAGTAACATGATAATATGGATTATTTTTAGATCTTTTATCTTATATAAAACAAATGATACTTTTATTATGAACAAATTGATACTTTATGTTTAAAAAAGTTACGCTAAATTATGTATACATTTTTTTTAACCTCCTCTAATTATAGGCAAATTTTAAATGGTCTTAATATTTGAAAATAATAACTTTTTTGAAATGTAATATTTATCTATGAGTATAAATTTAGTTAAGAATAGTAAAAAAAAAAAAAACTTTATCATACTGCTGCTCTCACATTTGGGGTATGGAGGCAAAAATTACAAGTTTTTTTGTCCTTAGACTCCAATCATTACAACTTTTTGTAAAGTATCCTTAGTATTTAACATAAGTTGTTCAAAAACACAAACAGCACAGTTATTATTCTAGTTAAAAGTTGTTTAATTAACTTAAAGATAGATACGAAGAGCATTTTTTTTTTATAAAGGCGATATATAAAATAAACACTTATATTTTGTATACGATACGAGATATACGATATTTTTTAATGTTTTTGAAATCAATTTCCTCTATATCATTGTTAAGCTCTCCTATATATTTTTTTACTTTAAAAACTGCATAAAATTACTTCTAGTTGATTTTAGATCATAAATTTGGTATCAAAATTCATCATTAAATAATACCTATAGAATGGAATTGGTTTAGTTGGAAAAAATTAAAGTTTAATTTTTTTACGAGGACACCTATCTATATATTAAAAAAATTAATGCTTTTTAAACTTTTTTCAAGTTTTATATATACCTTAACTATTCCTCTCCAACCAGATGTTTAAAAAAATACTCGACCACCTTTGCCACTTTGGCAGTCATCTTAAAACTTGAAATATAAAGGTTTAGGTTTGATGTAGCATCATCAAATTTTTATGATAAATAGATTGCTTATGAAACTAGATTGTTAACAAAACCTGCAAAACCTACTAGATTGTTAAACCTGCATGACAATTAACTCTAGTTATTGGCATCCTCTGTTTATATAAAAGAAACAGCAAACGAAGTGGTTCTTTTATTTCATTGTTATAGAAATAATGGTAATTGCTTTGTAAAACAACTGCGAACCTGTACCCGTAAACCTGCATTAAAATACTTTAGACCTTGATCAAATGTTTTGTCTAGAACAAAATAACTGATTTAAAAGAATTTAAAAATTTTGCCACCAAAATGAATCAATCTTTTAGCGCAGATAAAATTTAAAAAGCATAGTTTGCAACACTTATTGGTACTAAAGGTTACAAGTCCCGTTCTAGAGACGACCTCAAAGCATTGGGACAGTACCAATACTAATAAACTGCAGAGAAAAAGACATTTATCTTATAAATTATAATTTGAAATTTTTAATTCATAAATATATCTAAAAATTTAAAATAAGTAACAATTTTTCCTTAAGTGGTACTTTAGGTTAACAGAATTCTACTTCACATTTGAGAATGTTTTACCACGCTTTAAATTATTGTCTCATACTTCATGTTACGTTAACTTTCAGATTCTCGTTTAGTATTTGCTTCGTTTTAGTATTTGCTTTCTGGACTTTACAAAAACAAGTAATACCTTTGCGTTAGTCCATGGAAATTTTAAATCCTTAGCTTTTTTAAACTACTGGCATCCACAGTGTTGAACTATCATGTTTGGAAAGTGCGACAATACAACATTATGGCGTTCGTCTTCAAATAAAACTTTTAACCTTTTAAGTTTGTTTGGCGCGCAGCAGGGTTTCGGGATAATTTCTGGAAACATCATATGCACAAGAGTTTGTATAGTTGCATGATTTGTTGCGCTTGCGTTATTATCGAGTGGAAAACTGCAATCTCCTCCACAGTAATTAGCTTCATAACCTTCAGGCGCTATAATTAAGTTCCAACCAATATCTTTAAATCTAATATACAATGAATGCTTGTCACACCGATATCCGTGAATATTCTGGGAAATGTTCAAACGCATTTTTTTTTGGGCAGCAGCAAACTGTCCGACCACATCTGTAAAAATATTTTCTTGCATACTGCGTCTTAAACGTTCATGTAAATTTGAGGTTGATTCAATACCTCGAATTGCAGGAAACTCCTTTTCTTTACCGGATTGATAAAAAGACACAAGAAATGGTCTAAACTGCTCTCTACCTTTAAAATCAACAATTCCACAATCTTCAATAGGAATGGTTTCTTTTTGCTGATCTTCGCATACTAATAATACTCCATTATTAGTTTCTGAAAACTCAATCCAGCTCAATGAAGCTTCTAAAACATTGAACTCGTGCCATTGAGAAACTGATGCGTTGATAACTTTTGAGGTTAATAGCTTGTATTTTTTCTTAGGAACAACTATCTTGTAAATAGAAATTCTTAACTTTTCGATTGTCACAGTTTTGTAAGTTGTGTCGAGGTAAATTTGAAGAGCAGTAGCAAGAACCTTTTCAACAATATCACTTGAAGATAAATCAAAAAACATTTCACCAGCTTCGTCAGATGTGTTTGGTCTCGGAATATATGCTAAATTTAAAAAGTTGATTTATTATTAGTTTTCAATGAACTCATTTTAATTTACAATTTGTAAGTTATAATTATAAGTTATACACAATCATTAAATAATAAATGAAGCACAGCCACGAAAAAATTTACTCAACTTTAAGAGCTCTTAACAATATATATTTATAGAAATTACAATATATATATATATATATATATATATATATTTTCTTTTTTTGTTCATTTAACAATATTCTCTGGTAAAAGTGTCGTTGGTACATAATATATGAAGAACACGGAAACTCGAAGAGGATCATAAGATCCTGTCACCAAGAACCGTTTAACAATACAAAAATTATAAACCAATTATTTCAAAAAAATATAAAATAAAAAGTAAATACCGTTTAAGAAAACCTTCATACGAATAAAATAACCTTAATGATAAAACACCGTTTAACAAAACAATAAAAAATAAAATCAAATATTTTAAATTAGTAAATACCGTTTTTATGAAAACCTTCATACAAATAAAATACCGATTAAAAAAGCAATAAAAAATAAAAACAAATATTTTAAATTACATTTAGAAACACTTATAAAAGAGAAACAAGATCAGAAGAACTCGAAAATATTTTCTATTGAGAAAATAACTTTTTTCAGTTTGTTTTTGAAAAAAGAAAAATTCCAACTTTGGGAAAAATCAAAATTTTTTAAAACTATTTGGTTCCACAAATAAGCTCCGCGATATTATATAAGAGACCTTCCAAAATTTATATGCGAATAATGTTGATAAATAAAATGGTCATTTCTTAGATCATATTTGTTTTTGGGCTTTATAAATTTTGGGCATATAAATTTTGGGCATATAAATTTTGAAAAGGTATTGGAGCTAAGCCTATCTTACATTTAAATATAAAGCAAAGAGTGTTAAAAACATTTAGTTGGTATATATTAAGAATACTCATTTTGAATAAAAGTGGTTTTGCATGAGTAAAAACGATCTTTAAAATTTATTAGTCGTGCTAAATGCTTCTATTGCCGATAAAGAGGATCTAATTGACTTTTTTTAGCACTGCCCTATGCGATATTTGAATAATTTAGATGGCATTGAATAAGTGAGTAATAAAGTTGAATTAATGCGTGTCTATTTACAAAACTTCTCGCTTTATATAATACTCCAATATTTTTTGAAATTTTGTTGCGCAAGGTTTCAATATGATTTTTCCACGTAAAGTTTTCATCAATAAAAACACCAAGAAAAAGTATAACTTTTGATTGTTTTATTTGAATATTATCTATATATATTTGAGGCATATCATTTGGCAAAAGATGTTTTTTGGATTTTGGATGAAATAGAGTCCATTTAGTTTTTTCTATGTTAATTGATAACTTTTTAGACTTAAACCATTTTGAAATTTTAATTAGCTCTATGTTCATGTCATTAAATAGTGTTATGATATTATTGCTAGACAAAAAAAGTTTGTGTCATCAGCAAACATTACTGTTTTTAAATTTGAGGCATTATAAAGATCATTGATATAAATGAGAAAAAGAAGTGGTCCATGTATAGACCCTTGGGGAACACCACATGTTATATCTAGTAAATTTGTTGTAGAGGATACATCAATTTGCACATACTGTTTACGATTGCTTAAATAGCTCTTAAGTAATTTTAGAAAATTACCACAGATTCCATAATTTTCTAGTTTTTTAATAAGAATCTCATGATTTATCGTATCGAAGGCTTTTGATATATATATATATATATATATATATATATATATATATATATATATATATATATATATATATATATATATATATATATATATATTAATATATATATTCAAGTATGTATATATATTAATATATATATTAATATATATATTAATATATATATTCAAGTATTGCACAGTGCGATCGGGAACTTTATCATAAACTTTTTTCAACCTTTTAAGCAGCTCGGATTATGTATTGGTTATACCTTGTGTGTTTTTTAACTTAAGCTTATAAAAAGCTCAAAATTTTTCTATAAGAAGTATTTGTGGACAATTTGGTGGGTTGAGATCTTTAGGTATAATTTAAAAACTATTTTTTTGGTACCAATTCATTGTTGCTTTAGCATAGTGACAGCTTGCTACATCAGGTCAAAAACGCTTATAGGAGCGTTATAAGATTTTATATAAGATAGCTGTTTTTCCAGGCACTCTTTTGCGTACAGCTTGGCATTCATTGACTTTTAGGTTAAAAATGGCTTGCATTTTTTGCTAATACTAAAAATTGCCAAATCATACATTTCCTGCCAAACTTATTCAGCTTTGTACATTTATATTATGCTAGCATTAGGCTCCACGTCTAATCCCAGCATAAAATCTGTGACCGGGTATTTGTCTAAAGTCTAATTAAACATAAATTTTGTCATCAAGAGCTAGGCAACCATCGAACTCTAAATGTTGTTGTACAGTTTTCTCAGCTGCGTTTCGATATATTTTTGCTGCTTTTTGGTACAGTTTGGATATATTATCTTGCGGTAAGAGTAAACACCGTAAAAATTCTTGAATTTTTGCACAAAAGAACATTGTAAAAAGCATTGTATCTTTTTTTTTCTTTCATAGTCAGATAGTTCAGAGTTCTGCAAGTATGAACGACAAATTTTTGAGGCAAACTCATTATTTTCAAACCTCTTCTTTCTTTTAGACCTTGACTAGCGAATGATGGATAAAGATTCCTTGTAGCGTTTTAGAACCTGAGAAACAGTTGAGTGACTGACTTTAGCTAGTTTAGAAGTTTTAGATGATGATCCAGTAGTTTCTAAGTTAATGCACAAAATGCTTTCACGGTTAATTTGTTCTTTTGTCATCATATTTAATAATTTTTTTATTTAACCATATCAATAAAAACTTACAAATGCTCATCGTAAATTCATAGAATTTGGTTAGGTGACACTCATATAGTTATAAACTAGAAATGGACACCAAAACATAAAAAATGTAAATAAGAGAGCAAAAAAAGAAAAGATTGTTAAACGAATAATAGTAATATATGTAATTGTTATAGTAATAATACAAAATAATAATATTAATAATAATAATAAAGTATCAATAATATGAATATATATCAATAATAGAATAATTATAATAGGGGAGACCAGGGCTAGTTGGCTCGGTTTTTACTCTATGAGCTCTGTAGCCCAAAGAGCACATTTTTTTGAAAACATTAAAGTTTAGTCTTAAAGAGTATGAATTTGGGTAACTGATAAAATTTCCATTCATTTACATAAAAAAATTCTTGGGGCCTTCCCGGGCCCTAAAAAAAAAAATTGCGCCAACTTACCCCACCACGGGGTAATTTGGCGCATACTATAAAAATGATTAATAATATATTATTAAGTGCAAAATTAACTTTTTTTACTATTAATTTTGACAACAAATTTAAGTCAAATATTTAATATTAGTTTTAGCTGGTACCAAATATTAGTAGGTATAACAGCCGAAACAGTATCCCACTTTTTAACTGTGAAAAAAAAAACTAAAAAAATTTTTTTTTTAAATTTTTTTGTAAGAGTAAGTTTTTTCAATATTGTTAAAAATTAAAGAGAAAAAAATTAATTTTATAAAAATTTGTATTTTTTTTCCATAGTAAATGCTATGAGCCAACTTACCCCGTGAAAATTTTGTCAACTTACCCCGAAAGCCTTTTTTTCAATAAACAGTCTATAGATCTTAAAAAACGGCAACTTTGAAAAAAAGTCTAACTGTATATAGTTAACCAATTGTGACTGGAACTTTTACAATAGTTTTTTTTTCATACGACCAGCTATTTTCTTTGTAAAGTAAAAAGGAAGCGATGTTCCAAAAGTTACGTTATTGTCCAAAAAACATATAAATTTTAATATCTCCCATGCGCATGCGCGAATCCTGACCATACTATAGTGAATGATGAAATGGTCAATTAGGAAGGTTCTGTGTCATTTTTGTCACTTTCTGATGAAAAACTCTGAAGATAAACGTAATTCTTCAACTTACCCCTGCAGCCAACTAGCCCCGGTCTCCCCTACAATATAAATTGTATGTACATATCATAGATAATAATTAAATATAATAATAACATAAAATGTTGCGATAATAACACAATAATAAATATAATAGATAGATAAATAATAAATAAAGCAAAAATCAAACCACTTGTTTGTTAAAGAAATTATATATCAAAGCAACTTAAATACAGAGAGAGATTATAAAGAAATACACTCCAACAATATATTTTTTAATTGAATTCTGTTGAGCAGTAAATAATCCGTAACAAGGGGATATTTTTTTTAAATTTTTTAATTAATGCAGGAATACACTGGTTCCATTGGGAAATATAAAGTATAGCATACTATTTTCTGCATTCCTGGTGTGATGATTGTGAATTTCATTTTTTTTTATAAAAAAGTTTAAAAAATAGTTTGGTTGTTTATTTTGGAGAAAGTCAAATACAAAAAAAAACAGTTGTAAAACTTTACAAGATCATGGAGTTTTAGGATTCTTAGTTTAGAAAATTTTTTTGGATAACAGATCTCATTGATGAAAACGTCATTATTCTAGATATGCGTTGTAAACTTGCAATGCTATTAGGTAAAATGTTACTTGTTTGACCCCAAACAATACAACAATAGCAAAGGTGAGAAGAGAATAAAGAAGAATAAATCATTAGAAGAGTTTGGATACAAACATAGTAACGAATTAGAGAAAGCATACTGTTAGCTCGTGTAAGTTTTTTTTAAGATGATACAGTTGATTTTATTAAGATAGGTTTTCATCAAGATATACTCTAAGGTATTTTATATATTTTGAAGGAAAAACTTTTTTCCCGTTAATTTTAATATTATCAATGCTTTTTAGAAGGAAATGAAATATAATGTTTTATTGGCATTCAATGAAATACGATAACTATTTAACCAGTTACATAAGCGATGAAGATCTTGATTAACTTTTTTACAAAGAGTCGTAAGTGATTTGTTGATATATAAAAAATTGGTATCATCAGCATAATGATGTACCTTTTAAATGAACAAGATAAATCATTTCATATAATGTAAATATAATAATTTACATATACAATGTAAATATAATATATACAATGTAATTATAACATAATATATTATAAATAATTATAATATAATATAATAAATAATATATAACATAATAATATAATATAATATAATATATAATATATACAATGTAATACAATGTAAATATAATATATACAATGTAAATATAATAATTTACATTTACATATAATGTAAATATAACAAATAATTTACATATAAAAATAATAACGCTCCAAGAACGGAACCTTGTGGAACGCCATATTTAATAACTTCATGTGTGGATTCAAATCCATTAATTGAAAGAAACTGAGTGCAATCCGTAATATATGACGAAAACCAATGATAACCACGTATTCAATTGTAGTTTAACTTTTTTAATAGAATGTTGTGATCAACCGTATCAAATGCTTTTTGAAGATCTATGAATACACCACAGGCAAAGGAACTTCGGTTAATTTCACCACGAATCATTTCAGTAATGCTAAAAAGAGCATGAGAAGTGGAGTGATTTGTGCGAAACCCAAACTTTCGAATATGAAAACAAGCAGAATTATTCAAAAAGTTGTAAATGCGAGAATGCATAGGTGTTTTTAAAAGATGGCTGACATTTGATAACAATGAAATTGGTCTGTAGTTATTACATTCAAGTTTTGAGTCTTTTTTATGAATTAGGATAACAGAAGCAGTTTTTAAGATATCAGAGAATACACCCGTGATGAATGACAGATTAAATAGTTCAGAAAGTACAGGAGAGATATCATTTACAAGAGCTTTAAAAATAGGTACTGGAGTGCTGTTAGGTCCTGAGGCTTTGCTGTCATTAAGAGAATAAATAATAAATAAAAGTTTTTGTGTGTAGGTTTTATAAAAATTGATTTTAGATTAGGATTTTTAAAGTATTTATTAAAGTCAGTATTGGATGAGTGTTTTTCTTTTTCTGTAATTATTCCGTAACTGAAACAAAGAATAAATTAAAAGATTCCGAAATTTTAATAGGGTCATACATCATGGAGTTGTTAAAAGATAAGCAGGAAGGATATGAGTTAACTCTCAAACTAATGTTTAAAAGAAAAAGTTGGCATTATCAGTGAAGAACTTAGAGTTATGGTTTTTTTTACTACGATGGGTGAGAGTAACAAGTAAGTTTCTATACGTTTTATAAGGTTTTTCTAGATTAAGTTTGTTATTAGGATTCTTTGTTTTAAGAAATTTGTTAAATATTTTATTTCGTATATTATTTGAAGTCAAGATTCCTCGTGTTATCCAAGGTTTAAGACCCCTTGACAAGCAGCAATTGCTGACTTTTTTTAATGGTGCATGTTTATCTAAAAGAGAATTGAAACTTGTAAAAAACTCTTCAAATGACTTATTAGTATTACCTTCGTCGGCATTGATTACATTAATCAAAGCTAGTTGTGAACTATGGAGTTTAAATAAAATCCCTTAAACTTTGGACTTGAATTAATTATTTATCTCTAAACTATAAACTTAAAATCAATTATTATCAGTTTTATTTAAATAAAAATATACCACGAAATGAATTGCTCGCGAAGAAAAAAGAAAATCATGTACTAAAATGTAAGCCGCGCTTACCAGTGACCAGAGTACAAAGCGACAAAATTTCGCTTAACAAAACTGCTCAGCATACGAGTAGCAATTCTTTATAGGCGTGTCAACGGTGTAGGTCAAACAATTTGCAGTGTTTAAAATGAAATGTTACAACAAAAATTTGAATTAATTCTAGTCAGATACTTTTATCAAATTATCCAGTTAGGGCTTTGGTAGAATTTACAACGACGTCAACACACTTGTTATCAACTATTTACAATACCTAATGTCAATCTTTTCTGTTTTCTAACTGTTTTACTCATTCAGATGGATGGAAGATTAACAATTTGAGCAGTGGCTTACTAGAATGTACTGTACGGCAGCGGCTTACTAGAATGTACGAATGTACTAGAATGTACGTGGCAACATTAACAACAACAGTAATAAGTTTAATCTTTAGTTTAAATTAATTTTTTTTAAATAAAAAAAACTATAGAATTATAGTTACAGAATTACATATTAATATTAAATAGTTGTAAAATAATAATTATAGAATTATAGGTATTCTTATTATAGTCGTAGATGATCACTTGACACATGTTACCTATCGGCTTGTACTTATTTGCATTTAAAGCAATACTTTATAATTTGTTAAACAGCTCATTTGTCCCACATCCTGCAGACGCTAGATGTTGACATTTATTGCCTTGCCAAAAGAGTTTGACGCACGTTACCAGTTTTATGCAAAGGCAAAGTTCAGAAATTTATTAAAAAGAACTTTTTGAACCTTTCAAAATACCGGTTTCCACTTGACAATGAGAAAATTGATTAGTCAAAATTTACTACATGTTTGAAACACTATCACATCAACCTAAGTGTTCGTTATTTGAACTACCAGAATCTATGTCAGTAACACTAGCACCAACACCATTTTAATCACTCCCTTTTGAATCTACAAAAATAACATCTTGCATCAACATACATTGTATAGTATTAGCTCTGAAATAAATTCCAAGTTCAGCTCGTCTTTCAAACTCAAATCGCCTTTAAGCAACCTTTAATACTGTAGTAACTCATGCTATTAAAAAAATGTAAAAACGTTAAAAAACAATTGTAATTAGCCCATTATTTTCCATAGCTTTGCAACATATGTTTTTTATTCAACATCTTGGTACAAAAAAAGCAATAAAAATTTAGCCAAGATTGAAGTATACTTACACCAAAAAAAGCTAGGAAAAAACGTAAGCATACGTTGAATGATGAGATGCAAATAAATCAAGCAACAGCAACCACTCTTACAGCAACAGTAGTAAACCAAGTGTAAAATGTACCGTTAAGTTTCGGGCAAGACTTTAAATAAGTCAAAATAGAATCCAATAATTGAAAATGCAAGGTTCGTGACTTAGAAACTTGTATATTAAAGCAGTATGAAATGAATTTCATTGCATCTAAATGTGCTGCACAGGAGACAATTTAACTAAACCTCCAGAGCCTCTCAATAACTCAACATCGTTCACAAGAATAAAAAAAAAAGTTAATTATTGACAATAGTTAGTAAAATAACAACTGACCAATTTATTAGTTATTAACGATTGTTTATTTTTAACTGTTGTTACTGCTTTTTTTTTTTTTTTTTTAGTAAGTAGCAAAAGCAGTTATAAGTGAAAGTAAAAGTATTAAACGTTGTCACTGGTTTTTATGGTTTCAAAAATTGTTAGAGTTTGGGTGAGATGCTTTAGATATTTTAAATGCCCTACTCATCTGATCTAACACCGTCCAATTTCTATTTGTTTCGCTTCAAAATTTTTTCAATGGAAATAAATCATTATTCTGTATGCCTGCAAAACGTACTTTAAACCGTTTTTTGCGCAGAAAACTGTATAAACTATAAAAATGCGATCAAAAATGCTGACATGCATTACATTACCTAGAAATTAGGATTTTCTTTTCCTGAAGTTCCTCAGTCTAAATAGATAGAAGTGTGTGTGCAGTTCCAAGAACTTGCAACACACTCTCTCTCGATCTCTCTCTTCCGAAAATAAGTCCTAATAAAAAAAATTGAGATCGTTACCAACACAGTCTGTTTAAATGCATTCAACGTTTTAAATGTAGATAGACATTCATCTTTCAGCTCAAACTGATTAAATTGGTTTGCAACCATTCTCAGTCCCAAAAAATGGCTTCCTCAGTGCAGACTGATAAAAATTGTTAAAACAGGATTGCAACAGTAACATAATTTTCATTTTTTTTAAATTGACACCTCTGTTAAAAGATATAACACTCTCTCTCGCTTCTAATATAGTTTGACCATTATTCTTTTGATGATGCATAATTTCTAAAATAAGTTGGTCAATACTTGTCTAAAGATTTTTCGCAGCATTTCATACGTTAAAGGGATATGGATGGTATTTCTTAACTAATTGACTGCCAACATCTTTAAAACCTTTAACTAAAACCATGAGGCAGAAAAAAAATAGAAATTTTCCTAATAACAAAAGACAAGCTTGTTCTTGTCATCGTTGTATTCTTTACAAACTAGGCAACAGCACAAAGGATTTAAATATTTCAGATTTGCAGCTTATAATATTTTCAAAAAAAAATTTCAAAAAATCGAGAGCGACAGAAAGAATATTATTTACTTTCTCTCCCGTTTCAATGTAAAAAAATATATATAACTTTAATTAAATACCAAACTTGTTACCAAACAATTTCCCTAGGTATTTCAATTATTTTCCACATTGTTAAAATTTTTTTCAGACTAAAGAAATAGCGCTCCCGTCACTTTAATCTCAACTATCAATCAGTCAAGAAGTTTAATTTACCTTTTGCATTAAAAGTATTTAATAGCTTAAAATCTTGTGTTTGTAAAAAATGCATGTTTATTAAAAAAAAAAAAAAAAAAAAAATGATCGCTGTCAAGTAAGAAAATTAAAAAAAAAATTTCAAATTAAATAATTGTTCAAGGTTTTTTTTTTTTTAAAAAAAATAAAATAAAATAAACTAGATTTAATCAAAATTTAAGCTGGTTGAAGAAGACAAAAACAATAAAAACTGGATTTTAAAATATTTAACATTATTACATAACAATATTAAATGCCATGTAACGGATTTCTTTTAGTTTTAGAGGTTCTCCTACTGATGCAGCACAGACTAAAGACCTTTCTTTTTCTACATCATAACAGTGAACCCAATTTTTATAAATTTTCTTTACCATAATTCTCACCATAAATGAAAAAATATTAGAACTAGATTTTTTTAAAAATAATAAGTTTAAATATTCATAATATTAATGTACTAACCTGTCCATGTTAATTCAAAATAAGTTTTTAAATTGAGAGAAAAAATAATTAACTAACCATTATTTAGAAAGCTGACAACCGTATCCGCATCATCAACAATATTTGATATATTTTTTGAACTTATTGTGAAATTATTCATACCATGACGTTCTGTATTGACTGAATACTCATACAAGTCTAGCATATATTTCTTAGCTGACGTTGCGTTCCTACCTATATGAGAGAAAACTTCGGGGCTTGGACGATTATGCTTTCCAAAGAGATCTAATAAAGTGTTTTGGATAACATTGCGTTCAATAGTTGTTACCCCATTCACAAAGCTATGCGTATAAATTATTAATACCATAATGTTTAATAACGTTACTTTCATTCTAGTGGCACCATATATTATATGTTTAGTTTTTTTCTAGTAAAAATAGTAAAACATCATGTGTTAAAATTGCTTGCTTTTTAATGATAAAACATGTTTATGCAAAAAAAAAAATGAATTGGCAATAAATTATTTAAACCTTTAAAAGCTGTTTGTATTCACTTGTTATTCTTCTTTGTCAACTTTTTTGTAAACGAGGCATGCCGCTGAGTTAAATAGTTTGTGTGTACAAATCTTGACAACGCGATTTATATAAAAATTGCTGTAAATAATGACAAAATCAAATATACTTCACTAAGAAAAAAAAAAAGGATAATCCAGACACTGTTTGAAAACAACTAAATTGCTGTTTGCATATTTTATTCCATAAAAATTTACCTCTAAAGTGTTTCAGGGTGTTTTAAAATTACCCTGCATATTCTTTTGTCGGTTGGATTCAGCAGAACACGCTGTTACAACGCTTGCGTGCTAACATATTGTGACGCTGGTACTGCTGCTAACGTACTGGTTACACAATGTTTTTTTGTCTATTGAATTAACATTGTAAATAATCATAGTTTTTGAGTTTGGACGTTTGAATTGTCACGCAAAGTGCGAATTGAACATTTTACAAAATATTTTATCCACTCTAAAACAACGTCTGAAATCTTTCAATCAGAAAATTTGAAAACCCTGCACTTTAAGAAAGACCTTTCTTTATCATTTGTGGATTTTTACAATATTAAATCATATGGGGGATGAACGAAATTTTTAATTGTACTTAAAGTGCATCATAACTAATCTTATTTGTTTTTCTTATGTGATTAACCCAAGTTTCTTACTTCTTCTGCGGTTTAAACTAGTAGACGGCTGTACTACCAGCTTTGTCACTATTGTATATATATATATATATATATATATATATATATATATATATATATATATATATACATATTTAAAATATAAATTTAAAATATAAAATATAAAAAATATTTCAGAAGTATATAGCTTAATTTGCAAGTACTAAATAAAAAAATATCAACAGCAGTTTGAAGAAAAAGTAATAAATATCACAACAACACCATAAAGTAATTTTTTTTAAAGGAAATCATTTCATGTCTGTGTGTATGTGTTTTTTTTCAATGGGAGATTAAGGTTATATGGGATTTTCTTCTGTTTGATATCTTATTAAAACCCAATTCAGTAAATATATATTTCCTATTTAAATAAAAGAAGTTGTTATTATTGTGTGTATTTCCAATATTTGGTCAATAATGTTTAGAAAAAACAACAAAGCAAACCTGTGGGTTTAACTACTAAAACAAAAAGAGGTTTTTATGCGTTTTAAATTCAGAACAACTAGAAAAAAATTTCTCTATGTGTTTTTTGCTCCTACTTTTGTACAAACAAGGTCAAAAAAAGCACTCTTTTTGCAGAAAAAGTACACACAGATGTGATGTCTAACAACCATAGAATCCCATATCCACTAGTCACCTCATACTGTTACTTGATTAGTTATTTAATGTAACTTTAAATCTTTAAAAGACATAAAAACCACAAAAACTGCTACATTTTGGCCGCTTTTTCAAAGGCGAGGTTTCTACTTTAAGAGCTATATCTTTTCACAGATAAAAGATATCTTGCTCCTATTTTTTTTGCCTAAAAGATACATTCCAAGGCTTCATTCTATTAAATTTTGAAACTTCCATAGTCAATAATAAGGTTATAATAAAAACGTTAAGCATCCGTTGTCTCTTTTTGAAGAGGTTTTAGTGCTATACTCTATACTTTAGGTCCCTGTACACAAACCACAAGTGTTAAAGAGCTGATTTTTTGTCAGGTTATAGCCAACACATATATGTAAAGAGTTTTCGATATTTTTTAAAAACTTCATAACCCAAAAATGAAAAAAAAACAAAATAGATTTACAACGGAGCTCCAAGTGCAATCAGTAGCGCAAAGAGCTATAAAACTTTAAATGTGTTTTTCTCCTTAGGCTATAGAGATTAGATTTTAATTTTTACATCTGGTGATACAAGAGACCTTGCCGATTAATGTCCAGTAGGTCGTTTTTTTAGTCCTTAAAATTGAAGTTGGGACCATTTTTGGATGGTCCCAACCTCAATTTTGAAGGTGTGGCAAGTTGAATTACGAAATAAAACTTTTTTGCTACATACTAAAGTAGCGCTTACGAAAGTCGCAATTGCGAAACGAGCTCTTTCGCTAAACGACGTTTTGAAGTCTATAAAAAAATTTTGCTGGCCAAATGGATGTAATTGTAAAAAATAACATTTTTATATACCAAAATGTTTATAATAAAATTTTTATTTTCAGTATTGCAACATATGAACATTTTAAGGTTTTATTTTTTAAAATAATGATAAAAAACCAAATTTCTTTCGAAACGAAACTCTTTCGCACCGCAACTTGCGTTGCAAAAGAGTTTCGTTTTTTTACAACTGTTTCTTGTTTTACAACTGTTTTTTTTTTTTTACAACTGTTTCTTGTCTAGAATTTATTGCTCTTTCATGCTGGGTATATAAATTTTTAAAAAATTTAATTACAAGTAGGTTTTTTATGGTTTTACATATACGTAAAAAAAAAAAAATCCTTAGCAACGGTTTAAACACTAATTTGTGATTCCCATATTACATCGTATCTGCTTTTTTGATTCTGTAAATTATTGGGGGGGGGGGGGGGGCTAAAATACATACCCTAAAACATAAAGCACATTTCATTATACTAGCTGGTTTATTATCAAGCAGTTAAAGTCCTTGCCTTGTTCTACAAGAAGATTTATTGCAAATTAAATTAAGTTTATTGTTTTTTATTAATATATTTGAAATTAATGGGTAATCCATCCAATCGTAAAAGAAAGATAAAATATAAATTTAGAGAAGACCAACACACAGCAAAGTAAAGTTTGATTTCAGAAAAGGTTGCAAGTTTTCCTAATAAAAAAACTATAAGAGAAATAAAAATTGCAACTCAAATTTCACCTACTGATGAAAACGATTATTCAATTTTGATTGAATTTCAATAGTTGAAAAACTTCATCGTGCAGACAGCCGTATGTTCTGAATGTGACTCTAAAAGATGCGAAACTATGGAACAAACTTAGTTCACGCATGAGACTAGCTTCCAAATTAATATTATTATGTAACAACTGTCAAGCTAATGTTAGTTTTTTTACTTTTAAAGAATGTTCACCGAGTAAAGAAACTCAAGGGAGAAACTCATTTGAGGCAAATATAAGGGCTGTTATAGCACATGGCAAAAACGTGGACACGTATCACTAAATGGTGTTGTAACAGCCGGCCATAATGGCAAATGTATTGATGCGCATATAATGTCAAAACACTGTCGTAAATGGAATATAAAAAGTTTAAGTCTAAAAAATCTTGAATATAATGAACAATTAATGAGCCATGATTTCAATATAATTCATAAAGGATCATCTGGTTCAATCGAAGGAGCCGGAGCAGTTGAAATATTTAGTAGATCAGTACAGACGGATAATTTGATTTACTATGAATACTTAGGAGATGGGGACACCTCATCTTTTAAGGAAGTAATTGATTAAAATCCTTATTCACAATTTGATGTGACAACACTAAAGTTTGAATGTGTCGGACACATTCAAAAAAGATTAGGGACCAGGCTATGTGCCAAAATAAAAGAATATAAACCCCGCTTTCAGGAAAGGGAAAGCTGATTGAATTGTTAACTCAATGCAAAATTTTTATGGGAAAGCTATTAGAGATAATATTAATCATCGGAAGATGAGCTGTTATTTAAATGTCTTCACAATCAAACACAGAACTCAAATGAAAGCAAAAGTCAAATAACTTGGAGTAAATGCCATAAAAATATTTTTGTTGAGCGTAAAATATTAGAAATTAGAGTTTATTCTTCGATTGTTCAGATTTAATGATGGTACTGGTGCTTTACACACAGTTTTAAATCACTTTAGTATTAAAGGCAGTGTATGTTTTCAAAATGGTTCAGTTAAAAAAGATAGAATAAGTATTCGAATGTCGAAAAAAAAAGCATCAAATGATGGTAAAAAGAGCAGAAAAGACAACAAGGAAGATTGAGAAAGGATTTATAAACATTCAAAATGAAAAAGAAGTAACAGATCCTTATCTTCCCGGTGGAAGATTTTTTTTTATTTTTTTTATTTTTATTTTTTTATACACCTACCCAAGGCCGAGGAGGCCACTAGAGACGAGGAAGCTATTAAATAGTGGTTATAACCCTCTCTCAACTCTATAACTCCGAAACACAAACCTTGACAAACAATGCCGTTGCGCAGAGAAACAAGTTGAGCGTGGTACTATCAGAGGTGTAGTGGGGATCGAACTCGGAATCCCTCGCTTATGAAGCGAGCGTTCTATCACTACACCACTACCGTTTTTTAAAGTATATAAATGTCAAATCACCAGATGATGGTAAAAAGTGAAGAAAAGACAGTAAGGAAGATTAAGAAAGGATTTATAGACATTCAAAATGAAAAAGAAGTAATCGATCCTTATCTTCCTGGAGGAAATTAAACTTTAAATTATGTTTTTGATGAATATTTGTGTTTTTCTGACTTTTGCTTCAACTTCAAACAATATATTTCATAAAATAATTGTGCTATAGCTCTAAAATTTTCGCTGATTGTCCATTTAACATATGCCTATGTCATTACCCAAAATCAAGGTTCTAATAATGTTTTTTTAAAAATTATGACCCAAAAACTGTAAGGAACCCCCTTATTTATGATCTAAAAACTATTTTTGTTACAATAAGAGCA
This sequence comes from Hydra vulgaris, assembly GCF_038396675.1. NCBI lineage: Eukaryota > Metazoa > Cnidaria > Hydrozoa > Anthoathecata > Hydridae > Hydra > Hydra vulgaris. The sequence goes on from NC_088923.1 coordinate 18,793,271, forward strand.
TTTATTCAATACTGGTAAAAGCTATTTTTATAATTTTTGTGAATGTTTTTAACCTATTAACAATGAATATTTCGGCCAAATTTAAAGTTTTTTTGATAAATTGTTCCTTATTTATTTGGTTTATAAGATCTACCAAAATCGCATCAAATTTAGTTAAATATTGTATTAAAAGTTATTAATAAAAGCTTTAGTTTTATCCCATTTAATATGAAGAACCAAAAAAATATAACATATTAACTTTATTTAACGATTTGGATTTTTCTATAGGAACCATCTTAGAGTTACTTATTTAAGTTGACGCGTTTAGAGTTACTTAAGCTCACGCGTTTAGAGTTACTTAAGTTCAGACGTTTAGAGTTACTTAAGTTCACGCGTTTAGAGTTGCTTAAGTTCACGCGTTTAGAGTTACTTAAGTTCACGCGTTTAGAGTTGCTTAAGTTCACGCGTTTAGAGTTACTTAAGTTCACGCGTTTAGAGTTACTTAAGTTCACGCGTTTAGAGTTACTTAAGTTCACGCGTTTAGAGTTACTTAAGTTCACGCGTTTAGAGTTACTTAAGTTCACGCGTTTAGAGTTACTTAAGTTCACGCGTTTAGAGTTACTTAAGTTCACGCGTTTAGAGTTACTTAAGTTCACGCGTTTAGAGTTACTTAAGTTCACGCGTTTAGAGTTACTTAAGTTCACGCGTTTAGAGTTAAACTACTTACTTTTGAACCAATTAAAATCTTTTAAGTTGTAATTGCTTTTTTTACTAAAAAGTTAATCTACACCAACGCGAGGAGTTACCTTTTAATTTTCTGGTGATGGTGTCTTGCTTATATATATTAATCTAGAAGCAACGATACTTTTAACAGCTGCACGTCCTCATTGTAGTAAGTTTACTCAGAGTCTTTTTATTTAAACGACATTAAAAATAAAAGATAAACTATCAAGGTTAAAACAAATTAATTAATCGAATTAATACGAATTAGTTTAGCCCTAAAACTGGAAATAGTTTTTTTTTAAGACCTTTTAACATTATGATAAAAATTTTGCGTGCTTTTTTGGTGTCTGGAAACATGCGCCACTTGGAGTTACATATCATTTTTATATTGAATAAAAAATCTTTCTTACTAATTTCTGAAAGCTAGTAGAACAATTCCTAATTTTTTACTTGCGTTTTTTCTGCAAAATAATATTTAGGTCAATGCATGGTATTAAAAAAAAAAATACAGCACAAATTTCTTCGCCTTTTTCAGCTCGCATGATTTTAGAAAGAATTTAAATTTAAAGCATATACAGTTATGTCGACGTATGCTTTACTATGCATACGCTTTTAAGATAATTTTTTAATGATCGTATTTTATTTTCATTAAAACAATTTTATGGCAACATTTTTATGTTATAAACTGCATTTTGAAACGACACATACAACACAAAAATAACATAAACTTGTTATAACATATTCTTTGGAAATTAAAATAACAGAAAACTGCCTTTCAAAACACTCCATTTTTTTTAACGGCAAAATTTGTTATTATGTCATCATATAATAGATACTTGGCTAATTTATTTTCAACTGATAGCATTGTGAGATCCAAAAAAACTGTTATAGGGTCATTATTCCATAGTAGCCCTACAAATGTCTCAATTTTAATTGACTGATAGATTGTTTACTCTTTGCAACAGATACAGGCATAATATTAAAATTTGAATTAGAAAGCGTTCATATGGAACAAGAAGCTGTAGACTCTTTTAGTGAATTTTTTTGTAGGATGAAGGAGCTTCCTGGAGGAAAAGTGAAAACTACTTTAAACAATTATTATACAAAATTTCTTTCATAAAGTTGTCTTCTTTAACATGATAAGCGTTGAGTTGTGCCAATTCACTAGGTTTTATCTCTTGAAGATTTTGTTTTTGATTTTTCATGCAAATGATTGTGAATCCCAAAGCCAATTTCAAATTTTGCTTAAACTTGTTGAATGAAGTAGTCAAGCGCAAATAGTCAAGACAAATATCATCAACGTTGATAATATTTGTCTTGAATTTGACTTGGAGCTCTCATAGCAGAAAACTGCATTTGCAAGTTCATGATATCGTTTTGCATTCTTGTTCCGGTTTGTAAAAAGTTTAATTTTAAAGTCAAAAAGACTTTCAACAGCTTTTCCTTTAACAAAAATATCGATCTATGATAAGCGAATGTGAAGAGGATTGAGCCTAAAATTGATAATTAGCTGTTTGATAATTATCCTTATATAATTATCTATAATTAGCTGTTGAATTAGATTAATTTCGTCATCAATTGTTAAAATAAACTGGCTAAAACAAACATCTTACTTAGTCGACAACTTTGAGAGTATCTTACCAAAAGGTTAGACTTACGACAGGTTCAAACAATTTTAAAAACTATATCAAGGGCCTAACTTAACCTAGCATGTCAGCGGTAAAATCAAGATCTTCTCTAGAACAGCAATAATTTTCCGCACTCGTTTTGCAATTGGTTTAAGAACAGCAATCAAACTTGGCAATCTGGTATCGAAAGCTTGTGAATAGACATATACTTAAGTTTGGGTTAACACTATTGTTCTTTAACTTACCAAGAAAACATTGTTTAGCATCACTTTCATGAGATTCTTTCATAAATTGTACTTGATTGCAATATTTTTTCTTGAAATTGGTACAAGACTAAAATCAATACTATGTGCACATTAAGAATATGAAAGAGCCTGATGACAAGTTAAAGATAAAGTCAGATGCTTTTTTTACACATTTTTCAACATTTTGTTTTTCTTAATAAACAATCAATATCATTAATCTAATAACTAATACTTTTAAATATACTTTTCATGATATAAATTTAAAATTACATTTTAAAAAGTATTAGTTTTAAAATTATAATAAGATATATGCACAATATATTTAACACACACACACACACACACACACACACACACACACACACACACACACACACACACACACACACACACACACACACAATTTCGATTTCTGATAAATACAAATATTTAAAAAATGTAAATAAGTTTAAATTTTGAAAAGATTATTTTTGTCATGTCAGAAACTATAAATATTCTCATATAAAAAGTTAAGTACCGATTCGAATGTTAATGTATATTTAAGAAATTATTTTATAATGATTTTGGCCTGTGTGCTTGGTTTATGCTCTTAGCTTTTATAACAACTTCTTCTTTACAAATGAACTCTTTTACAAACTGATATAACGCATCTTTTTAAAAAGCATTTTCGTTCACAAAACATCACCTAAAACTATTTTTGGTAATCAAATTAATAATTTAATTTTAAAACGCGGTATGAACAATTTTATTTTTATGTGCTAACTTTAATAAAAAAAATTATAAATAATTTAAAAAGCAACAAATAATAAATAATAACAAATAGTTATATAAACAGATCCAACAACACAGGGAGGGCAGGGGCACTTCCCTCCCCCTACTTTTTTTCTGAAGGCTTTTTTTTTTTTCTTTAAAAATTTTTCTATATAGAGGAATATTTTTTAGAAATTGACGTTTGCGCCCCTCTACTTCGAAACCAGCGTCGTCAGTTCTGTAAAAAAAATAACTTGAAAAAGTTATTAGTTATAAATAAAATAAAAAATATATAATAAAGTGCATTTTCATGAGTAAATTCATTTTTTTTTTAAAACTTAATAATATTTAAGCGGCACATAAAAACAAAATTGCTCATAACACGTTTTGAAAATAAACTCTTCATTTGTGTGTTTTTAAGTTACTGGCATCCACATTGATGAACAATTATATTTGGTATTTCTTGCATAACAACATTACTGCGATCGTCAAAGAATAAAATTGACATTTCATTGAGTTTATTTGGAGCACAACACGGTTTTGGAATTTTCTTTGGAAATATTGTATGCACTAGTGTTTGGAAGATTGCATGGTTAAGTTGCATTTAAATTACTCTCCAGTGGATAACTACAATCACCTCCACAGTAACTGGTTATATAACCATCGGGTGCTTTAATCCAGTCTGACCACCCAATATTTTTAAATGATACATATAAAAGATGTTTCCCACAGTGAGATATATTTTTGGAAGTCTTGCAGATGTAGAAGTCTTGAACTTATTATCATGAAAGTGTTGAGCATGTCTTGATATTGAATCAACGTCATGAGCTTTAAAAGCAGAAAACCCTTCATTTTTACTGGATTGGTAAAATGAAACAAGAAATGGTTGATAATCTTTACTACCTTTAAATCCAACAACACCACACTTTTCAACGAGAATGGCTTCTTATTGTAGACTTTTACACACCATCAGAATGCCATTATTTGTTTCTGAATATTTAACCCAACTCAACAAAGCTTCTAGCACATTAAATTCATGTCATTGAGAAACTGAAGCCATTATAATTTTAGAGTCTAGTAATAAGTACTTTTTTAGGAAAAACTATCTTGAAAACTTCTAATCTAATTTTATTTAGAGTCACAGTTTTGTAAGTAACATCTAAAAAAGTCTGAAGGTTGGTTGCAAAAATTTTTTCAATATCATAGTTTGAAGATACATCGAAATACATTTCACCTGACTCGTCAGTTGTATTTGGTCTTGGAACATATCCTGTACATATAAAAATAATTTTTTTTTATTACAGTAGATGGTTTTCTTACTTCATTACACCGGCATTTAAATTAATTGTCCTATTTTTGTTCTAAATTTTAAATATTCGTCTTTTTGTGCTTTTTAAAGTATGCGCAGCAACATGACAATAATGTAAAGTTATAAATAAAACTTAATAATAATAACTTTTTTTAATTTAGTTGATAACGAGGGTATCAATATTCCCTCGAAATATCGTAAAAATAAATATATTTTTAACAGATAGAAATATATATATATACTACACAGCACTCACTCTCATGAATTGCCAATTATCAGTATATATTAACTTCTATTAACAAAACATAGGTTCCTTTACATATATACAAAGTATTCAATTCAAAAAACGTCAAAAAGTTTTACCCATTCATAGTGAAATTGTATTAGTCCAAAAAAATATTACAATTTACAAATTCAATAAACTTTACAAACCATTCTGGCAGCATATATAGCAGTTTAAAATTTAACGGAAATGAGTTAGTACAAAGGAATATGGAAAATATTATTTTATTACAAAACTTATACGCACAATATTTTATCATCAGCCTATCATTTTTTGTCTACTGTTTGATTTTAATATGACGTTTCTTCAACAGAACCCATCGTTTTTTTTATTTTTATTTATATTTCCTTTAATGCTGCCGAGTTTTCGGTTAAACCTATGGCTAGAGAGTCAATGACCTCTTTGAATCCTTTCCGGTAAAAAGCTTTTATCTCCATTGCTATTAATCTATGGTGTCGTTCGTAATCGTTTTCTGCATCAATGTGTAATTTCCTAGAAAATATTACTGCACTTTCAATTAAATTGTTCATAGCATCTGTATCGTTACTGATATTTTGTATGTTCTTGGCGGTACTTTCAATTACATTAATACTGTCAATGACATTGAAGTTTGGACTTTCTAAGATTTCAGTTAATATTTTTATCTTCTCAATGATATTCTTCATGAAGAAAAGAGTAATAATGAAATCAAAAGTTGTTACTTTTTTCAAAAGTCCGATTGCCTTAGTTCTCGTGTTAGAATCAAAAATCTTATTATTTGAGATGCTCTGAAGAAGATCAATAACCTTCTCCAAACACTGATTTAAAGCCTTAACAGATTTTGCTCGTGTGGTCCATCTTGTTTTAGACAGGTTTACAAGCTGTATTGCAATGTCAATGTCTTCAAGTTTTTCTTTTAAATGACTAAATCTTTTTGTGCTTGATGTGAAGAAAACATGCAACTGTTCGAGGACATTAAACAATTCTCGTATTAAAGCATTAACATTGCAGGCATGTTCAAGAGCAGTGTTTGTTCTGTGGTCTTGACAAGGTATGTAAGGTACATTATGGCCAACTTCATCTGCTATATACTTTTGTACTCCTTTAAATTGTCCAGACATTGAACTCGCGTAGTAATAAGACTGAAAAGCCACCTTTGATGTGTCAATGCCTTCTTTATGTAAAGAAGATAAAATGGCTATTCTCACAACTATACTCATTATGTCCTTATGTGACATATCGGGAGTAGTGTTAGCCATTACGGAAAAAAAATTGGAGCTGTTAATTTCATCAATAATTTTTCTCTTTAATTCAGTTGCAATTAAACTAATCATTTCATTTTGAGACGATGGACTCGTGTATGTAACTCTATATGGACGAAGGGCTCAATCTTCAATCCAGGCTTTTAGTGTGGGATTGTGGCGAGAGATAAGATCAACAACTGCAACAAAGTTAACTTGATTAGCACTGTCCGATTCTCAAAACGCTAGCCCTTGGCTTTCCAAAGTCTTGCATGTATCGATAAGAATTTTGACAGTTTTTCTATTCTGCACCTCTATTTTTTCCTCTTCTATTAGAGCAATTCTATTGGATTTATCAATAAGGTGATCTATATGCCCTTTTTTCATAAGAAATTGACAATATTCACTTAATGCAACTTTATGTGCATGAGAGGTAAAGTGCGCCTGAAGCTTTCCAAGTTTGTCTTTCCCATAGCTTTTCATCTTAGACCAAGATCTCACCCCAACATTTATCCAAGCATCATCAGTTTTTCCCTTCTTTCCAACACTCTTGGGAAAAAGGCGGCAGACAAAACAAAATGTGGCATCCTTTTGAGTGCTGTATTCTAAATGTTCAAACTCTTTGTACCACTGGGGATTAAATCTATTTTTACCGTCACTTGGAAAACTAGCAAGTTTTGATTGGTGTGGCCCTAACTGGATTAAATACATTTTTTGATTATCCGTAATTGTATGTGGACGTAAACCTGGGTCATGGCTTATCAACGCTGATGAATCTGATTTGTCAATTATAATATTTTGAGCTTTGGTATCGAGTTTTTTTATAAAAGCGTTTTCTTTTTTCAAAACATTTTTTGACATTTCCACTACAGAACTTGTTGCATTCACAATTTCAATTGCAGCGAATTTTTCATTTACTAATTCTTCTTTACAATTTTTTTTATAAATTTCATTACAATCTTTAAGATTATCTATTAAAACACCCAAATTCCCCATGAGCGAAGTCCAATTTGTTGTTTCACTGTTTACTTCAGTAGTATCCAAGTTAATAATATTCGTGTCATCCTTTTTATCTCGGTCATGAAACTGGGTTAAATGATCTGATTTAGAATTTAATTCTGTAAATTTCTCTGCTTGTTCCTGGACTACAGCATAACCCGGGTTTTCCCCTTTTGCATCATTATCTTGAATTTTTGAACTTGCATCCTCTTCAAACTTTTTATTAAAAGATTTTGTTTCTTCTTCTATGGATATACCACATGTTGAAGTCGATGTTTCAATTATTATCAAATCTAACTTTGTATGTTCACTACTTTGTATTTCATCATCCACTTCGACATCAATACCAGCATTGTGAGGTTCCATTTTTCGTTTTTTTGAAGCTAAAGAGGCTACAAAAGGATTCTCTGGGGCTCCCACTGTTTGCATACGAACCTTTCTACCACCATGAACGGATCTTTCATGACTGGTTTTATAGTCGTTATTAAATACTGCTTTGTAATTTATATCTTTTGCTATTCATATTTAGTGCTGGAAAACAAACGCAGATAATTTACCGTAATTTTTAAATGATTCAATGTTTATAAAAGTTAACACTCCTAATAAATGTAATAAGATATAAGAGTCTTAAAATAATAGAATAAGACTAATAATCCTTTTACATATTCTAATTAGGCCTATTACTCCTACAAACCTTATTCTGATCCTTCTTTAGTATACTGATAATTGGAAGTAACAGCAGGCGCAAAACGTTCATATCAGAGTTTAGCATTTATTTTATTATACTTTCTGATAAAAAGCTTTATATAAAATTATTATATTAAAAAATGAATCATATCATTTTAAATGCTATCATATCTTTTATACAAAGACAGAAATGTTAAAATCAATTCATGGAAATAAATATTCACGTTTCAAAGTAGAAAGTATGAAAAAAATGAATAACTGCTTTTAGTCAAACATAAAATTGCAGCTGCTATTTTTATTGCATAAACTTGCAGCTGCCATTTTTATTGTTGGTAACAAAAAAAAATTGCGCGAAAAAAAACAACAACGTGGAAATCAAAAGGGCGTTCCGTTATGACTTCGCAATTTATTTCGTCTTGTGGAAAACAGCCTTAAATCGTTTAATAAACGTACAGTTTATTTGTCCAATTCAAAAAAAAATTAGATCTTTGATGGATTTTTGCAAACATTTTAATTTTATTTAACTGGAAAATATTTTTTGATTTTATCACCGATTTCCCAACTGTGCCAACTGGTGGCAAGGAAATTCCCAACTTTTCTCTTTTCTAGATTCTGGTAGGGGGAGAATCCCCCCTCCAAGGCGACGCCCCTGTATATATATATATATATATATATATATATATATATATATATATATATATATATATATATATATATATATATATATATATATATGTATGTATGTATGTATATATATATATATATACATATATATATATATATATATATATATATATATATATATATATATATATATATATATATATATATATATATATATATAAACAGTACAATCTCTACAATTCGAATCTCCCTAATTCGAAAATCTCCATAATTCATTTAAATTTTAAGTCACCGTGAAATGCGCTTATGAAAGTCTTACGTTTAAGTTTCTATAATTCGAATCTCTATAATTCGAAAACCTCCACAATTCGAATGGATTTTTTAGACCCGTCAGTAAGATTATCTCTGTAAATCGAAATTTTTTAACTTCTGACGTATAAAAAGCTCATTAAACCGTCAAAATCTTTTTTAAAATTTCGAAAGTTGCGAGTTTTGGAAAAACGATTAGTGTAAATTATCTTCTACTGTTTAAAAAAATCGTGGCATCAAAGAGACATAAGAAAAACAATTTAAATCGGAAATAAAAAACTCTAATGGAATTGAAGAAAGAAAAAACAAATAAAGAGGTTTCGAAAATTTTTGATATTCCACCAAACACTCTTTCAACCTGGAAAAAGAAAAAAAAATTAAATCTTTTAGTCAAGGAAATTTGACTAAACGGGTGAAAGTTGATTCGTATAACCTAGTAAACAAAGCTGTACTTAAATGGTTCAAATAAATGAGAGCTGATAATGTACCGATTAGTGGCTTGCTGCTAAAATAAAAAACTTTATATTTTACAATTGAGTTATGCTTCAAAAATTTTCAAGCTTCGGAAGGATGGTTAGACTAATTTAAGAAAAAGCAAACTAAGTTGGAGGTAATTTGACAAAGGTTCTTAAAGATATAAATCGTGTCTTTGACAAGAAATTACTAGCGCATAAAAAACAATCTACAATTACTTTTTTTTCTTAATTGAAAAGTTTAAAACACATAATATATATTGCTTTTAGGCCTCAGAATTACTATTTCTTTGATTGTTTGATTTCTATTCGTTACTTTGAAAAGAATATTAAAAAAAAAATCAACTTTCTATAATTCGAAAATCTCTCTAGTTCGAACTTTTATTTTCCCCCGTAAAATTCGAATTAGAGAGATTGTACTGTATATATATATGTGTATAGATATATATATATATTTATATATATATATATATATATATATATATATATATATATATATATATATATATATATATATATATATATATATATATATATATATATGCAGTACAATCTCTTTAATTCAAATCTCCTTAATTCGAAAACCTACATAATTCGATTAAATGCAAAGTCACCGTGAAATGCGTTTAAGAAAAATTAACTTTCTATAATTTGAAAATCTCTCTAACTCGAACTTTTATTTTTCCCCATAAAATTCGAATTAGAGAGATTCTACTGTATGTATATATATATATATATATATATATATATATATATATATATATATATATATATATATATATACGTATATATATATATATATATATATATATATATATATATATATATATATATATATATATATATACGTATATATATATATATATATATATATATATATATATATATATATATATATATATATATATATATATATCTATATATATATTTATATATATATATATATATATATATATATATATATATATATATATATATATATATATATATATATATATACATATGTGTGTATGTGTTTATCGCCCCCTCAGCATTATCTTGTTCTATCTACAAATGTAATAAATAAAATGTTCTATTTAATATGTAAAATAAATACAAAAAAAAAATTATAAATAAATAAATACAATGTTCTATGTAATATGATAAGATATACTATACCGCATTAAATTAAAATATTGATAAGAAAAATCTCTGATGGTATGAAAGAAAATTATAAAAAAAATTTTCGTGAATCGGAAAATACTATTGAATTACCAACCGAAATTCGTTAGTTTTGGAATTCCATCTTCCTTAGTATTGTTTTCCGATGTTTTCAATTTATTTTTCTGGAGAAAGCGTTTTTTCTGTTCTTGACATATTAATTCCCAAATTAAAAGGATAAAAAACTGAATCAAGAATTAAAGAAATGTGCTTTATAACGATGCAAAACTGTATTTTTATAACAATGGGTATGAGACATTCCTTAAAATAATTTTCTTGGTTTTTTTTTTTTTATTGTCGCAAATTTGATTTTCGAAAATGTAAAAAAGGAATAGTGTCGCAAATTGTCGCATTACTGATTGTCGAATAACAGAATAAGGAATAATGTCGCAAATGAATTTAATGACTATGCCGAAAACAAACAAAAAAGAAATAGTGTCGCAAATGAATTTAATGAATAGTGTCGAAAATAAATTAATAAGGAATAGTGTCCAATAAGAGTTAAATGAGTAGAAACACAAATAAAAAAATAATAATAAACATAAAAAAATAACTGAATTAGTGAATTTAAAAAAAGTGGAAGTATGTAAACTTGTAGTAAAAGAAGTATGTAAACAATGTAAACTTTCGGAAATTAAAGAAAAACTACATTTTCCCACATAGTAAATTTTTGTTAATGTTTTGATAATTTTTTTTCTGAAGAGGATAATGTTTTGCACTTTCAAAAAAACGAAATTGTTAAACCATTAACAAAAGTTTATTACTGGGTGAATTGCAGTTTTTTTTAGTGTCTCAAAAGTTTACATTGTTGGACCTCCGTCCTTTTAACATTCACCAATTCAACTATAAATTTGTGTCTAGATAACATATCTTATGTCATACGGAAATAGTCTGCTGCCGGGGGCTTCAGTACATTCACCAACTATCTTATAGCCTGCTGCCACAAAGAAGTGCCGCTACATCGACTGAGGGTTTAAGGTTTGTGAGCAATCTTTTCTTTCAAAATTCTTTATTTTTTTATTTTATCCTGTAAAAGCCGTATACTATAAAGATAAACAAAACGAGTAAGTAATTGCTGAAATTACCTATTTGCGACACTATTTTATTTATTAAATTAATTTGCGACATTGTTCCTTTTTTTTGTTTTCGACACTATTCACTAAATTCATATACGACACTGTTTCTTCTTTTTGTTTTCGATACTATTCATTAAACTCATTTGCAACGCTATTCCATTTTTTTGCGACATGAGGCCTTTTTAATATATTCGACACTATTCTGAAGTTCATTTTTCGACACTATTACTGTCACCCCAGGCATTATGTGTTAGAGCGGAAGAATCATTTTTTTTGAGGGTGGGTGGTTCATATTTGCATTTAGTTTGCCATAAAAAAAATTAATTCTTTAAGTTATTAACTCTGTATTGGCTAATGGCGTTTCTTCTAAAGATTATCTGGAATGGTTACTTTGCAAGAAATGCCGATTAAGTATTATAAAATTCTGAGAAATAGTTATAATATAACTATTTCTCGGAAACAAAAGAGCAGAATCAGTTTTTTATTTTGCCTACTACTAGTCATTGTTAGACAAGTGAATTAAATACACAAAGCAATGAAGAGTTTTTTAATAAACCGTCAGATGAGTTACGAGTTAGGTATTTGAATCAACAATTAAAAGTTTTTTATCTCAAAATCTCAGATAAAGGCGATTATTCTTATAAAGAAAAGTTTAAAAAATTGAACTGACATCTCAAAAATCTCTATAAAATATAAAAAATATTTCGCAAATTATGTATGCAATCATATATTAAAATTAAAAAAATATAGAAGCCAAAGGATGTAAGAATGATGCTACTTTAAAGTTTCTGTCACTGAAATCAAGAACTTTGACTGAAGGGATGAAATGTTTTATTTCTTTTCAATATTATAAGCTTACTTTTCACTACTTTCGAAATTTTCGACAAGCAGAAATATATATTTGTGATAAAGATTAATAATAATTTTATATTTCATAAAATATGAAAACCTTACAAGCCAAAAGAAAGACAATCTATTGCTGCAACGGTGAAGTCATTGTCTGCAAACGTCTTAAGTATTGAAAATTTTGCAAACAACTATTTTACACCATTAACCAGTCTAAAATATAAAAAAACAAGTTAAAACTAATAGTAATGCAGAAGTAAACTACTCCAACCTAATAAATCTGCATAGAAACTTTTACCAAAAATGAGCAAGCTTTTTCCCAACCAATGTCATAAACGACATTAGAAAATCCCATTTCATACCGATGTCACAGCCAGAGCTGGCATTAAACTTTAGACCACTTAATTTTGAAGCAAGCGCTATTTTTACTGGCCACGGCTGCTTATAACTTTTCATTCATTTTCCACTTGGTTTTTTTGTATTCCAACAATCTTGGTTAGGGGGTAAGGCATCCAGAATCAGAATTTGAACGGAAAAAACAGAAAATTTCAAAAAGTTTAGGGGGGAAGGGGGGGGGGGAGATTAATGCCTCCGCCCCCTTTTTCTTTTTCCTACGCCAGTACCCAGTGATTTGAAATAATCAAAAAGTGGTATTAATTCCAGATGTGTGATAATTTAATATAAAAATTTCTGATTATGTAAGACTGTTGCAAATAAGTCATATTTTTATTTTCTGAAACGATTTTTCTTTTTATCTAAAAATTTTGCGCCGTAAATGCTCAAAGTTGTCATTTTTTGAAGAACGTCTTTTTAGTGAAAAAGCAATAATTTCGAAATTTTATTTTATTTCTTAACCACACCTCTGAACTTTCATATATTATATATCAATAGGAAAAATATTAAACAAGCTTTCAGAGTTTAATGTAAAATGTTTTATAAATTTACATTTCATGCCGTAAAATCGCAGAGAAAGATAAGTTTTTAGACTAGGAAATAATTGCATACTTGAATGTAACTTTAATTAAATTCTTTATGTTTTATGTAAGAATCTGAATACATATTGATAAACTTCGATCCTTCTATTTCCATTAATCCACTATAGTTTCTGATGCCGCCCGGACCCGCCCAAGAACAACTATTTTCAATTTTAAAATGTTTCTAATTAAATTATTTTTTTTGTTTGTTCGTTTGTTTTTTTACATAAAACATGACTGTCATTTTTAGTTAGTGCTAAAAATCAAGCTCCAATTTTTTAATCCTAATATATTCTTAATATATCTTAATATATATTTCTTAACACACATAAAATAAAATTATTAGATTAAAAATGAATTCAAAAAAGTTGATTTTTCTTTTAAATACAAAGGAGGTTTTCCCCCAAGAATGGGTTCTTGTGGAATAAAAAAAAAGTGCAAAATAGAAACACAATATCATTTAAAAATAATAATTTCGAACTATTTCAATTAAAAGTATGAGCATTTATTTGCTTTGGATAAATTGCTACCGCCTTCTATATCAATGCAATCTAATTCTCGACAAACATCAATTAGTTCAGGTAACATCTATTCATTAACATCCTTACTTTTTATCGAATTTTCAATCAGTAAATGTTGCAACACTATCTCTGGTTGTACTGGTTTAAAAACAGACTTCAAACATCTTTTTAAAATAATACCGAAAATATAAGGATCTGATGATTTTTTTTTGATTTGATAAATTGGACTTTGACAGGACAAAGATATTAATATTGTTCTTAAATAGACGATGCAACTTATATCTATATTCAATATTTCTGATAACAATTTTTAATCAGAAAATGACTTGCGTGCTCTATTGCTATTATTATATGAACAAGTGCCACCTAGATGGGGTCCACGTGTAAATTTAATTTTTCCCAAAATCTTTTTTGTATAAGACTTCTTCGAGCTTTTACAAAATCTTTATTTTTCTCTTTGCCTGTCATAGCCTAATATATGATTTACATGAGAAATGAAAGAGATATTCCATGAAACGGGTCCAGCAATAAAGTGGACTTATCCCAAAGAGTAAAGATGCTTTCTTAGTGTTAAATAATTTGTTCGTGTAAATTTCAATGTGACTTATTTCAATAGGTATTATTTTATAACGCGGACAAGATTGATAAGACGGTGTTTAGGTGATTTCTGCTAAAATATTTTTTTATCAATGGCTTTTAAGAATAAAGAGCTTTAGATATTAGGAACTTTTCCTTTTGATAGCTGCATTACAATATGAGGAAGTTCATTTATTTATTGTTCAACAAAAATTTTTGTTTCAAGAATAAGTTCTTTACTTTTTTTAGCATGTTTTAAGTTCATTTATCTACAAAATTTAACAGAATTAGAAGTTAAGTTTGCCAAAAACACTCCCTAGTCATACGTTTGTAATCTTAAGGGTACAGTTGTAACAAAAAAAAGAAAATTGTTTGATGAACTTTCAGATAGCTCATCGAACTTTTGATTAAATTGGCAAAAATTACTTGCTCCATCAGATATCCTTAATTTACATCATAAATCAACTCAATCGAGCCCTTTTCTTTATTAATAATTTTAGATATGATTTGCGCCTCTTGTAATTCTATTATTCTTTGAACAGTATGTATTAAAAGATTTTGTAATGGCACACTTAGCTCCTTGTCAGAGATGTGCATATTATTTGGTCTACATTTTTATTAGATACCAGAATATTGCTGTAAAGCGGATAAATATTTGCACCTCTTTCTTTCCTTTCCGATCTTATAGCCATGTACTGAGATTAAGTAAAACCATAATTTGATAGAAAAGCAAGTCCTACTTCTGGAGACATTTTTTTTATTTCTTTGTTAATGTTTTTTTTTAAATCATATACGAATAGTTGATCTTGTATAATGTACTTGATTGTTTTTTTAAGTTCTTATTACCTATTTGTTTAGCTGTATATCTTTCTGTTTCAAATATATACTTTGTATCATATTCAGCTTTTTCAGACAAATTTAAAATTACTATTTTTTTAGGTCGTTTTCTTTTTATTTTAAAAGTGTGTGTCTGTGGCGGAGTGGTTAGAGCGCTTGCTTTATATGGAGGAGATCCAGGTTCGAAACAAGCTCTGTACAACTTTTTGCGTCACGGTAAGGAAGGAGGCGTGAACTTCCTGGTTAAATGCACTTCCGCAGTGCTCTATGATAAGACCGTTAGAACTTCTTGGGGCCCCAAAAAAAACAACAATAAATCGTGGCGCAGTGGTTAGAGTTCTGGCTCAGAACCCAGAGATCCCGGGTTCGACGCCGGCTCTAGCCCAATAAGGTAAGGTAAGGTAAGCGACATTGGTAAGGAAGGAGGCGTGAACTTCTAGTTAAATGCTCTCCCGCGTTGCTCCGTGATAAGACCGTAAGGACTTCTGGGAGCACCTAAAAAAAAACATTAAAAAAAAAAGCAATTTATGCCGCTCTCTCTTTAAATCTGGCGTTTCTGTTACGTTTTAGAGTTTCCAGATAAGTTCTTTAAACTCAAAATTAAATTCATTTTCTAACCAGGAAGTTGGCTTTCTATGAAATTTATACTTAGAGCATTGAATAGCCTTCATTTTTTGTTTGTAATGTTAATAGTTTCTTTTCTAGTTCATTTTCTTAAGCACCTTTAATTTTCGTAACACTTTTCTTCATCAAAATCTTTAAACATTCCGAGTTTTTAATAATATCACCAGTCACAAAAGAAATAAAAATTTTATTCTTTAATTTCATTTAAGATTCTATCTGAACAAAATTTATCATTAAAAAATAAAATTTATCATTAAAAAATAAAATTTTAGACCACTTTGTTGTGAAACAATACTACTTTGTTTTTACGCAAAAAAAAAAAAAAAATTATTTATTTATTTTTATTAACTCAAACTTTTAAACTATAAATATTTATACTTTTTTCAAATTTAAAGTAAAACTAAAGAAAATTGTTTAGTATTTTTTTAATATTAATTTTTTAGTGTGATTTGCTTTTATTCAAAAACTAACTAAAAACACTTCGATTTTACCGGTTTTTGCATCCATTTTAAATAAACATGGCATCCATTTAAATCAACATGACATTTATTTAAAACATCGTGACAATCAATTAAAAAAATCGTGATTTTCAATTAAAACAATCGTGATTTTTAATTAAAACATTCAACGCATGCGCAATCTCAACATTCTATATTATTCAAAAAAAAAAGGTTTTATTTTAATATATATTTTAATTTTTCTTTACTCAATTTTTTAGGATTATTTAAAATTTAATTTAAAATATAATGTTTATTTTCCAATTACTGTCAAGGTATGTCATCTGACCTGAGACACTTTTCGAAAAGCTTTCACAGTGTGTAATAGTTCGATAAGTTAATACTAGGAATAGACAAGCATGCCTCACGCATTCTTGTAATTTGTTCATTTCTTCCAGCTGGGGCCGTATTTCTTCGCACATTATTCTTAAGATAAAAAAATATCTCTTCACACAGATTCAAGATTAGTGAATATGGTATCAAATATTTTATTTGAATGTTCTGAGCCCTTATCTCAACATTATGATGAATTCTGACATTATCCATCACCAGGGTGAATTCTTCCTCTGTCCCAAAACTCGTACAACTTCATCAATATATTCTTGAAACAAAACTGTGTTGACTGACACACTGACAGCTTTGCAGTGAATTATATTTGCACTATTGACGACCAATATCATCGAAATGTTACGCTGTCTAGGGCAAATGATCGGGTTTGGTGTTACTCCTCTACTTGCTCATGAATGACTGCAAAACATGTGTGAATTAAATGGACTTTCATCAATAATAACAATATTTCGATAGCGATGAATAGGCGAGACTGAAATATACCACTATTGTTGTTTCTACATCATTGTTGTTTCTTCTTTCATAAATTGGTCGAGTATTTTTGTATAAGTATCCAAGATTGGTCAACCACCTCCAGACAGTTGTAATCGATACATATACATTTAAAGCGTATTTAATTTCAATTATAGTTGTCGTTGTATTATCGTTTATAAGCTCTTCAATTCTTCTTCTAATCTCTTCATTATAAATAACGTAACGAGTAGGGATGGCAAAAATCCCGGAAATTCTCAATCCCGGGATTTCGGGATTACAAATTTGTCCCCGGGAAATCCCGGGATTGAATGAAAAACTTACAATCATAGAAGATAAAGCCTGCGAAGAACTTTTAATTATCAACCACTATTATACGATTAATTTAACTGATGAAGTAAAGTAATTTAAACTATAAATAACACCTTTAAACGATAACACAAAATAACAATGTTTAAAAATAATATAAGTATACATTAATATATAAGAGTTATAATTCGTTTTGAAAGCTCCACCTTAAAAAACTCAAAGCGTCCATCATTTCATCGTTTAATCGTGTTCGATTTTTAGAGAATAAAAACCTAGCGGCTGAGAATGCTCGTTCAGACTCTACACTTGTTGGTCGTATAGATAGAATATAGTTATACACTTTTTGAAGGTGATCACCTCTTGTGCCACCACTTTCAAATAAAAACATTTCTTTTTCAATCTTAGAAGTTATACTTTCTACCCTTATAGGTGTTGTTCGTATAGCTATCAATCCTTTTTCTATAACTTCGTTTAATTGTTCACTAATTGTTTTGACTTTCTTATCACCTTCGTCGCTTCTTAAAACCTGGTTTAGCTGAACATCACAACTGCTGTCTGCTGCTGATGCTATATCTGCGGGATGAAAACGCTTTATCATGCTTACTATAATCTTTTTATTTTGATTACTTGTATTTAGTACAAAAACATCTGTGATTTTCGTTGATGTAACCTGGCCATTATGAAGATAATAAACTAAGCTACTTAATGGTGTTCTCCTCTCTTTAATTCGGTGACTCAAAGCAGCATACAGTTTATTCCCGATTTCAGATTTTTGTTGTTTTATTTTGGTCAACATAAACTCTAATGCAATGTCAGCTGTAATTAAAGTTGCGTCTCGTCGACAAAGTGCTTCCACAGTGGCTTTAACAGGAGTCAAAAGTGCTACTAAATCAGATACAATTTTATATTTATTTTCGTCCATCTTAATTAAATCGTCAATTTTAGAATCCAATTCTAAATCTAGAAATGCCTTTTTAACACGATATTTTAATTTGTCAAATCTTTCAAGCATAAGCAATAAGCTGCTCCATCGGGTTTTACAATCCATAATCAAATGGATGACCTTTCCAAACTCAATTTTTACGTACTTTTGTAAATAATTTTCATTTTTGGTTGGGGACCTTTTAAAGATTTTTACAATTTTCCTGACCTTTGTTATAACAGGTCCAAAAACTTGGCGTTTAATAGTAACCTCGGAGGTTTCATTAAACAAAAATGAATTATTTGAATCTTGAATACAATCTTCCTCTTCAGAAGCATAGTCATTAATACAATCATTATCTTTTTCTTCATCACTGTGGTTCTCTAAACTTGCAAAGGTAGTGTGCTCATCATCTAAAATTTCATCGATTTCCAAGTAATTGGGGTCATTTTTATAAAGAACTAATATTACTGCCAGCTGTAGAGCGTGGGCAAAGCATAGTTGTTGATCACTTTCTATAATTTTTCCATGTTTCTTCATGACGCTTGCACCATCCGTGGTAATACCAATGATATCGTCCTCAAGTTTTATTTTAAAATTGTTGAGTCTTTCGTTTAGAAGTGAAACGCACTTTTCTGCTGGCATAGATCCTAAAATGCGAATTAAACCTAAATTCCAATAACTTTTCAACTCGTGTACGTTCACATTCATGTATCTGCAGTTTCCAAAAGAAGTCCACTCATCAAGCGTTAAGGAAAACTTGAAGCCTCTTGATATTTGATCAATTATTTCCTTTATAACTAGTTTTTTAACCTGTTCATAGTAGTCTAACATCATTTTTCGAATAGTGTTTCGTGATTTTGGGACACTTTTAAAGCCTCGTGCAACTAACCCAGCTCGTATATCAGAAGAGTTGCAAATTGTATTAAATGATATACCATCTTTTGCTGCCATACGGGCAAATACCTCAGGTAGGCATTCATCTTTTTTCGATGTTGTTGGAAAATAACTTGTGATTTTCGGTTTTTTATTTTTCGGTTCTAATAATTCTTTTGAAGTTGAAGGTGTCGTGGATAAACTTGATTCCTGCGATGTTAATTTAATTTTATGTATGGAAAGTAAATGGGTATGAAGACCTTTCGTTGAACCACCAGCAATTTTTAATATTTTTTTGCATGTAATTACTTTGCATAAGGCTGTTTCATCTGCTCCTTTTAAAAAATGTTTCCATATGAGATTTGTGCTGTTGAATTCAGCGTAGTTAGTCATGATATTAGGCTAATTTCTATCTTATTGAAAAAAAAAAGTTATATTTTAAGCTATTTATTGACTAATTATCTTTATTCATAATTCAAAATGAACTTATGTGAAAACAATTAAACTTCGAATTAATAAATAAAGTTTATTTAATATACCTTCCGTATTTGATAACTTTTAATGTTAAAGAACTTGTGACAATCACGCCAACGTTAAGAATTTAAAAAATAAAAGGAAAACATTGCATGGAGAATAAGCAGCTCAACAAATTTTATAGCAAAAATTTAGACATTTTAAATAAATAAATTAAGTTTAATCAATTTTTGTTTTTATTTATTGTTTATTACAATCCCGAAATCCCGGGAAATTTTAGAGACTAATCCCGGGATTTCGGGATCATGAATTTGTCTGTAATCCCGGGATTTCGGGATCCCGGGATCCCGGGATTGCCATCCCTAGTAACGAGCACCACCTCTAGAACCAGAAAATGTTGAATTCATTCGATCGTACCTTCTTAAAATTGATTGCATTATGTTTTGATTAACTCCTGTTAACGATGACGCTTCAGATTGAGTTTTTCGTTGATCAACGACCAGATTTACAACAAGATCTCGCATGTTTTGGGAAACAGATTTTCGCGGCGTGAAGATTTAGATTGAGTTTTTCGCGACAATGAAGTTTCAGATTAAATTTTTCTTTGATCAACGACCAATCTCAAAACAAATTTGCGCGTATTTTGGCAAACAGAATTTTGCTGCATGTTTTAATGAAAATCTAATGCACATGCGCTAAATATTTTAATAGGAAATCATGGTTGTTTTAATTATCACCATGCATGTTTTAATTGAACGTCATAGTTGTTTTGCCAATACAGTATGTGTATAAAAAATATGTTCCGGGCTTTGCATCCATTTAAAACAAACATGACATCCATTTAAATATAAAATAAATTCCATGAAATTAAAATAAATTAATATAATATTAATAAAAAAAAATTTGAATAAATAGATATATAAATAAAACCTTTTTTTTTTTGAATAATATAGAATGCTGAGATTGCGCATGCGTTAAATGTTTTAATTGAAAATCGCGATTGTTTCAATTGATTGTCACGATGTTTTAAATGCATGTCATGGTTGTTTTAAATGTATGCCATGGTCTTTTTAAATAGATGTCATGTGTGCTTTAAATGGATGCAAAAACCGGTACTTAAAAAATACACTGAGAGGCTTGATGTTGAGAGATACGTATTCTATAAAAAAAGAATAGAGGAACTGTGTCACAGCAAATTACGAGCAACAAATTTAAAAGAAAAAGATTACAATTGCCGATGTGGAGATTCGAACGGCCTTTCCGAGTATAAAGAGAACGCCTTATTCGAAGCAGCTAAACACACAAATACTGATGCAGAAAAAATAAATACTCTTATATTAAAAAAAAGGTGTTGGTCATCATGCATGTTTTAAATAAAAGTTATGGTTGTTTTACCAAGAAGATAAAGCCATGCAAAAATGTGTACCAAAGCGGCATCGAATAATTGAAGCTAAATAAATATGTATACATGTGAATACGCCTTGGCGGGTTTTGCATCCATTTGAAACAAACATGACATCCATTTAAATTTAAAATAAATTCCATGAAGTTAAAATAAATTAATATAATATAAAAAATAAAAAAATTTAAATTAAAAAAAATATAAATAAAACCTTTTTTTGTGAATAATATAGAATATTGATATTGCGCGTGAGTTAAATGTTTTAATTGAAAATTACGATCGTTTTAATTGGTTGTCACGATGTTTTAAATGAATGTCATGGTTGTTTTAAATGGATGTCATGTTTGTTTTAAATGGATGCAAAAACCGGTACACTAGGTAATTTCACTATAAAACACTGAGCACAACATTTGAGCATGCTCATATTACAAGCAATTTCTGAGTAAATTGCTTAACTTTACGTGAATAAAAATTTGTGGAAAACTGCTAAAGTTTTTATTTACATAAAACTGACCAATTACTGAGTAAAAGCAATTGCTTATTTTTATTCACTTTGCCTATTGTTATTTAATGAATTAATAAAAGATCACGTGGTTTTAGAATGCAATATTTTTACCAGGCTGTTTTCCAGCGTAAAAACGTATATGTTTACAATTTATAATCCTGCATTTTAAAATAAATGCCTGATTTTTAACTACGACGATATCTATTTCAAATCTGTCGCTATATCTCAAAATTCGAGGTTTTAGATATTCTAACTTCTTAATAATAAAGTTTTATTGATTTTTAAAATTACCTAGAAAGTGATAAAGCTAGTGAAGTGAAAATTTTTTTCACGTTTTTATGCATGTTTGCAATGTGTAAAGGAAAATGGGGGAATAATGGTCGCTATATAAAATAACTCGCCAAAAAAAAAAAATAGTAGCAATAATAATAACGCTAATTTACTTTAAGCGTATAAAGTTGCTATGCTTCTGGATATAAGCTTACCATGCCTGGAATCTTTATATTTGTGTAAATATTTCATCGGCGTACATCTTATATGCATAAATACATACGTAAGTATATTTAACGCCAAAATGGGGAAATGTTGTTAGCTAAGGATGGATGTAGGATTGGTATACCAAGGGCGGATGCAGCTTTTATTGATTTTCGAGCTTTTTTTTCATTAAACAAACTCCTTTCAAACTCTTCTGATTTTGAGGAGTTTAGAAAAGGGGTCCTTTGTAAAGGCTTTTAAAAATACTTAATCAAAGTAAAGATATAGATCTGTAACGGTCATAAAAAAATAGAACATGGGGAAATAGAACTCTGACCAAAGTTAAAACAGTTTTTTGTTTATTTTACTACCAGCCTAATTATATCAATAAAAAAACCATGAAAAATTGTTTAAAAAAAGAAAAAACCTTTTGAGATATTCATCTTCAAGTTTCAGAGATATATTCCAAATGTATGAAAATAAAAAAAAATTATTTTTAAAATAAAATAAAAATTATAAATTAAAAAAAACATCAAAGCAAAAATGAGGCCCTGAGATCCATAGTGGTATAAGTCACTCATATCTCGTTTTGAGAAGTGTAACTAATATCACTATGGCTGTGAACAAAAACAGCTGTGAGGAGCATAACAAAAAACAGTTCCAGCATCATTATCAATATCATTAGACTTATACCACTCTGTCATGTAATAGAATAAACAAAATGCTAACCATTGGTGGCAATTACTCAAAATATTGAAAAAAGTGGCTTATACCACTATACATCTCATGGGCTCAAATAATGCCATAAAGATTGCGCATGTTATACTTTTGTTGTTTTCAAATGTGACAGCAAGAGTACATTTCAAAAATTACTCTCAGCTGTTGAAAATGCATTAAAAAGTAAAACTTATTTAAATCATATTGTTGATTATCTTTAAAATGATCAACTAACTTTTTAGTAGAAATGTATGGTTTTGCACCTTTTTAAACTTAGATCTTTTAATAGTGTTAGGTAAGAGTAATTCCACGTCAAAACAACCAATTTTTTTAAAAAATGCAACCCTATGTCCTTGGATTTTCTTTATATTTTTACCATAGTTAGTACATTATAAAATAAGATAAATCCCAAAATTTCAAGGTCTAACTCCCAACGGTTCGTGAGTAATGGTTGTTTTAATTTTGGCTACTATTATTGTTTTGGTCATTTTCCACCATTTTTAAATTTACATTTCTCCTCATAAAACCAAGTCTTTAAACATGTGAATTCTAAAAATAAGTGACTTAGTTAATCTTAAGGTGAGGAATTTGAATATATAAATAAAAAACTCATTTTATAATTAAAAAGTACCTTAATATCAATTATAAATGTTAAAATAATGGACACCTGCCCCAGTAAAATTTTAAGGTGTGCGGTAAATTTTTTAAGCTTAAAATTTCAAATTAGATCATTGTATGTTTGAAGAACATTGTGTGAAAAAATCATTTCTGCCAAATACATAGTTTTGTCAATATTTTACTTTTGTACTATAAATGTATATATATTGCCATGGTAATTTAGGAAAAATGATAATTCCTATCTAATTAGAAGTGTTTTTTAAGTTATGAAAGTTTTTTTAATGTATTTTTTTATTTTCTTTTTGTTTTTCTGTTTCCTTGTCTTTCCAAATTATTAAAATTTAATTGCTGAATTCAGACATATTCATCTAGTTTAAATGTTGCAACTAATCCAATATAAATAATGTAATTAATACTTGTGCATTTTTAAATTTGCAAGTATAACATTTTTTAATTCATTATCAAAATGATTTCATGTGATATTGGTAAAGTTTTGAAGTCAGAATGCCATAAAACCTCATATTCTAGAAATAAAGAGATTTTTTTACTACATGATCCTGGCACTGATATTCGTCAAAACATTTTATGGAGATCTGAGTTGCGTGCTTGTGAAGAACTATTCAGCATTTGTAATCGCCATTTTCACTACTTTGAAAAAAGATTTGAAAAGACAAATGGCAATTGTTGTGATGTTTATAAAGTGCATAAAAAAAATAAAAGGTAATTTGATTTCAAATATATGAATACTATCTGTAATAGTATACAAAACGTATCTTAAATATCCTTTTTTTTTTTAGGTAAATTTTAATGTTGGCTAGACACTTTGAGTCATTAGGATTAAGAGTTTTACCTGGGTGGAAGTTATGTGCTAGCTGTTAGTCAAAGGCAGTTTTATCAGTAAAACACCCTAGTGAAAATGAAGTAGATGAAATATTGACAGAAGAAGATGAACCATTTACTCATATTAATTTATCCCTGGAAGTTTTAGGAGAATCTCCAATTAATTTACATTCTGTTGCTTTACATCAACGTGTTGCATCTGCAATGAAAAAATTTAAAAAATCAAAAAAAAAGATTGGTGAAGATTTAGCAGCCCATTATGGAATAAGTAATTCGCGTTTTATAGATAATTCTACTGCGTCTTCTTCGAAAACAGATCAAAATAAAGCATCTGATCTGGATAAACTGACACTATTGATGAAAGAAAAGATAAATGCTTCTGACTATAAAAATAAGTTAAAAATTCTCACTTTAACTCCTGAATCTTGGTCTAGAGACTATGCTTCTAACTACTTTGAAGTTAGTGTGAATGCTATTCGAACAGCACGTTGTATGAAACAGGAGAGTGGCATACTTTTACTCCCATTGGACAAAATTGGAAAAAGTGTTCCACTTAATGTTGTCTCCATTGTTCAAAGTTTTTATGAAGATGATGAATACTCACAAACATTGTCTTATAAAAAAGGTTATGTAAGTGTTGAAAAAGGAAAAAATAACAGAATACAAGTACAAAAACGATTGCTATTGTGTAACCTGAAAGAATTGTACAGCCAATTTAAAGTTATAAATCCAGGGATAAATCTTGGAATTTCTAAATTTTGCAGTCTGCTTCCTAAGTGGTGTGTAAGTGTTGGAGTCTCAGGTGCTCACTCAGTGTGTGTATGTGTTTATCATTAAAATGCAGTTCTTCTTTTATATGCAATGAAATGGGATATAACTTATAAACATTTAATGAAAAAGGTTTGTTTTCAGTTATAAGTGTGTTTAATTTTCAAATTGTATAACTTTTCTGATGGATGTGGAGGACAGTATAAAAATTATAAAAATTTTCTAAATCTATGCCATCACTCAGAAGATTTTGTATTGGAAGCTGAATGGATATTTTTTGCAACCAGTCACGGCAAATCTTCTTGCGATGCAATAGGCGGTACAGTAAAATGAACAATAGCAAGAGAAAGTTTGCAACGTCCAAAGAAAAATCAAATACTAACAATCGATGCAAATTTTGAATTTTGCATTCAAAAAATGCTCACAATAAAGTTCTTTAAAATTGATAAAGAAACTAAGGTTAATGTTAGAGCTACGCAAAATAAACGATTTGAGAAGGGAAAAACAATACCAGGAACTCGGAGATTTCACCATTGCATACCAGTTTTGAAAACATCTATGTTATTTAAAAAAACTAGTAACGATATAAATCCAAAAACTATTAATATAACTAAAAAATCAAGTAACCAAAATTTAGGTTTAATAAATTTTGAGCTAATGCAGAAGTACGAATATTACGCATGTACATATGACTCGTTTTGGTGGATTGCAGTAGTCGAAGAAAAAAATGAAGAATATAATAATATAAAAATAAAGTTTATGCATCCACACGGTCCATCTGAACAGTTTTTCTGGCTGAAAAGAGATGATTATTGTTGGATACCAACCACCAATGTAATAACATTAATAAGTGCACCAACAATAATATCAGACAAATATGAACTTTGAAAAAAAGATTTTTACAAAATTAATAAGTATATATTTGTAAATCAATAATTTTTTAATGGATATATTATAAAAAATTGTATATCAATTCAAGTATGCATCAACTTTATTTATTTTGAATACTACGATAAGCGAAATATACTATATTTGCTTTTTTTGTAATATTTTTCATTTAATTTTTAAACTATGTATTTGGCAGAAATGATTTTTTCACACAATGTTCTTCAAACATACAATGATCTAATTTGAAATTTTAAGCTTAAAAAATTTACCGCACACCTTAAATTTTACTGGGGCAGGTGTCCATTATTTTAACATTTATAATTAATATTAAGTTACTTTTTAATTATAAAATGAGTTTTTTATTTATATATTCAAATTCCTCACCTTGAGATTAACTAAGTCACTTATTTTTAGAATTCACATGTTTAAAGACTTGGTTTTATGAGGAGAAATGTAAATTTAAAAATGGCGGAAAATGACCAAAACAATAATAGTAGCCAAAATTAAAACAACTATTACTCACGAACCGTTGGGAGTTAGACCTTGAAATTTTGGGATTTATCTTATTTTATAATGTACCAATATGGTGAAAATATAAAGAAAATCCAAGGACATAGGGTTGCATGGCCTGGTTGTTTTGACATGGAATTACTCGTAACACTTATACTTGAGTTGATTGTGCTGGAATAATTCATTTATAGTTATTAGAAAAAAAAAACCTTGAGGCGGAAAGAAGGTAAGTTGGAAGGAAGGTGCCACCAACAATTCCTAAAAAAAGTAATAACAATGTTGATGTAAATTGAAATCATGCCAGACTTTGAACAAATTCTGTTATTGTTATCAAACATAATTCCATGATAATAAAAAACAGTTTAAAAAGATTGCATTCCAAAATTATAATATCATTTAACTTTGTCATCAATGAGTTTGTTAATACAAAAAGATTTAAAGATAAAGTACATGCATGTAACAATGCAGTACATACATGCGCTAATAAATGTAATAAAGGAGCGCTCACTTTGTAAACGAGAAATTCCGAATTTAATTCTTCCAGCGTTCTTGTTAGTTCCGCGCAGAGCTTATTTCTACGCGCAGCAATATTGTTTGTCATGGCTTTTGTTTTAGAGTCAATGGTTTTAGTACAATAAATACGGACGTTCTCGTAAAATATGAAATTGTAAATTATCCTTTGCATATTTTATTTAAAAAAATATTAACAATTCGAGCCGTATTAAAAAAAAATCTGCATGAGTTTCATTAGAATCAGTTATAAGGGTGCTGCAGTAATCGCAGGACCCTTGTGCAAATTACTTTGAAATTATCGAAGCATATTAAAGTAAATTTAAAATTTTTTTAAATTTAAAAATTATGATTTTTATTTCATTTTTATTATTGGTTCAGTTTATTAACTTAATATTTTTATTATTCTTATTTTTATTATTGTTTTATTGCTTTAAAGCATTTTTACTTTATCAGGCATTTTTAAAAATGCTCAAGAAAGGTTTGCGGACTTTTAAAAAAATATTAGGAATGGTCCTAATGTTGTGAAATTAGCCATTTCACGAATTTTTCGCTCATTTCTTGAACTGGATAGTGCGATTGTTATTTTTTTAATATATATTCAGCGTAATAAATAGTATTTGTAGTTATTAAGTTTAAATAATAATTATACTTTCATATTTTTTATTATTTTATTAAACTATATATATATATATATATATATATATATATATATATATATATATATATATATATATATATATATATATATATATATATATATAAAATTCTAAGTTGAGCAGTTTTCTAAAATTTCAAAGCTTAACAGTTATTAGATGACTCTTGTTTGAAATATATTAATTCTTCTTTTACTCATTGCTACCTAATTTATGCAAACATTGCCTGGTGTAGCACTAACGTAACTAAAATAAATAAACTGTAAGTAAACAAAGCATGCTTTAGGAATAATTGGAAACGTAGATTACTTTTTGCGCATTAAATTACTATTTATTAAGTTTTATATTCTCAACGTACTTCAACTTGACCTTTATCGTATTCTTGGTCCTATGTTCAAAGTTGATAAAAAAAAAATGGCACCTATCAATTTTGATAAAATAAATCATCTATGTCCAACAAGTTTTTAGTAAACAACTGCTTTCAACCTAAAACGTGCTATTCTGCTACTAAGTTTAATTACTCATAAACTAATTTTCCTTAATTAATTTTAAACAATTCAAAAAAAAACTGAAGCAAAAACCTTTGATAAATGACAGCGAATTATGACAACAAATTATATTTTTTTTAAAGCTTTTGGTCAGGAGTAACCACATTTGTTTTATTCAAATTATTTGTTTATTTAGCTATTATTTAATTTCTTTAAAATTAAAACAAGTAGAGAAAAATATCATAAAATTTTTTTCATATTTGTTATTTATTTATATACTTTTAGAAATATTACGCAGAAATATAGCGTCAAATATATCTTAAATTTAATGAAGTTACGTTATTTTTGTATTTTTGGAATTGAAATTTTTCCATATAATATTGATATAACATTTTGTGATCTGTGCAATTTCACGACATTAACTGCTCTTAAAAGTACATAAAAAAACTTACAAATATATAGCTAACTAAATCCATTGAAAATCATTGCAGTTTTTACTGCATTAAAGCTGATTCTTTTTGTAATTTTTTGAGTGACAATAATACACTCTAAACCATCGTTTAATTTATTTGTTTTCTTTTTTAATTGTTATTATTATATATAAATAGAAATTAAAGCAAAAAGTCTAACAATAGTCTGATGCTAAGGTCCATATTTCTATATGATTAACTAAATTTCATATTTTATCTAAAAAGATTTAAAACTTTTTTTTTTTTTTGAAAAATTTTTCAATTGAACTAAACTACTTAAAATTGGCAATGCTGATCGAGATGCACGCTGATCGAGATGCACGCTGACCGAGATGCTTTTTAATACTAACAAAGATATTTTGACGTCTAAAAGTAGACGCCAACATATCTTTTTTACTAAGAATTTACGAATATTGTTCATTTTTGTAATTACTTTAGTAACCAATGATTCATACTATAATGCAATACTAAAATAATCACATTTAATAACAATTTAATAAATTTAGTCACGACTTTTTTTTCTTAAAAGCTCCTCATTCTCCCACCTCTCTTTTCAACTTCTGTAAATACGTGTTCGGCCCGTCATTGATTATGCTTTCTCAATATTTCTAAATAATACAAACTACTAAACCAAAGCATGGTCTAGTTTATATCAATGAAAAAATTATTTACAGAACTTTTAGTTAAACGCAAAAAAAAAAAATGTCCACCTTTTTTTTATTTTTAAATGCTTTTGGTTAATTGAAGTTTTGGTGGCGTTCTTATTGTTAGATAATAAGATAATTATCAACAAAACAAAACAAAAAAAACACGAAGAATATGACTTCCTTCAAATCAAAACTCAATTTTACACGTAAATGTAAATGTAAACCAATATTTTACTGTATTTTACTGCCAAACACCGTTTCGTATACCACACACCGTTTCGTACGCCACACACAGTTTCGTATGGCCTCACATTGATTTGCATTCTTACGTCAATATGTATTTCTTCCTATCATTTTGCAATTGATATTAAAGAATTTTTTTTTCATATTCATTTTTTCATCGAAAACTCATACCTTTTAAAAATCTAAAGCAAGAATAAGCAATTGCTTTAAAAGCTACGGGTGGCTTTTTGTTCCGTGAAACGTGACTCTGTTTGATGTTTTTTTATATATTTTAGAAGTTTTTTTGATGGAGTCCAGTTAAGATGAACCCCTACTTTTGTTTGAAAAAAAAGTAACCTTTTAATCAATATACATAAAAGTTTAATTCGAAAAAAACTGTGGATTAAAAAATCAAATTTGAAAATATTACACGTTTTAACAAAAAATACAAAGCAAAAAAATTCAATAGAATAGTTGTTTTGAAAATTAAAAAAAAATTTCAATTAAATATTGTAAAATACAAAGTTACTTCCAGCTTTTAAATAATATAGCATAATAAACAGCTAAAACTGACGGTTTCGGACCACTTGGTACGTACACGTTATTTTTATAAATGGTTATTATGCATGCTTGTAATTTGATGTAATTTGTAACTAATTGATGTAACTAACTTAACCTTTAGAGTGCAGATGTGATTTCAATTACTTTTCTTGCGCAAGAAGCCATTCTGAATTAGGCTTTGTTGTATCAAATAAATGTTGTTATTTTTTTTTTTTTCAGTTGACTTCTTCAGATACTTATCATGTTTGAGAATTATATCATTAACTTTTCTCATTACACTTTGGGGATAAAATTGAAAACAATTTTTTACTAGAATTTTGTAACTTCTTTACCAATATCTTTCCATCTTACAGACATATCTCTTGGTTTCTATCTTACATACATGTCTCTTGGTTTTTATCTTACATATATGTCTCTTGGTTTCAACAAGTGCCAGGTCGGTAGCCAAGCAATGCCTAACAATTGTCAGCACTTTAAATAGTTGAGCCTTTTTAATGAATCTGTAACATATTTGAAAAGTTTCCATCGTTTCTTTAGTCACTAAAGTCACTTAAGTAATAAAAAAGGAAAAAAGTCAAGTATAAAGTATAACTAATATTTAACTTTATATGCATCCTTAATCAATCAATATCAAATTCGAAGTTGTGATGGAGTAAGTGCAATGAACCCATGAAGCTTTTATCTTTTTCAGTATTATTAAACTCTTGCACTTGGCACTCACTCTTGCAATCTTGCAATGAATGTTGTTAAACAAAATTCAACTCAGTTTTAAATATCATACTTTGTTAGCACACGTACATTGAACCAGCGCACGTAAAACCATTGCAAACGTTTGCTGTTTTTTCTGATGCAAATCCAACATTTATTGAATCTTATGCGTTTAGCAATGATATCAATCAAAAGATGAATAAAAACAGCAAAAACATAGATCGTAAAAACAATCAAGTTTGCGTGTTTTTACGTATGTACAAACATTGCAAATTTTGATTGTTTTTACTCGCAAAGTTGGGTATCATACTTTAGGTCAACGTTGATTCATATACATTAAGTCAACGTTTGAGTTTATAGATCGAATCAATGCGTATAACGCCACGTTAAAGATTGTAAAAACAAACCTGATTGTTTTTACGGCACTTATAGTTGCGTTATATACATTGATCCAATGTATATAACCAAACGTTGATTTAATGTATATGGATCTACGTTGATCCAACATATAATAATCAATTTGTAAGTGTAAAATTGTATAACTTAAAAAAATTTTCCGTAAATATTTAAATATCAATCAACAAGCAAAACAAATACGATTAATGTCTGATTAATTGATAACACTCAGAAAATTATTTTATTTTAACTATTATCCAATACAAATAAAATTCCTAAAGTAACACTTTATTAAGTAAATTTATTGACATGTATTTTTGCATAAGCAAAAAATTTCATTAGTTAGCGCGCATTGTCATGCGTTTCATTAATTAGCTCCGCCACTTATATAAAATATATTTTATATAATTTTATATATATATATTTTTTAACTTACTGTTGTTTGAGATATCCTTAGACATTTATAATGTAATCAAATAAATTGCATCTGTCATATACCTTGCTTCATAGCTAACGCCTTGCTGATGAAATTTTATTGCAGGAACAAGTAACCAAGGTAGTAAACATAAGTTTGATAAAGATGTTTGCAGTTTCTTTTTTTGAAAACATTTTTATTTAGTGCAGTGTTAACAAATTTTAATACTGCTTTGACTTTATTGTAGATAGGTGATCCAACCTCAAAGAATTTCAGTTAAACCTAACCAAATAATCTGATAAAGTGTCAATTTTATCAACAATTTTTGACCTTCTGCAAGCGCACATAAATTTCTTTTCTTGGAGAATCAGTGTTGGCACCAGTTAGTTCAGTCATCAAATGTTTAATATGTACTTCAATAAAATGGTGGCGACACAATCAACATATGAGACTAATATTAAGGATAGTTGATAGCTGCTCCAGCAAATTTTCCAGTGTCGGATAAAGTTTTGTTACAGCAAATATTATCCACAATATTATCGTAGTATTCCAAATGATTCAAGATTAAATGAGCCTGCTCTAACCCAGTTGAAATTTTTGCCTCGACCACGCTAAGCAAGAAATTATCTCTACATTTCAAATCTGAACTTGTTATACTAACTGCATTTCTTTCACAGGTAACTGTCAGATATTTTTGGATCTTCCGCTCACAACGTTGCACTTAAAATCAGCTTTTATCTAGTTACAGCTGAAGTTACACACCTATTAGCTTATATCTCACATACTCTATCCTCCCAAACTAGAATTTCTTTTCCAGTTTTTATTGGACAGGCAATAATTTCTTTTCTGGATTGAAACCTAGCTCTCCTATGTAAAAGAAAATGTATTCAAATATACATTTATTGAGCTAAGTAAATAAATTAGATAAAAACTAGATGTTAGAACTATCTTTGGATTTTTTTAAAAAAGTAAAAGTATTGCTGAATATTTTTGATACTAGGCAGCTGGTTAACTGGAAAATGGCTACTCAATTCAAGGAATCATGCTTATGACTAAAAAATTATGCAACTTTTATTGCAAATGCTTTTAAAATAATAAAAACCTAAAAAATATGACAAGAATTGACAATTTTTAAATTTTTTAGGTTTTACACAAGTGTAAGAGCATTTATTCATTTTATTTATAAGAACCACAAGAAAGTTTTAGATGGTCCACAAAAAAAAAATAATCTTAGGACACCCTGTTGCCTAAACAATGTTGCTGTAAGTTAAATAACTATGTATAAAATAGAAATAGAAATTTTTTATAGACTTGAGATTTAAAAATGTCTTTTGATATTTTAGATATTAGATAATACCAATGTCTTTTGAAATTTTTTTTAATGTTGGTTTTATAGTATATAAAATATTTTGTAGTATGTAGAATAAATAAAGTCCATTCAGTTTTTCTCTATATTAATTTCTATGAACGAGCAGTCGTGGCGCAGTGATTAAAGCGCTTGCTTAAGAAGCAAAAGAACCAGATTTTAAAGCGAGCTCTGGACATATTTTGCGCCATCGTTAAGGTAGGAGGCATGAGCTTCCTTGTTAAATGGTCTTTCGCGATGCCTGTGACAATATCATTAAATCTTCTTAGGTCACTTTAGTAAAATAAAAAAAATAAAAAAAGTTAATAGTTTATTTGACTTGAACTATTTTGAAATTTTAATTAACTCTATGTTCATATTTACTTTCAACACGACTGCAAGTGACCACTATTAAAGTTGGATATTACCGGAAGAAAAAAGATTTAAGAAGCAAGATAACGATTAACAGACAAAATTAAAAGATTGCAAGTTATATGAATCAGGAAAACAAGATGAAGAGAAAGAACTTCAAAGAACTGATGTTCGAGGAAAAAAACTAGAAAAAAAAGAAATTTTAGAGCATATTAGGACAGCTACAGTAAAAGGATTAGATTTAATTTTATTAGGTGGCACAAGAGACGCTAGCTCTTTAGAGTAGCGCCCATTATAGTATTTATAGAAAAGATGAAGGGAAGTAACACTACAACGATGTGATAATGGTTGAAGGTTTACGATGCAATTTTGCTCATTGGAAAGGATGTCGTTCTAAGATTCGTTCCAGATACGGCAACAGTATTTCATACTAGGACGGATTAGAGATTTATATAGAAAAAGAACAGAATCCGGAGTAAGAAAGTGGCAAGGACAATAAAGAGATGCAACCTTATGCAACCAAGGCGCTAATTTTGCAATGGATTTGATTCTTTTCAAGCCCATATCCCCCCTTCAAGAAATTAGAGTGTTGGCTTCTTATCAAGACAAAAGTAAATGGTATCAGTGAACAATGCTACCTTAGATGCAAGAATTTCTGAAAGATCGTTAATGTAAATTAAAAAAAGGATAGAACCAAGAATAGAATCTTGAGGAATCTCTTAAGTTACAGGAAATGAAGAAGAGTGCTTTTCATCGAGGGAAACATTTATAATATGATCAGTAAGGAAGGACCAATAAGGTGTTTTTTAAGACTCAAAAAACCTTGCTTATGATCGTAAGAAAACAAATGGGACGGTAATTAGACAAGACAGATCGCTCTTCTGAATTTTTAAAAATAGGGATAACAGATGGCGCTTTCCAGCAGGCTCAAAAACAAGACTCTAATAAGCACATGTTGAGGGAATACAGTAATTAAATTTGAAAAAATTATTTTATCAAAAACTCATTTTTAAATCAATAAAAGTAGATTTCTAATTTTTTCTTGGATTGCAAAAAAGGGACTTTGGTATTTGATATTTGTTTAAAATGATTTAGTATTTGTGAATAATCAACGGAATAATTGAAGCGTGATCAATGATCACGCTTTGATTAATTCGTTGTTAGGCATTTTTAGAATGAAATTTATTTACCACAAAATGCAATAAAAGCATCTCTACACTGCAGTATAGAGACGATTTGCAGCATAAAGATGATTGTAAATAACCTTGACCATAAGTTAGTACAAACAGCTATCTTGTGCGTAATGAAACCGCGTGAATCAATCATTTTAAAGGTTATTTGTGACTCTATAGTATAAAGTTTACACTTTAGTTTTTTTAATACCTTGTTTAAATAAAAGTGCTATGGATGAATCAAAAAGAAAAGTATTGTCAAAAAAGCTTTACCAAATGAAAAAGTTTGTCGAACAAAGAAAATGTGCAGGATCTTCAAAATATAAATGAATGTTTTAACTTTATTTTACTTAAAAACATAAAATGTCTAGAAGATTTTGTAAATTTACATCTTAATTCTTTAAAAAAAGTAAGTCAAGGTATTGGACTAAAAACTTGTTGCAATGGTTGTTAATGAGAAGCTGTTTATTTGTTTATCTGCTACTATTGCAAAAAAGAACTCTAAAAAAACAAATGATCTAGTTAAACTTAAGAGTGTTTGGTAAAAACGACTTGAGATAAACCCTTATGTTGTAGCATTTCGTGAATTGGGTAAATGGTTCCCATCAATTTTGTAAACCAAAAGGTTCATGGTACAAATTTCAGTCTAAAAAATTTGCTCAATGTCAGCCCAAACTTAAAAATTTAATAAGTTTGGGCTGACATTTGGTTATAATTGTAGCATACGTAAGGAAACCAAACAAGTCTCTAAAGCAGAAAAGCATTGTCGTGATAAAATAAAATCAAGAAGAAAATGTTAATAGTAATACCAAATAGAATTTGTGATTAAAATAAAATATTAGTGTAAAAAAGTGAAGAATTTTGAACTTTATTTGTTTACTTTTACATTTTACTTGCATATTTTTTTGGGCTGGTGATGGATATTTTGAAAACTAATTATCAAATTGATTTGAAATTTGGCCCACGTACTAATTATTATTATTATTTTTATTATTATTATATATTAGTTTTTATAACATACATTAGAATAGTCTTTACTGCTTTTATTGTTTAGTATTTTTTTAAGATTTTGTGCCCTTAATTACCCCATTTTTGCCTAAATGTACAAAAATGCTAATGCTTAAACTCAACTTAAATCTTTTAGTTCACGACACAATGACACATAATGTCATAATATATACTCATAATACTCATAATATATTACCAGCCAAAAATCCAATCATAAATTATAAACGGTTGCTAAAAATCTTCGTTGTTCTTTACCCCGTTTTTTTACTTTTAATGGTTATTAAATATTAGTTAAACACTTTTTTTTAATTAAAAACTTTTTTTTTTAACTTTTTAATGGTTTATTACACATGTAAGAAAAAAAAAACATTTGTAAAAGTTGAATACAATTTTTTTTCTAATTACTGCACTACCTACTTAATTACAAAAGTTTTAAATTTTACAGTAGTTTTAAAATTTTGTAGTTTTCAAAGTATTGACGACAGCTCCAGAGAACACAAAACTATAAAAGGTTTGTCACATTGTCGGACCACAAGCTGTAGAAGAGTCTAAGCAGGAAATTACTTTAAATACAGAATCAAGAGTGATACGAATGTCAAGCAATTTATCAACCTGAATATCTGCTATATCAGGTATAATATGATTAGACAAATCAAGAGATCACATGGGCGAAAAGCTCTTAGCAAGCAATTCAGCTTTGTCTTTAGGTGAGGTAACAAAATCTGAACCATGCGAGAGAGGTGGAATAACAGATTTGCCCTTACTATAGACACTGCTAAAGATTCTCCAGAAGTCTTTGGAGCATATTTTTTGAGATAAAATATAAGATTTCGTAACCTGAAAATAGTGGGCTTTAGGGTTAGACCTTTTACAAAAGTTTTTTTGACCTTTTAACAATAATTTCTAGCAATAGTAAATAATTTCTAGCAATAGTAAACAGACGTTTGTTTTCTGGAAAATTGTTTCGGCAATAGATATGAAAGTAATGGTTATGATTAAAAATTGCAGCATCACAATGAGAGCAAAACCACAGAGAATTACCATTAGAAATTAAAAACCATTAGGAATAAAAGATTTTATGCCAGCCTGAATCCGAGAAGTTACATAAGAAGTACATTTGTCATCAGGAAGACAAAAAAATTCTAGGCAAGGACAATAACGAAGAAAATAACGGAAAGAGTCCCAGTCAGTTTTAATATAGTGGTAAGAAGCACGATGATAGAGGGATTTTGATGATGAAGAAAAATGAGATAATAGTTTTAGAGAGATAAAACCGTGATCAGTAGCATCTAAGGATGAATGTGGAAAAACTGAGCACCAACTGGGACCAAAAACAAGACAGAAGTCAAGTAGAGAAGGTAAATGATTCGGATTGTCAGGAAAACGAGTTGAAAAGTTATCTATTTGTGTTAAAGATTGAGAAAGACATAATTTGTGGGCCATAACGCCTAAAGAATCACTGACACTAGAGCCAGGCCATTAAGTGTGAAAAGCATTAAAGTCACCAACAACAACAAGGTTGGCTAAAAGATGAAAGGGAAAGGTTTTGGTCAATTTGATCAGAAATAACATCGAAAAGAATGCAGTTTTGAGATATAGGAGAGCGGTATTGAACATGGAGAAAGGTAATAGAGTGAAGTATAATAGAGTGATATATTTAGTGAAGTATAAATAGAGTGATAGATTTAGAGAACTTGGTAATGACGATGGTTTTTTGGCTTTGATGGTGTTTTATAGTTTTACTATTGTATAATACTACTTGACAGAAAAAAATTTTGTGTCATCAGCATACGTAACCGTCATTAAATTTTAACTTATTAACAGTGACGTAAAATACACCATCAAAACTGTCAAACACCCACCGTCTTTGATGGCTTAGGGTGCAATAACTGCGAATGGATTATGTGAGTTGAAAATATTTGACACGGAAGTCAAAGTCAAACAGGTGTAACAGTAGTTAGAGTTCTGACCCAGAACCAACGGGCCCCAGGTTCAATGCTGGTTCTGGCCAGATATACAACTTTGTTTAGGAAAGAGGCATGAACTTTCTAGTAAAATGCTATTCCATGGTGCTCTGTGATAAGACCAAATATGTTTCTTGGAGCATCTTAATAACCATATTAAAAAAAGTAATGCAGCAGAGTATATAATGTTCTAAAGAAATTCAGGTTCACATAAGCGTCAGTGATGCAACTGTGTTCCAGCAAGATTCAGCTTCATTGTCACAAGGTTCAAAATGCTGGAAAATTATGAAACAAAAGGTTGCAGGCCACTATCCAACAAGTAAAACTGATCTCAAAAACGTTTTCAGACAGGTTTAGATTAATAAATCTCAATGGATTACTGTAAAACATTGGTCTATTCCTATGCAGACAAGGTGAAGCTTTGCATAGGTCGTAGAGAGTAATATAGTTGAACACATAACAGATTTATTTCATCACTCTAGAGCTAAACAGAGACTTTTTCAAGTTCCCAATTCAAAATTTTTCAAAAATAACAACAAATAGGTATGGCATAGATCTAGTAGTTATCAAACCTCCAAACAATTTTGAGCTACACCTTTTTTCTAGACATAATACTTATGAAATTTTAAAAAAAGAATAGGTAAACTTTTACTACAAAGTATATAGGGGTCTGTTTGTTAACCTTTAGTAGCCATCTTGCTCATATTCCTGTCACGCCACTGATTTTGAAGTTTTTTATCACTATTGTTATAAGCAAGGTTTTAAGTTTAGTTTTACAGTGTTTTTTTTCACTTTCTTCACATGTATATTTTTTTGGTTTTTTAATTGTATTT
The DNA here is from genome assembly GCF_038396675.1 of Hydra vulgaris. Classification (NCBI taxonomy): domain Eukaryota; kingdom Metazoa; phylum Cnidaria; class Hydrozoa; order Anthoathecata; family Hydridae; genus Hydra; species Hydra vulgaris. Next base: position 18,831,540 of record NC_088923.1, read on the forward strand.
TTGTTTATAAAATGCAAGTAGTTTTTTTATATTTTTGTTTTTTAAAACAGAAATGCTTTTTTAATGAAAAATTTAGTTTCTATTGCTATTGTTTGTTACATAAAATGTTATACTTAAGGCAATTAAATATATTTTTTAGTACAATTTAACTTTTTTTTTTTACTTACTTTTTTTACCATCTTTTTTTTAACAATGTTTTATTCTCAAATAAACTTTTTTTAACAAAAAAGCTGACAAAATGAGTGTGCAAAATAAGTGAGCAAAAAAAAATTAACAAGAAAAATAAAATAAAAATCAGAATATTATATATATATAACAAAAACAAAAATACATATAATCATTATAAAAAAAAAACCTTTTTTTTGCAGAAAATTATTCACTTCAAGCAAATTATCCTGCTTCATATTTATTTCTTATTTTAAATTTAAAAACATTTGTACTCTCTTGAACATCGTCATTTTGAAAACGGAAGAGAATTTGTGCATTAAAGTTTGTCTAAAAAAGTTACAAAAACTACAAGCGACAAGTATCATTAAAAAACGTGTACCAAAATATAAACTACAAAATAAAATAAGAAAAAAAAAAGAAAAAACTAACAAAATAACGTGTATATAAATCAAACTGTGTATGAACGCATATAAATACATAAAAAATATAAAAATAAAATGAAGGCTACTACTAAACGCAAAAAATATCGCGGCAATTTGTACATAAAATTTGCACATAAAACTATTATCTTTTCGATGTTTACCAAAAAGATTCATTACTTCTAAAATTTCTTTAAAACGCCGAAAATTTCTAAATGGAAAAATGTCCAGGTTTGCAATTAAAACCATCGCCAATAAAACCATTTTTGCAAAAACATTTTTGATGAATACAGTCGGCATCCAAATGACAAAGTACACAGATATCCACTAAAAAAATTGTTGTTATTTTCAAAAAAAGAATCAAAGTATATTTATTTAACATATACTAAACAAAAAAATCGAAACTGCGTCTCATATAAAAAAAAAACAATTATTATATTAAAATTTTATCAATAAACATATTTTAATTAAGTTGTCAAAATAAAGCTTTAAACTTAAATAAGTAATCTCAAAGTAACAACTAGCTGAATTGTTTGATGTTACTATTTACTCTATGATCATATTTTAAGTTTCTGAAGTTATTTGTACTTTTCAAATAAAAGATTTTGTTTTATTATTATACTTGTATTCTTATCACCACCAAACAATATAACCATCAAAGTGTTTGTCCTCATTATCAAAATGTATTTGCGCTTACTAATTCTAATGCATTTTCATCAGAGGTACCAACGGAAACAAAAAAATATAAAATAACTTCTCCTCCATGGGCCAGTATTTAATAAACGGATGCAGAAATTTGGAACCATGTTACACACATGCTTGAGAAAACGTTTCTTCACAATAATCATTGATTTTTATGAATGATCATGACACCTTTAATAATTATTCAAAAAAATTCAAAATCTAATTATTAGTTCCTCACTTAGTCCAAGAATTTCATTTAGTAATCCTGTTTTTTCAAAAGCTCTTGAGTAAACTTTCCTGTTGTAACTTTACCTGCTCATTCTGCTTTTAGCTCATCAACTCTCAATCTAAAATGCTTTAACATTAAGTGTATGTATGCTAATTATTAAACCTCAAGACCAAAAGAATAGGGAACAATCATCCAAAATGATTGTTCCCTATTCTATAAACAAATCATCCAATCATCTTTACTCCACAAGCAATTAAAACCTACAAACCTCATATACGCGACAACATTGCATAAATGACATGTTTGTGATAAATACTAGAACTATGGCATTAATCATACTCAATTTTTTATTTAGCAAATCTATTCTAATAGGGTTTAATACTTATATTTCTTTCTCGATTTGTTTTTGTTATAAAAATAGTCTCTGTTTTCTTTTTAAACTCTGTGTTAATATAAGTTGATGGAATCTCACACTACGAGGCATAAGATATAACTATATTTAATCTTTGCAGTTGAGGACTGCTAGCTGCAATGGTGTTGCCAATGTGCTGGTTTTGTCATACAAGGCTGATTAAATTTGACAACTTTTAATTTTTGGGATTATTGAGGAAGAGGATTTATAGTTCAATTCCTCCATCATTCTTTTCCATATTTTAATTATTATAAATAACTAATATAATTATTTCGATTACAGCAACTAATTAATTAAAGTTAACAATTAAACTCCGACAATGTACAATGGAGCACGTTTGTCCAACTCTACAAAATCAAAACAGCCAATATGATTGCACTTAGAAAAGCATTAGTCAAAATAACAAGACTTTACAAGAGCAAATCAACGCCTAGGCAACAGACTTTTAGCAGCGAATACAACAACAACAAACAACAAACCATTCTACCTTGACATCACAAAGCAAAACCAAATTGTCAACTTAGCAGCAGCGGAAATAAATAAAAAAAGGAAAAAGAGCCAAATGAGGTCATCATAGGGCTCAAGAAATCAACAGAAAGAAGCAACGAGGAGCTCTTCAAGGAGTTCTTTGATAACATCAAAGTGAGCTAAGACAAGATCCTTCACATCTGCCAATGAAAAAAGAGAGAAAGGAGATAAAATAGCTCTCAGAATAGTGATCAAAACAAAATAGAGCTGGAAAGGGTCAACCAAGTTGAACTTAAATCTGCAATCATCTATTGAGTGACACTGAAAATAGGGTAACTACCACAACAAAGAAGAACTTGATGTCTACACATGCAAAGACTGAAAAATCAATTTGACAAAAACAAATCAGCCACTGCTGTCAGCAACAACACTAATACAAACATTGCTGCAACATCTCCAGCCATGGCAAGTATAGCTCATACCTAAACCTCACCAACCCAACACTATAACAAATAATCTTTAATCCTTTTTCACTGCAAGCTAATCACAAATACTCAACATGCAGGTAAATAGTCTGCGCCCACTGAATGGTGTCAAACAAGATAAACAGATGGCAAGCATAGACAAGATAAACTGGATTTGCTCTTCTTTGCAGAGATGCATTTTACTGACATGTTAGACATTCAAATACCAGTCTACTAAATACACAACAAAAAGAGAGGGAGGAAGTGTGGCAATACATATAAAAAACGATAGATCATTAGCTGAAACAGACATCAAGCAAGTGAAACAGACATCAAGCAAGTGAAACAGACATCAAGCAAGTGAAACAGACATCAAGCAAGTGAAACAGACATCAAGCAAGTGAAACAGACATCAAGCAAGTGAAACAGACATCAAGCAAGTGAAACAGACATCAAGCAAGTGAAACAGACATCAAGCAAGTAAGCTCACCAGACATAGAGTAAGTATGGTAAGTATCAAAGTGAAACTCTCCTGGATTGCATTTATCATCTGCATGACAATGACAAAAAAGTTCTTTGAAAAAATAATAATACTAAAACAAACAAATAATAATAAAACAAATAAAATAAGACAAACAATACAGCAAAGCAAAGCATCTTAAAAAGGAATCCATGTTTACTTTAACTATACAATGTACAAAGAGCTTAACTAAGATGGTGTGTTAGTAACATTTGCCTACATGCAAAAGAGCAAAGTGACATGAAACTTAAAATTTATATAAATAAAACTATGGGTTTAATTATGAAACATAAATAACATAAAAGAATTTATAATTATAAAGAATAAGAGAGTAAAACATTTTCACTATAAAATATTGGTAACTAAATTTTCACAACATAAAAGGAAATATGATTCCATCTCAGCACGAATAACAGCCTTCAACTAGACAAGTATTTTTGATCCCTTCTCAGCCAATGATAAATAAAAAGTACTAGTGGACAAAATAAACAAAGCAATTGAAATTCATGTACCTGCAACTATATTACCTTTAAAGAGGAGAAAATCTAAAATAACTGTGAGAGAGAAGAGAGCACTATGGTGCAAATACTTATATAAGCAGGTAAATGAACACACAAGGTGATGTGTATAGAATACAAAGCAGCATGTAAAAGAATCAGCACAATGGTGAGAGAATCAGCACAATGGTAAGACACACTTCAACTACAGTCAAATACAACTTCGTAACCAAGTTTTGCAGTCGTTTAAACATGATGTTAAACATAAGCAAAGGTAAAACGAAACTGTGAACTCACTCAAAAATAATATGAAAAAAATATTACAAATAAGCAAGAGATATCACTTAATAACTTTTTTTTGGTCTGCATTTGTTGTTGAATCTCTAGATCAAACTTTGATTTAGAGATTCGAACACCAGTGAAGAGCAAGTTAAATGAAGTTAGAATCACTCACGCAGCTGTACAGCTAAAGCTTGAAGAGCTAATTGAAACCAAAATTGAAAGAATACGGCAGAATGCAAACAAGTGACCTTAGCAAATGCTCTGCCGCAATCACTGTACCATTAACAATGATCTCATAACAGTTATGTACTTTACCTTTGTACTTTTCAAAGGTAAAGTACCGACTTAACAAATATAATATCAATCTTTAAGATCAGTAGCAGAAGAAAGCTATTGAACTACCAGTGTTACTAACATCAGTACCATGCAAGATAATGAAGAGCTTCATTCAAGAGTCAAGCATTAAGTTGAAGTACTACAGGAGGCTACACATGAGATGAAGTACTACTGAAGTTAAAGAGAAGTACTACTGAAGGAAGTTAAGGTAAAGTACTACTGAAGGAAGTAAAGGTGAAGCACTATTGAAAGCTACAGGAGGGAACCAGGCACTTTGTGGGAAAGACTTGATAAAAATCTTTCTGAAGCGAAGGTCTCACGCTTTGGAAAGTGCTTTACAAAATGTACGTTAGATCACACCTTGAATTTGCTATCCAAGCATGGTCTCCACATCTGAAGGGCATCCTCTAAGTGCTAAAAAGCATTTAGCAAGGAACTACAAAGGTGATCATAGGGATCAAACACAAATCATAGAAAGTTTACAACTCTACGGTTACAATTCTAAGCCTAATTAAACCCAGACAGAGAAGTCTGGGACAGACAGATGAGTTAGAAATGGATATTATTGATTTCTGAATAAACAAATAAAATAAAAAAAATAAATATAATAAAATACTTAGCAAGTAGACTATTACCTTTGCAGATTATTCCGTTTCCATGGAAACCAGTTTTGCAGACGCATCTATTTACTAAACAGTCAGCATTTTCATTGCATTTTATACATGCTAAACAACAAATGTTTAAGACTTTGAATGTTACATAACAGACTAGATACTTATAGTACTATAAATGTAAATTAGTATTAATAGAGGCACTTTCAAATAAGTCACTAAATTACAAAAAACTTATAATAGATATCGTTGTTGTTACTTGGTAAATAAACAATAACTTAAAGTCAATTGAGGTTGGAGTTATATTTTGTCTAAATTTATAACTATAAAAATGTTAAAACCAATTTATGAAATAAATTTATTAAAAATTAAGCAATTTATATCAATAAATCTGAAAATCAACATATATATATATGTATATATATATATGTATATATATAGAACCCTTAGATGTTGTCCGAAAGTTTTTTCCATATTTTGTTGACAAAAAGTAAAAATTAAAATGCAAGACCGGAATTTTTTTTTTTTAATAATGATAGACTGCCTGCCCCAACCAAACCCTCAGTCGATGTAGCAGCACTCCCTTGCGGGTCAGGCTATTTGTCAGTCGATGTAGCAGCACTCCCTTGCGAGTCAGGCTATTTGTCAGTTGATGTAGCAGCACTCCCTTGCGAGTCAGGCTATTTGTCAGTTGATGTAGCAGCACTCCCTTGCGAGTCAGGCTTTAAGATAGTCGATGTAGCAACACTCCGCGCATGATTTACAGTAAATAAAAAAAAAAAAAAAACATTTTATTAAAAAAAATAAAATAAAAACATTTTATTAAAAAAAATAAAAACAAAAACATTGTTTATATTGTTAAAAACATTCAGAATGTTTTAAAAACATTCAGAATGTTTTAAAAACATTTAGAATGTTTTTAAAAACATTCTGGTCAATTAAATTTGCGTTTTTGTGGTTTTTTTATATAACAATTAATTTGTAATTAAATTAATGGTTTTGACTTTCGTCCAACACGAAAATGTTGGACGAAAGTCAAAAGTAATTAAAAGTGACGTATGTGTTGGCGTAAGAATCACTTTTTTCCTTCTGCTCTTCCCAAAGCCAAAAAACTATAGATCTATATATATATATCTGTAAATAAATTAGTAAAAAACACTTATCTAACTTTTATCTTCGACTTGAAGTTTCACCATTTACATATATATATATGTATATATATATATGTATATATATATATATATATATATATAAACATGGAAAAAATTTTTGTTAAGTGATTTTCTACAAATATATAATTGCTCTGTTCTTTTAAGAACATTGAGCACTCTATTGTGTAGAATACTTTTTAAAGTTGTTTAAATATATATATATATATATATATATATATATATATATATATATATATATAATTTATTTTTTTACTAGATTAAATAAAAATAACTACATGATTTTTACTACTAAAAGTTTCATGCGTTTAGCAATCATCAGGTAAAAAATACATTGTTTTTTTCGTTTTCGGGGACTTGTTTAATTATTGACCAAGTTAATTTTAGTGTTATTTTTAAGTTTTCTTTTATCTGCCATATATACTTTGAAAGGGTGGTTGAATTTTTCATCTTTTTGTTTGTGAATGAGTGTTTGTGGTTAGCCCATCTTTTCTTCCATTCACCTTCTGCTAGGCCAATATATACTTTTTCTGGGGTGTTAGGGGGGATACTATACATTTATAAATAACATTAGAGGCTCTACATTTTCCTATTGAAGGGCAGTTTTCTTTTTTTATGCAATTGCAGGGTGGGTATTCTTTTGGTCTTTCTGAACTAATTTTCTTGCTGTGGCTTTTTATTATACTTTCGATATTTTTGGTGCAGCTGTAACTCAATTTGATGGTGTTTCGATTGAATAGTTTACTTAGGGGGTATATATATATCTATATATATATATATATATATATATATATATATATATATATATATATATATATATATATATATATATATATATATATATATATCTATATATATATATATATATCTATATATATATATGTATATATATATATATATATATATATATATATATATATATATATATATATATATATATATATATATATATATATATATATATATATATATATATATATATATATATATATATGTATATATATATATATTAGCAGTGTCGGTTTTAGCACTACCAGCGCCCTGGGCGAGATTTCTATGGCGCCCCTAGCTCAATTTAACCCCATTCAAAAAAAAGGCAAAGGGTAAAATAACCAATTAGTTTCGCCTCTTTATATTCGGCACCCTGGGCCATCGCCCCACCAGGCCCTACCCTAACGCCGCCACTGTATATTAGGACTGTACCGGATTTAATTTTTTCAAATCCGGCCAGAGTCGGATTTCTACTGACAAATCCGGCTGGAGCCGGATTTCAAAACAAAATTATAGGAGTCAAAATCCTGTAGATCCCTACTTTGTATTGATAGTGGTCAACAATGTTAACCATTTTCAATACCAAGTGACAACTGTTTTCTGTTAAACTTCATTGTTGTTATTAAAATAGAAGGACACAATTTCACATAACATAAAAAAATAATTGATAAACAATTGAAACAATCAATTTGAAGTAAAGTAACTTTAGTTTCAGTTATTTTTTAAAAATGTCTTTAATCAGTTTCAAATTGTACTTTAGAAATATTGGCATAATATATTGACTAATATATATTGGCAGGAGTGAACTACGATGATCATTGAGGACCTCCACAGCAACACTGAACAAACGTTCTGATGGTGAACTTGTAGGTGGGGCACCCAAATAAATGCAAGCTACTGTCGCCGCAGCTTGCTATTATTGCATGTTTTAACTCCACCACTGTAGTCAATCAGCATATCTATTTATTTCTGGTTTTGCCAGATACTGGCTTAGCTGAGTGTTAATGCACTAATGCATAATGGTGAGGATGTAGAAGAATTATCCAGCTGGGCTTTTTTTGCTGGAATTTCTTCAATTTTGTCAATCTGCTGCCCAGCATACTCAGATTGACTTCCATCTTGCATCGATACCCTTTGCACTGTAACTTTATTGAGTGTATATTTATCCACATTTGTGTCTTCACTTCAGACTCTATCATGTGTCTTCACTTCAGAATATTGTGTGTTTTCTCTTCAGAATTTTTCTGAGTTGTTGTTTGCGGCTAGGCTTAGCTGATTAGATTGTAAAGAAATGTAAATACAGATACCATTACAAACATGGAGTTCATAGAATATAGAATTACAAAGAACATTGATTTGTATAAATAAAATGTTAAGTACACATGTAAACACTGGCAAAAAAGATGTAATAAATATCTGACTAAAATTCAGAAATCTGGCTAAAATTTTGCCAGATTTACTAACTTTTAGCCAGAGCTGGATTTGAGCCGGATTTGTAAGATATGCCAAATTTCAGCCAGAGCCAGAGCGGAAGCTGAAATCTGGTAAAGCCCTAATATATATATATATATATATATATATATATATATATATATATATATATATATATATATATATATATATATATATATATATATATATATATATATATATATATATATATATATATATATATATATATATATATATATATATATATATATATATATATATATATGATATACATATATATATATATATATATATATATGCAGTATGCAAAAAAAATATTCGTACACTTAAAAAACATCATAACTTTTAAGATTGCATCAGAAAAATGAGTTTTCCGTTAAATAATTTGGAATTTTTTTTTGATATTTTATTAAGTAAGGTTTTAAGAATTTATTTCTGCATTAGTGAACTAATTGTCTTTCAAACCTATTGAATTTTACACAATTGATCTAATCATGCATAAAATTGACTGCAAAAAAAAAAATTCTACACTGATAAAATAGGTCGTTATTTTAAAGTAAATCAAGCGAACCGAACAATCAAACTAGTAAGTAAAGTTGAAAGTAGTAATTTTTTAAATACACTTTCGTCCTAGAAATAAAATAAAACATATTTAAATGGTATTTCAGCCAAATGGCGTCAAAAAAAAAACATTTGTCTTTCCATCAACGGAGCCTCGTTGTTGATTTGAAAAATCCTATCGCCAGATACAAAAAGAAACAGGATTTACGACAGTGTCCTCGATTGTTAAGAAGCATAATCTGATTGGAACCGTTGCTAGTGTGGCTGGTAGAGGACGAAAACGCAAGACCACTAGTGCAATTGATTGCAATATCATCATTAATGTGAAAAAAATAGATTTTTTTCGGCAGTTAAATTAGCTTTAAAAGTTCAAGAAGATCACAACATCACAGTGACTCCTCAAACAATCTGAAATCGTATTAGAGAACATGGATACAGAGGTAGAGTAGTTTGAAAAAAACCTTTTTTAACTGCAAAACAAATGAAATGTCGATTGGAATTTGCAAAGAAGTACGAAAAAATGCCGATATTATATTGGAAAAATATTTTGTGGTCAGATGAGTCAAAATACAACCTTGTTTCATTGGATGCAGTCCAGAAGGTGTGGCGAAAAAAAGGAGAAGCTTACAAATTGAGTTGTTTGCGAAGTAGTGTAAAGCATGGAGGAGGAAATGTGATGGTTTGAGGTAGTATGAGTTGGAAAGGAGTGGGAAAATAGACATTTATTGATGATAAAATGGATGCTTCAATGTATTGTGAAATTCTCAAAGCCAACTTGCGAATATCTGTAAAAAATTGAGAATGGAAAACGATTTCATACTCCAGCAGGATAACGATCCAAAGCATACCGCTAAGAAAACAAAGGTATACATTGACACAAATAGCATCAATGTTTTGGAATGGCCATCTCAAAGTCCGGACTTAAATCCAATAGGAAATTTGTGGTATATTTTGGACAGAAAAATTGGTGATCGAGCATTTACACGCAAAGAGGACTTGAAAGTAGCTATATTGAGCGCATGGGGTAATATAACAACAGAAGTGACCCAAAATTTGGTCAACTCAATGCCAAATCATCTAGCTGAGGTCATCAAGACCAAAGGAGGCCCCACTTCATACTAATCCCCACGAAGTTTGATGAATTTGACATTATTTTTGAACTGTACGATTTTTTTTTTTTTTGCATTCAATTTTATGCATCATTAAATCCATTGTGTAAAATTCAATAGGTTTGAAAGACAATTCATTCACCAATGCAGAAATAAATTCTTAAAACATTACTTATTAAGATATCAAAAAAAAAACCCAAATATTTGAATGGAAAACTCATTTTTTTGATGCAATTTTAAAAATTATGATTTTTTTTTAAGTGTACGACTATTTTTTTTGCATACTGTATATACATATATATATATATATATATATATATATATATATATATATATATATATATATATATATATATATATATATATATATATATATATATATACATACATACATACTGTATATACATATTTTTATATATTGTATATACATTTTTGCATACTGTATATACATATATATATATATATATATATATATATATATATATATATATATATATATATATATATATATATATATATATATATATATATATATATATATATATATATATATATGTATATATGTATATGTATATATATATTTTTTTTATGCCCTGAATTGTTCGTAAACAGAAGCAGTTTTTTCCATAAGAAGAAATGTAAGAAAAAAAATTAGTTTTCAAGTAAAAAAACATATCTAAATATAGGCTGCAGCCTATATTTAGATATGTTTTATGCAAGAATTCAGCAAGTGCACAAGTAAAAAATAGCCAGTCTAAAAAGAACATGGTGAGTGACATGGACCATCTACCTAGATGGTCTTGCACAGGCTTTTTTAAGAAATTATATCATGTTTTGATGATAATTTTTGATATTTCAATTTTTATTTTGTTCCTGCTTTATTCCGGAGATAGTAAAAATATTTGTTTTTTTTAGCAATAAAAAGGCAGAAAAACAGGCTTTCAATTCGAAATAAATTCATTATAATTTCTACTATAATAACAAATGGGAGAGTGACAAATCATTTAAAAAGGCTTTTAGTTAAACCTTGAAGAAGAGTTAGATACTTGTAAAGTTAAAATAATAGCTTTTTAAAGTTACACAGCACCTTTTTTTCCGCTAAGAACCATTTCTATGCATTTCACTTCTTTTTATTTTGTTTTATGTCTATTTGTTTCTTTACTCTCGAGTTAACATTATTTAGTTGTACAGTTTGATTTTAGTTTTTTATCATAATATTATTATTTAAAAACTTTTATTATTAATAATTAGTAAGTAAATTTTTTTTTTAACACATTCTAAAATAAATTTTTTTATTTTTTAATTTAAAAAAGAAATAGTTTTAAAGATGAACATTGTGATCCATGTTGAAAATACATCATGTAAATACATAATGAGTTTATATCATGAGAGAAATTTTTAAGTTATTATTCTAAGTTAAAGAAGTTTCTAAATTATTAATAAAAAAAAAACATCAACAAGTTTAACATTTTTTTTACCAAAAAAATTATATTTTGTGCCGGCTTGATTTTGCCTGTGTAAATTGACTTAGAAGGGTGTAAAAGCCGGCAGAGGCTATAGCCAGCTATTCCTGCTGAAGCCTGTCTATATATATATTATGTATCTATGTTAATAATGTTAATAGGTTGAAAAAGCTATTTTAATACTATTATAAGGATTAAGAAATATATATGCATTTATAAGTTAAAATAATAATCATATGTATATATTTCTATTCTTTTTTTAAAAGGATTCTGAAGCGCTTTGAGACAAACAGTATGCATATCTTAAATAAACCTCAGAAAATAAGTTTAGCATCAATTAAACTTACCAAAACAAATTATTTATCGAAATATTAACAAAACACTTTTAGCTTTTTTTGTAATTTTTCTTATTTCAGTTTATAAGCCTAATATTATGCTTACTGAAGCAAACTGCAAAAGTTATTGCAAAGAAGGTTCTACCATTCTTAACATTCTTCTTTTTACCATATCTACCATTCTACCATTTTTTTTTTTAAATAAGTTATTTTTTTTTTTATAAATTTAAAAATCTGTTTTGTTTAATGAATAGTGCATTTACTGTAGATGTTTTTTTAAATAATTTAATTTACAAGCGAGCTTGTATTTTCTGTTTTTTAATTTCCAATTACTATAAATATAATACCTCACCATACATATGTAGCTTATTCCAAATTTTTTAAAAATAAAACTTTGCATTATTAATTGCCCTAGAGAGCTTCTTCAGACCTTTCTTACACAATTCATACGGGACAACATTCATTCTACCATTGCATTTGTAAATAGACAAATAAAAAACAGTTCAAAAATATCAAGAATATTCCTAAACTGATTTAGGAAATATAATTTCAATATATTATTTGTTATTACATAACTTTGCTATTTTTTTACAGTATATTTGTTGTTTTTCTTCAAGAAATTTTGCGATCTTTGAGTTGATTCTTCTTTGAGTTGATTTGCCGCTTGTAGATATATATATATTATTTTTGTTTTTCAAGATGGCCACATTTTAACAACCGCAAAATGACAAAAACATCTTTAAAAAAATAAAAAAATATTAATTTACCTTTTGAAAGAGATGTTCCTTTTGATTGCTTATTTTGTGAGACTTTTAAGTGCTCTTTTTCTATTTCCTTAAACACACTTAGTTGATCAGAAGTAGCTTTACAACATCCTACTTTAATGCACCATGGATCACAAAAATATCCACAAAAAGAAGGACAACCATATTTATTCAATTTTTTAAAACTGTTTTTCATAACACGGTTATGCATTTGCAAAGGTATCTTTGCACCTTTAGTTAAATTTATTATTTGAGATTGACCCACATATTTAGGCTGCTGATAATTTATTTTTGGTTTTCTGTTAACAACACTTCTTTGTTTTCCATTTTCTTGGTATGTAATTTTTCCATATTGGTTAAAGCCTTCAATAATAAAGTCACTTTGTTTGTTACTAGGTAAATTTTTGAAAACACGTTTATCTAATATCTTCAACTTTTCTGCTAAACTAGAAGGATGCATATTATTTACTTCATTGTTTGAATCTGCGTCTTCTATCATAAGATGATTTCTATTTAATTTTTTAGTCTTTGTACCCTGAGATAAACTGTTTTTGTTAACATCTCTGATAAAGTTTTCCTTCAAAAAAATACTTTTGTCTTTATATATGTTGTCAATTGTTCTGACTTTGGCTTTTTCATCTTTTTTATTTGAAATTTTTAATGTGTTATTTAATCCATTTCCAATCCCTTTACTTGAGTAATTTTTAGTATTTACGTTTGAAAGGCTTGATCCTTTACCTCCTAGTAATAAGCTCATCTTTTCAAAAAAAGATGAATTATTAATTTTATGATTGAGTGAAACACTAAAGTTGCTCTTTTCATTGTCTTTATTATACTTTTGCAATTTATTATCTTTATTGTAAGTAACAATGTTAGAACTGTGATAAGTAATAATGTTAGAATTGTTTTTGCTAAGTGCGTTATAATCAAGTTCTTTTTTATCAGAGTATTGTTTCGACATTTTATCAACTACATAAAGAGCTTTTTTTCTTGAACTTTCCCACTGTGATAAATGATCAAGAACTTCACTATGAAGAGGATACAAATTTAAATTACCAAGTGGCATTGGTATTGCTTGTGGACCACTATATTTTGGCAATAGAGTTGTTGGAGCCCTTGTAGGAACCAACAAGACTTAAAAGAAAGAAAAAATTATATTTTTCATTATGTACCCCCAATATAATATAATTATATAAATATATTACAAAACAACAATTTGTACCACATTAAAAAAATTGTTAAATTAAAAAATTATTATTTGGCTTACACAAATTCAATGCAAATTTTTCTTTATCAGAAAATTTTTAGTATTTAAATAATCTTTTAACAGTTTTTTATTAAAAACAGTTTTTTTTCCATAATTCAAATTCCAAACTTGATTTTAATTTAATTCCCATTATATACAAATTCAAAACATATACTTTAAAATATATACTTTATTTCATTTACAATAAAATTGTAAATGATGTGAAGTAAATAACTGTAAAATTGTAATTAACGGGAATTAAAATAAAATCAAGTTTGAATGTTGGATTATTGTTTAAACTAAAATAAAATAATACAAATTGAATTTATTTTATCAAGTATAAATGACAGTACTTAAAGTAACTATATAGTGTAATAGTATAGTACAGTATTTATAGTACATATTTATAGTACAAATTGTAAGTTAAAGATACTGCTTATTATAACAAATTCATGAATACCATTATTAATTCATGGATACAAATACCACTATTTAAAAAAAATGTGGAAATAGTGATTTAAGGTATCTATATATTCATGGTCATTCCATTCCATGTATATATATATATATATATATATATATATATATATATATATATATATATATATATATATATATATATATATATATATATATATATATATATATATATATATATATATAATAAACATATACTAATAAAGAGCGTTAATATAAAAGTTGTTTGAGCGCCCTTATTTCTTATAGAAAAATATCTTAAACATATAACACAATTTGCAAAAAAACCCTGCTTTTTACAATATTTCTATGATTTCATATTAAAATGTAATTAAACACAACAGGTATAAAAACAGTAAAATATAACACCTTTCAATGAGAAAAGAATTTGTAAATAATTTTGGGAAACATAACACTTAAAACATATTATTAACTAACATAATGCTAAACATAATGCTAAATTTTTCACTTACCATTATGTAACTGTTATGTTAGCCTTATATATTTTACGGTGTCCTTATAATAAATAAATAAAATTTTACAAGAGCTGTTGAACCAATTAGCAACACAAAAGATTACATTCTGATCTTAATAAACAGGTTTTTAATTTTCTATTACTCAATGACACATGTATTACACTAATTATGTACATTTTCTATTATTCTATGACATAGGTGTTTCACACTTTTCATGTTTTCTTTTGTTTGACTGTTAAATAAAATGTTTGCTTCACTATATGTAAAATAGTTTTGAATTTAACAGTTTTATACTTGGAAATGATTATTGTATAGTCAAAACATGTTGTTGAAACTCAGACAAATTGTTATGTTTTTTAGACTTATAACATTACTGTTATGTTTTGATCGGAAGAAAGTTAGGAAGAGTTTTTTTAAAGAAAGTCAAGAAGTTGCTGACATAATACAGAAGAAGAAGTCGCTGACATAACATATGGGGTTTACATGGGTAAAGCAGATATTATATAAGATGATAAAGGAAAACTGGCAGAGTCAGTTGTCACTTACTTATTTCCTAATACATATAAATTAAGAAAAACTCATGCTAATCATCTTGCAAGATTTTAATAAAAAGCAAATTATTATCTAGAGCTTCAGTTGCTATCTGATCAACTTACAGTTGTTCAGCAAAATGATAAACTGAAAATAGAATTTAAGATTATTACAGAATTTATTGTTTAATTTTATGAAAAACAGCACCTACAATCTGAAGAAGATCCTAGCTCCTTTTCTTGACATACATCTACATACATAAATCATTTGCACAAAGAAGTATGCACCAACCTAAAAGCTGATAAACTGTATTAGAGTCTCAGTATAAACATTGTTGGTATTTAGATAAAAATGATACTTTAGATGATGACTTAGATGATGATACTTAGATGATAAATGATACTTTAGATGATGAATAGAAGAGCAATCGAAAACTACATCAGCAATTCTTTTATTTTATATGCCTAGCTCTAATAATTGTAAGCTTGAGAACAAAGTAAAACAAAGTATTAAGGAACTTCATAAAATGAATATAAATATCATAAAAAATCCATCATCCTTATTGATTTCTTTATTTACCTAATTTTTGATTGGGCTTGAGAAACAATCAGTTTAACAGTGGCTCTTATATCAACTAAATTATTGTTTTCAAAAGTATGCTAAAACTTTGGCTTTTGTAAATGACCATTCAGGACAGGCAACTGGTGTGATGGAGAAAAATGTTGATAGATATTCTGATGAAACTGAAAAACAAAACAGATTGCTCACTTTGTGGTCAAAGTTCAATCTGTATTCAGATTACTAGAACAAATATTATACGAACTTGCCAACTTCATGAAATCTCTAAAGTTTTTTACAAAATTGACGGTTGATTTTGTGGCCAAAAACCAAAACAACACAATGATTTTTTTTGAAAAAAAAAACTAATTTTGTTGAAAAAAATTCATAAATTGGTGTTTAAAGTTGGGGAAAGTTGCAAAAACAACATTTATATTTAAATTTTTTGCGATTTTATTCTGAGTGACAATCAGTTACATACCAATTTGCTTTTTAAATATTTATATTGTTTGTTGATAAAGCCAATAATACTATTTTTAAATCCTTGACGACCCCCAACAAAATATTGATTTACTAACTCTTGCAAAGTCTTTTCTTTTTTCCCATCAACAGCAAACAGATGATATTTGTTGGATTAACTACTATTACAACCCAAAAATGAATTTAATATTCCATGTTTGTGCAAACTTTATATTTGCTACATTTTACTCTTCAATAATCACTTCTACTAAATTAGCTGGATATTTTTGTCCATAATCAAACTGGCTAATTTTATGGTTCTGAGGCCAGCTGGTAGTCAGGTTTCCCAAAATCTGTGGAAGCTCTAGAGAAGCTGAACATACAAACTGTAAAGTATCAGTGTACAAAAAGCGCCATGTTGCACATGAATGGTGTCCCAATTTGTACTTTTGGTGTGCATTGTTAAGACCCCATTTAAAGCCCTTTGTTACAGCATAGTGTTTATTAATAGTAATGAAACTATTGCTTGGACTATTAAATAGTGAAAGAATTACTATCTGTGCTTTGAGTTAAGTTCTTTAACAAATCCAAAAATGAGTAAAAAAGTACCAAAAATGTAAAATTTTTGATCAAATTGATCAAACCCTTTCCCTTTCATCTTCAGCCAATATCATTGTTGTTGGTCACTTTAATGCTCATCACACTGAATGGCTTGGCTCTAGTGTCAGTGACTCTGCAGATGTTAAGGCTCACAACTTTTGCTTTTCAAAATCTTTAACACAAATAGACAACTTTCTAAATCACTTTCCAGACAACCAGAATTGTTTAGCTTCTTTATCGACTTATGTCTTGTTTCTGATCTTATTTAGTGCTTAGTTTCTCCAAATTCACCCTTAGGTGCTTCTGACCACAGTTTGATCTAAAACTATTATCTCATTCTTCATCATCATCAGAATCCCCCTATCCTTGTACCTCTTACATTTTGTTACCTCACCTAAAGAGCTGAATTGTTTGCTAAGAACTTTTTATCAATCTCATCTCTTAATTCAACTAATTACATCCTGCCTGAGTTAGCTGACAAATAGGTTGATCCATTGCTTGATATTCGTATCACTCCAGCTTCTGTACCTAAAGTAATTTCCTGCTTAGACTCTTCTACAACTTGTGGTGCGGGCAATGTACCTGTTATATTCAGAAGTGTTCTCCTGAGCTGTTGTCTATACTTTCAAAACTATTTAACAAGTGCTTATCAGAGTCTTGTTTTCCAGCCTACTAGAAAGCGGCATCTGCTATTCCTATTATCAAAAGTTTTGAAGAATGATCTGACTTGTCGAACTACCATCCCATTAGTCTTCTTACTATCATAAGCAAGGTTTTTCAGTCTTTAACTAGCAAACACTTAACCACTCATCTTGAATCTAATAACTTACTTCCTGATCATCAATATGGATTTCGATCTTTTCTTTCTACAGCTGATTTGCTAACAGTAATAACTGATATGTTTTATTGTGCATTAGATAGAGAAAGAGAGGTTAAGGCTATCGCTCTTGACAGATTCTATTTTTATTTCAATAAGACTCTAATCTGTCCTGGTTTGGAACACTGTTGTCATATCTGGAGGGAATCTTTAAATAATACTCTTTGTCCTTAAAGGTGCAAAAATGCATTGTAAATGTAGTTTGACCTGCTCATGACATAATGTTGCCTTTCTTTCTTTTTTCTATTAATACTATAATTGGTGCTGCTCTAAAGAGCTATAATTAACCCAGTAAGCACAGACGTCCATAGGATGACTTTATGATGTCTTATGGACGTCATTAGTCTGTAGGACGTCTTTCAGTCTTCCAAAGGACATTCTGAGCCCACTGGGAAGAGAATTATTACCAGTAACAGAATAACATCATTATTCTTATAAAGATCTCAAACTATTAAATAGTTTTCTTGCATTTTATATTCAATTAAACTAAAATAAAAATACTAATCAACCATCAATTAATCTT
>NC_088923.1:18855000-18885000 GCF_038396675.1 Hydra vulgaris
AAAAAATAATAAAATGAATAAAATTAGTAAATTAAAATGAAATAAGAGTCATGAATAATGTTTAAGATTATAATTCATGACAAATTTGAAATGTTAAAATATTATTCATGACAAATTTGTCGATGGAACTTTCATAATCTCTTGAAAGCCAAGAATATGACCTTGAAGAATAACATAGATGCATGAATCATACTGGAAAGTCTTTAGTTTTAACATCAATATTCTCAACAATTTGATCCATGGATTATTTTAGTATATCAAACCTACTAACACTCTAATATATTCATAAAGATGAATAACACTTTAATATATTCCTAACATAATCATAAAAAAGCATTATTTAATAATCTCAATTTACTTATTAGTTTAATAGTTTAACTGCATCTTTAAAAGTTTAGCAGACATTAACTTGACATTTTTGAGAGAATCAATAGTTTTTGCAGGTGAGATCTTTGAGTTACACTCACAAAACCTTTTTTCTCAGGCATTTGTCTGCTATTTTCATCACACAATAAATAAAACTTCACTGCACTAAAAACACTACAATAAATAAAATTAAATAATTTTATTTATAATTTATTGATATATTTCCTTTCCATTTTTTTTTCTTCAGAGAAAGAGAAAATATTATTTATATAGTTTAAAAAGTGTATCATGGTTAAATTATAATATCTTTACTTCTATTTCTTTTGTGTGAATTATATAAAATGAATAATATTAAGTTTGTGGATCGTGGAGTAATGCTTTAGATAAACATATTGTATATAATGGTGTAGGCAAACCATTTTATTTTTGAATAAATAATTAACAAGTCTTTTTCTACATAATTTAAACTTTCGTGATATTTTTTCGTGATATCATTTAAACTTGAACTTTCGTAATTTCTTTGGATTTTACACATGTTTTTATTGTGAAAAATTCCTTTATTTATTAAACCAATTGAACAACTTTCTTTATTATTCATTATATTATTTTAGTTTTTAGTTCTGAAAAAAATAAACTTTAAAATAATAGTTACTTGAAAAATCATAAATAGACGGTTCTTCAGCTATTATATATCATCACCTGTGTATAAAATCTTTGAAGTAAAATGCATCCAAATTATATACTAAAATAATACCTGAAAAACTGGAATTCTACAACTTTTAAAGAAAAAATGCACATAAAAAAAGAAATTGAGTATTTATTTTCATTATTGAATGATAACTTTTTTTATTTTTTGGGAAAAAATTTTAAAATTTCTAAGGTAAATAATTAAATTCAAAAAAAAACCCATGCAAGTTGCAAATTGCAAGTTTTGTAATTAAGCTAGTTATTTAGGAAACTACAGGAAAAAATTATACAATGATTGCTACAACATTTTGAAACTGAATTTTTATATAACGCTTTGACTTTTGTGGTGCTTTAGCTGTGCTTTTTTGTCAAATCAACCAAAAATTTTTAGTTGATTTGTAAAAGAATGACACTACAATGCCCATGGTACTTCTTTATCTTTATAACTTGATGTAATAAATGATCAGTTTTAGTAAAAGACCTATATGCCTAAAATTACTGAAAAGTGTCACCTTAATAAAATTCACAGAAAGTACAATTTTTCATAAGCAGTTGCCTGTTACATATATAATATATATACATATATATACAGGCCTTGGGTCTCCCCACACTCCCCTAAAATGTTTTACAGGAGCAATTTACAGCTCTTGCAAAAGTATTTTATTTCCCTCAAAAGTATAATTATCATTGTAACTAAAATGAAAAACGCTAAGTCAAAAAAATTTATTTCATTGGATAATAAACAGGCATGGTTTTTGCAAAAAAAAAAAAATTTACGTTTTAAGAATGTTTCATGTTGCAATAAATGATGCTTACTATGTGTATATTATTGTGACATTAACGTTGCAAACATATGCTTGTAACAAGTATAAAACCAAATTTTGTATTTAATAAGCAATTTTTATTTAAATAAACAGCTCTTGTAAAAAGCAGTTTAGAGGAGCAGTTTACATGGCTCGCCATGTTCATTTTAGGAGAGCTTTTCTACGCTCTCGTGCTCATTTACTCCTGCCGAGGCCTGTATGTATATACATATATATACAAATATATATATATATATATATATATATATATATATATATATATATATATATATATATATATATATATATATATATATATAATTTAATATGTAAAAGTTACAGCATTAGTCTTCAATTTTTTTCAAAAATTAATTCTATGTAGCGTGACGGTTGTAACATTTACTTTTTACCACTTCCGAACAAAACAACTTAATGTCACACTTAATGCAGCAAACGGCATAGTATAAAAAAAAATCATTTGGTGTGTGTATTTAGCACATATTGATGTTAATACATGCTGAGTTTCATAGTTTTTACTTGAAGTTTTACAAGCAGTTTTACATTTTTTATGTTGTGACAGTTGTAACAAAAAATCCAATGCTTAAAAACAACAAATAAAATGACACAATCAATGATATAAGGAAAAAAGTATAAATAATTATTAACAACTATGTATAATATGTTAAAAAATTGCAATACAACATTCTCAAAGTTCTCAATTAGGGATATACAATACGATTTTTAACTCTACACAACTGGACTGTAAATAAGCATCAAAACACGTTTATTACAACTTTAAAACCATGCTATGGTATGATAAAATGATTTTTTTAAATAACTTTTTTGCTTAAAAGTATTTTTAATTAGTTAAAAAAAAGATTTTTGGAATTCAGTATGTTTTTATAGCTTTTTCACTTATTTTTTTCCTCTTTCTCGCGGAATTGCAACACATATTAAAGATAACATATAAGCTTTAAAATCACTTACACTGACAAAGAGAACCTTTAAAACCAGGTAGACACTCACACTGAACTTTATGCATAGTTTCTGCACAAACACCATTATTGCTACATGGATTAGGGTAACACCGATCTACCTCTAAAATAAGAAAACCATTATAAGTTATTTTTTTTACATAATTTATATAGACCATTATGCATGGCCTTAAAAAAAAAATTTAATGTAATGATTTAATAATATTAAGCGTAATGCTATAAAGCCTATGTAACCATTGTTTTATAAAAACAAAAAAAGTCATTTCAATAACTTTGAATTTTAAAATAAAAATTTAATACAAATGCTTTATCAACAATGAAACTATTGCCATATCACATTTTTTTTTTTCATTTAGATCTTCGGAAAAATACTGTTTTAGGTTAAATGTTAAAATAGATAAACCAAAATTCTTAATTTTATTGCTTAATAGAAGGTGCATCGTGGGATACATAATATATGAAAAGGTGAGAAATATTTATTTTGTGTATTTTCATATAAAGAATGTAGATATAAACAAAACTCTTAAAATGGAAATAAATGCATTAAATAAATGAATTAGTAAATAAGACAAAAAATTTTCAACAAATTTTTACAATTAGATAAAAACCAAATTTTTGAAATGAAAATAAATGCACTAAATAAATGAATTAGTACTTAACACAATAATTTTTTAACAGTTGTTTTTACAATTAGAAAAATTACAATAACAAATATTTAACAAATACAGATTTTTCAACTAAAAATTTCTTATGTAAATAATTTGCCAAATTTAAAAGTAATTAATTAATTTAGTTAATCATCCATTAGCTTTATTGGAATTCGAAAAACATTCTCTAAGTGAGATAAAATTATGGAGCCATCCAGCAAGTGCAATAAAGTTATGGAGGCATTTATTCTAGGCCTATTCTAGGAAAATAATTTAGGCCACAATAACCCTCTGACAGGGGGAGAGGGCGCAAGAGTTGTGCATGACAAAAATAAAAAAACTTTTTAAAAAATTTGAATAAGTGTAAAAAACAACACTTTGTTTACTTCTTTTTTAGCTTTAAAACTTGTTTAAAACAATGTTATTTTTGTTTAAAGGGTTTAAATTTAAAACTTGTAGAAAAATCTTAGTTCAATTTCTAATAAAATTTCTATTCAACTTTGTCTGTTTGAACTTTAAAAAAATGAAGGAAACCCCTATCAGGAGCAAATTTGGAAAGGTCAACCAAAAGATCAGCAATGTTATTTTCAAGAACTTTTTAAATTTGGTAGAAAAATTGAGTTATTATGGGAACAACTGGATCAATAACTCATTTCGGTCAAATTTACAATGAGTGAGGATTGATATTTTTCTAATTTATTAAGATAATTTATTCAAAGTTATGCAAAACTTAAAATTGCAGCAAGGAGAGCAGAAGGTGAATTTTTGGACAAAAAAAAATAAAAAAATTTCATTTGTATTATGTTATAAACTTATATTATATATATATATATATATATATATATATATATATATATATATATATATATATATATATATATATATATATATATATTATATATATATATATATATATATATATATATATATATATATATATATATATAATATATATATATATATATATATATATATATATATATATATATATATATATATATATATATATATATATATATATATATATATATATATATATATATATATATATATATATATATATTATATATATATATATATATATATATATATATATATATATATATATATATATATATATATATATATATATATATATATATATATATATATATATATATATATATATATATATATATATATATATATATATATATATATATATATATATATATATATATATATATATATATATATATATATATATATATATATATATATATATATATATATATATATATATATATATATATATATATATATATATATATATATATATCAGGCCTTGTTAAGAAGCGCTACGCAGCTCGCATTTTGCTTGCGAAAAAGCGATTTGCCAACACGTTCAGCAGTTTTGCGCTACGCAAAAACTTATATCTTTTAGAATATTTAAATTATCTTTTGATTACCGTTAACGTGACGTTCAGAAGAAATAAAGTCGTAAGTAAATTTAACCGCAATTGTAAAATAATAGATTTTTTTGTTAAAGAAACAATTTCATAATTTTTTTTTTGTTATTAAAAATTAGTTAGAAAAAAAAGTGTTTTAAGTTTTATCTTAAGGAATTAAATATATAAATTCCTTTTAAATATAAAAATTATTTTTAGTCATAATAAGTTTAAAAAATGCACGATTTATTTTGATGTAAATATTTTATTAATAAGATATTTTGTTTATTGTTAATTCAATAACGTAAAGTTTTAATGACGTTCATTTAATTTATGAAAATAAATTATGATCACGAATATGTTATCGGTAACTGATAAATAACAAAAAAAAACTTTATTGTTTAAAAACATTATTAAAAAGAGTTCACAAATTAAATAAGAAAAAATGTATTAACAGTTAATAAAATAACCAAAAACCAAATATAAAATCATAAGAAAATAAACAAATATTTTACGTTTCATGAAAAAAATATTTTTTTCAAAATAAAATTTAGTTCATATTTGAAAAAAATAATAAAAATGATTTTTTTAATAAGAACTTAGATTTTATTTGTAACTTTTGTTATAGTGAGAAAAAAACAAACTGTTTGTATGATTTGTATGATTGTTTGTATGATTGTATGATAACGCGTTAATAAAATAACTTTAATTACAATGCGGTACTTGAAAAGACGCTAGTGACGCAATATAACTTCTAACGATGCAAAATATATTTGCTGAGTTGAGTTACTTAGAAATGCGCTACGCGTTTTCGCTACGCAGCGAAATCTCGTAACAAGGCCTGATATATATATATATATATATATATATATATATATATATATATATATATATATATATATATATATATATATATATATATATATATATATATATATATATATATATATATATATATATATATATATATATATATATATATATATATATATATATATATATATATATATATATATATATATATATACATTTTATATGTATATTTTTCATATATTTATGTTCATTCCTATCTTTTTTAATTTAAGAAATAATAAGTGTGAGTATATATTTTTAATTAACAAGCATAAATTAAATAACTTTAATCAAACTTTTACCTTGGCACTGTTGGCCTTTAAAACCTTTTTTACAAGTGCAAGTATGACCATCAGTATTAGGAGAGCAGATTCCATGAACACATGGATTTGGAGTGCAACTGCTACGCTCTAGATTAATATTAAAAAAAAGAAATTTTAAATAGTGCAATCAAAAAACAGTATTAAACAAAACAAAAACAAAACAGAATACACTGATAGACAAGTTAAATACAGATCCAGGGCATACATTAACTTATCATTACACAAACATAAATTTCTGTTCAAAGAACAAAAAAACAGTTACAGTTATACCTATGTTGTCAGTCAATTACAAAATTTACCCTGGTACAGTACCCTGGTTACATTGACTTGTGGGTTGGAGTATAGACAGGCAATATCTACAATATAAAAGACCTGCTCCAGAAAATTGCTTTAATTTTTTCAACTATTATTCTTTTTTTAAGCATAGTGTCTGAATTTAAATACTTATTTCAAAAACAATTCCACAGAACTTAGAAAATTTTCAATTTACACAAGCCACTGTAAAGACTCTTTGAAATTAAATTACCCTCTGAAGTTATAATTAATACAGAACAGCTAGTTTCTTAAAGCTTCTGTATAACAATTTTACAATATGAGGAATATAGTTATATACCTAATATGTTTGTCAACTTTTTTATGCTTTAACATTAAATTTTAATTTAGGTTAAGAAACTATGTTTACATTTTTACATTCTTAAATTTTTTTAATTCAAGTGAAGGTAAGGTTTTATATAATATATGATGAGTTTTAATTTTACTAAATATTCTTAATAAACTAAATTTTTACTGCTGCACATTTCTCCAATCCACCCAAGCTTACAACTGCAACGAAAACCATGTGGATGTGGTGTACACAGCCCGCCATTTTGACAAGGTGATGTATGACAATGGTTATTTGAAATAGCTAAAATATAAAATTAATGCATTTTAAATTCAAAAGAAAAAAAATTTAACAATTCATAATACCCTTTGTAAATCTTTAAAAATTTGTTTATTATCATAACTCTACTACTTTTATTTTTTAAATACTTTTTGAAATAACAATTTTTCAATAAAATATTTTATTTTAGTATAGAATAGGTTTATAACTACATTACATTCAAAATACTTGTTCTTAGGTAAAAAAAATTTATTTCAAGGCATGATCAGGGTAAGTTGCTAGTGAAACCTAGTACACATTATGGTATAATGCCTACTTGATATAAACATAAATCCTACATATAACTAGGCATAGTGGTAAGATAGAAATCAATAGCGTACCATGTATATAACAAATAGGTTGTTATTGAAAATGTTGTGCAAAAATATTATACAAACTATTATGGACAATGAAACTTATGTGTTTGTAGAAACAGGAGTTATAATTATGGACAATGAAACTTACGTGTTTGTAAAAATAGGAGTTGTTGCACATATTAATTTTAATAACAAGTCTGACTTTTTTTTTTTTTCATTGTTTCTGAGCAGAACTTTAAATGTTTTATAAAGCTCAATTTGTATAGTATTAAATTTGTATGGAATTGCTTACTGAATAACTTACAGCTTTTACTTTGATGAATATATAACCAATTGATGTTCAAAATTATTGTTATTGTAATAAATCAATTTAAAAAACTAAATATTAATCTAAAGAAATGTTTATATTACAAAAAGAAGAGTTATAAACAGACAGGGGCTCCTATATAGACTTCAACAAGTTCAAATCAAAATTTGGCCAAAAATATAAAGTAAAAAACTCTTTTAAACTATAAAGGGTAAAAGCTTTGAGCAAATAACTAAGATAAACAGGTAATATGATGATGATTAAGTTGTTATGTATTACATTATAGAAATTGTATTATATTATAGAAATTGAGAAAATGCAAATTTGTTTGCTGTTTAAATGATAAAATGGATTTAAACTTTTTTATATGGTTTTATTTTTTTAAATAGAATTCATAATGGTAGAAATTACTTCAGAATTTCAAAATTTGATATCTGCGATTTTACTTTGCCTAAACAAGAATTTAAATTGAAGATTAAAAAATAATTGTTGATATATTTAGGACATTCATATGTTTTATAATAGGAAATATTATATTAAGTCTTAAAATCATATTTATAAGAAATAGTCATAAGAAATATGTCATAGTCATAAGAAATCTATTTTTTATGACTAAGGTTAAAAAATAAGTTACTCTCTAATTTAAATAACGGGACTTGTTTGAACATGTGACTTTCTAATTGCGGCTTGTTAAATGTTTTGTCCGGTGTAGCGTTTTTAATTTATTGCCGTTAAAATTTTACTGCTATCGTTATTATTTTACTGACTTTTTTAATATACAATATTTGGCGTTTATTTTTTCGGCGTTTTCAAGATGTACAAAAATATTAACTTTCATGATATTAGGAAATATTTGAATGACAAAAAGTTTCCTGAAGATGTAAACGAGAGAGGAAAAAAGGCCAACTTTAAGAGGCAATGTAAAAACTTTGCAATTATAGAAAACAAATTAATGCATTGCAAAAAAAATATTGGCACGGTGAGAAAAACCTTTTAACTAATTCAAAATTTCAAAAAAAATTTTAATATTTAACATATTTTTTGGTTCTAATTATTGCTTTTATTTAATTGACTACAAACAAACCTTTGTTTCTCGTAGGTGATTGTGGTAATAAATCGAGAAGAGCAACTAAACATAGTTGAAGAAGTTTATGAGGGTCTAGGAACTTCAGAGAAAGCTGTTGCGTTACCCAGTCACCTTGGCATTAATGCTGTTAGAAATCAAATATCTTCAAGATTTTTTTGGCATTTAATAGTGGGGGATGTGAGCGATGTCAGAAAACCTCTAACAGAAATCTTAAAGTCTCTCCTGCTTTAAAACCTGTTAAATTGGAACAACAAGTAATGAAGCAAGTTGGTGTGGATTTAATTCAATTACCTGAATCAAATAGGTTTAAATTTGTGATAGTTATTACTGATTATTTTTCTAAACGGACTGAAGCTGAACCTCCAAGCAACAAAACAGCAGTGTCAGTAGCATCCTTTCTCTATAAGGTTATATGCAGACATGATTGTTTTAAAATACGAATCAATAACCATGATTCGGGAGTTTGTAAACTTTTTATCTATTACATTTTTAAAATACAAACCAACAACCATGGTCGTGAGTTTGTAAACTTTGTATCTATTGCATTACATGATATGACAGGTACGCAGGAGCATGTTACCTTGGCTTACAATCCACAAGCCAATGGTCTTGTAGAGAGACAGAACCAAACGATTAAGAAAGCAATCACTAAGGTTTTAAATCAATATTTTTAAAATTGGGTGTCAGTTTTAGATGGAATCCTTTTTGCTCTACGTGTTAAAGTGCACGATTCAATGAGGTACTCGCCATTTTTCTTTTGTATAACCGAAACCCTGCCTTCCAATCGATGTAAAATACATAGATAGACTCAATGATGATGAATATAATCCTTTATATGATAAAGAGGTTTTACAAGAAGCTTTAGAAATGAAAGAGGGATTGAAGAAAAACCCATAAAGAATGTTGCTTGTTCACAAAAGAAACAAAAAATTGACTATGATTGAAAGCATGCAACAGCATCAAAGTATTGTGTTGGCCAGAAAGTACTTTTAAGAAATCTTAAAAGAGATGATAGGAAAGCTGTAAAAATGACTTTCTCGTGGCTGTGTCCATATGAGATTCTTGGTATTTTATCAAATTCTACATGTAACAGCAAAGGGAATAACACATTGCAAAAAAATTACTCTCTACATCATAAACCATTTATTAAAAAGGAAAGTAATTCAAAAATGTCTGAATATCTTTAGAATGTGGTGATAAAGATGAATTTCAACGCCACCTCAACCTAATGAAACATCCCTCTAAAGATATTCGCCAGAAAATAGCTGAAAAACTTGCTCTCAAAATACTTGTTATGCCAGATCTTATTGATGGGAAATAAAATGATGTACCTTTGAAAATGCATGCATGCAAACCTGATGGAAATTGTTTTTTTCGAGCAATTTCGTCTTTGCTGTCAGGTTGTCAGATTCTGAATGTCAACATGTATGTGTTTGCGATCTGGTTGTGAAACACATGACAACAGAACCTTGCTCCAGTCTCTTACTAGGATATTTAGGTGATGACGTGGAAAGTTATCTCACCAAAAGTGGTATGACCGCAGATGGTATATGGGCTACAGTTATAGAGATTCTTGGTACCGCAAATTTTATTGGAATTGATATAGCGGTATGGTCATTCACAAGATAAAAACTAACATGGCTAAAATATCCAGCTTCCACTAAACTTGACCAACTAACATCTCATACTATTCTTTTAGAAAATAAAAACAATAATCATTTTAATGTTGTTTTATCACCAAAAGCTTTAAAGTGAACAAAATTTGTACTGAAATAAAATGTTGTTGGTTCCACTTGCTTTTCATGTTATTTTAGAAGTATTTACAGTCCTATTGAAAGTATATTTGAACCCATTCGTCAGATATATACGTCAATAGTTTATGGCCTTCAGTTATTGGTAAACTTATTTGATATATGTTCCTAAATGTAAAACCTTCTAATACTAAGAATAAGGGAAAATAATCTTACATAAAAGAATGAATCAAAATTAAGCCTGGAAAGTAAACTATCATTTAATGTATGCGTTAAATAATAAAAGTTTCATAGGAAGATAAATTGAAGTACCCTTAATTATATAAAATATGTATATTTTTACCCGCCCCTCCCACAAACTTTAAAATTTCTTCTTTACTTGATGACTGTAAAAAAATAACAAGCGCAGTAAATTTTTAACTTTGTAATTTTACTGCGCAGTAAATTTTTAACAGTAAAATTTTACTGCGTAGTAAAATTTTAACGGAGTAAAATATTAACATGACACCGGCAAAAAACTAACAAAACAAATAGGTTGCCTCTCTTTTCCAATGGTATATTATATAACTAGATGTCTAACTTCGATCCGAAAAGTAAAGCCACTTTTTGCCCGTTGGCGGATAAATTTTTGTGAACAAATATTTTTAACTTTTCTTTTCTTAACTGATGTAAATATATTTTAAATTTAAATACTATTTATGTGAAAGTGTTAAGTGGAAATTATAATATTTGTAAAATAATAATTTATG
Source organism: Hydra vulgaris (assembly GCF_038396675.1). NCBI lineage: Eukaryota > Metazoa > Cnidaria > Hydrozoa > Anthoathecata > Hydridae > Hydra > Hydra vulgaris. The sequence goes on from NC_088923.1 coordinate 18,866,231, forward strand.
GCTCCTTAATTTATTTTCGATTGAAAAGGAATAAAGTTTTGAATAGAAAAGTAAAACGACAGAAGCTTTTGAAGCATTTTTATGAATTAAAATACTTTTTAGTATACATAGGCTCATAAAAAAACTTTTGTAAGTATTTTATAATTATTCAAATTTGTTTTTGAATTATCTTTAATTTATTGGGAACTTTTAACTTGCATTTTTAACTTTTATTTCACACTTCACAGCTTCAGCTTTCGCCCTTTTTACAAATGGCGGACTATTGCTATAAACAAAAAAAAGCGGCTTCATTTTTTGTTAAGGTGACTTACCCACCCTATGGTCATAGGCCGGGTAAATAAAAATAAGCAATTACTTTTACTTAGTAATTGGTCAGCTTTACGTGAATAAAAACTTTATCAGTTTTGCTAAAGTCACATTCATTCAATAAAAATTTGAACAATACTAATCAAGTTTATTCACTTTATTAGTTTTGTTCAAATTTTTATTGAATGAAATTTCCTTTATTTTTTATTCAAAAATAGAATAAAGAATAAAGGCGCCCAAGAACAATTTTTTTAGTGTTTATATTCACCTATTCTTTGATAAGATTTTGCATAAATTTAATAAAATGATTATTATATTTTTTATAGTTTCAAGTCGGTTTCGCCTTGCCCTTATTTGTGTTGTATTAACAATTTTTGAATATATGTTTCTTTTTAAATTTTTTCTGTAAATTCTGAGCAGCTATAAAGCGTGTACACGAAATTAATGTGAAAGAATAAGCACGTCATTTTTTTTCAGTGGTGAAAAAAAATGACGTCATTTTTTTTCAGTGGCATTAAAATCTTTTTATTGTTTTGTATTTCGTTTACAACGTATAGTGGTTTCAAAAAAATATATCAGTTTTTGGATTTAACTTGAAATTAGTTTTAAAAATGACAAAAGAAGAAGACGTAAAAGAAAAAATTATCCACAAATATTTACAAAATCCTAATAGTAGCTACAATTCGATAGCAAAATCGTTGCAAATACATCCATACACCGTTAGTCGTGTTATTCAACGTCTTTCTCAAACATTGCCAAACGCAAATCTGGTGGTGGAAAAAAGGAAGGCTTTAAAGATATAAAACTAGTTAGAAAACTGGTTTACAGTTTTAAGAATAACCCAAGCCTTTCACAAAGGGAACGCACAAAAATATATGGATTTTCTCATAGTTTTGTTGTAAAAGTTAGAAACAAACATGGTTTTCATTCTTTCAAAGCACAAAAAGTGCCCAACCGTTCTGAAACTCAACGAAAAAGTGCAAGAACCCGCAGGAGAATGTTGTATTTTATTTCTAAAAATCTCTGTATTATTGAAGACGATGAAATTTATATCAAGTACGATCATAAACAAACTCCTGATGCTGTTTATTATATTGCCAAATATAGTGGAAAAGCAGATTAGAAATTTAAATACACAAAACATGACAAGTTCTCTAAAAAAGCTTTGATTTGGCGAGCTATTTGCAGTTGTGGTAAATAATCAGCACCTTATATTTCTCAGTCCACATTTTCTGGTCAAATATATGTTAAAGAATATTTACAGACCTGTGTTCTGACCTGATTTAGCTTTAATTATTGTAAACTAGCTATGGAATGGTATAAAAAGAGTAATGTGAAATTTGTGACTAAAATAGAAAATCCTCCAAACTTCCCAGAATTGAGAGTTATTAAAAAGTACTGGGCTATTATTAAAAGAAAAATGAAAAAAACAAAAAAACTTTGCAGAAACATTAAAGATATTAAAATATCATTTAAAAAAGCATCAAAGAGTTTTGATTCTTATTCTGTGCTCAAGGTTATGGGTACCACTAAAGCAAAAGCTCGAAATTTTATTAGATTCCCACAGGAATAATCAATTTTTTTTTTTAATGTTTGAGTGTCTTATATTATTTTATTAAAATTATTACTTGGTTCGAAATAAAAATTGAGGAGCAATTTTTTAAGTTGTTTTTCTACTTTTACATTTATTTCGTGTACGCGCTTTATTTTCTTAAATTAAATTTAACGAACAAAATAGCTGCCAAAGTTTTCATTGTAAGTTGGGATTTTTCCATATCAATGGCAATCGAAAATAATCGCTCTACGGAAGCGTTTGAACCTAGCAAACATTAGGCGGCTTTGACCAATTTTAACATATTGTTATAAGGAACGTGATTATTTTCGAAATGAGAAAAAATTTCAACCCATCGCTTGTCACATTCAACAGACTGTAAGTTCCAAGAAGAAAACTTTTCTTTTGTGCAATATAAATTAATATAATTAATATAAATTAATTCTCCGAATTTCGTCGAACAACTTATTGTCATCAAATATGATTTCTATTGATTTTTCAAAAAAGTTATAATTTCAATAATTTCTATCTATTCAACTTTACAGTAAAGACCATTTAAAAACTTCAACCTGATTAAAGTGACGTGTCCACTCATCTATATACTCTAGACAGACACTGTAAAAAATGTCTACTTCTTTCAGAAATTGGTTTTTCAAATGATGACTACTTTCTTTGGTAACTTGCAAATGCTGTCTTACCATGAAAGGTATGAACTTTTCTTCTTTTCTAGATTTTATCTGGTTTTTTCAAATCCTTATTACTACGGCAACTTCAGCAGCAAAAATATAATTTTTCTCAATTTTTTTTACCGTGTTATAAAAAACATTGGTTTGACTGTAAACAAAAAACAATAATATTTCACCCATTTCGTTATTGAAAAAGTCAAATAAAATTTTCGACAATTTTCTAAGCGATTTCTTAACAAATAACTTTTTGTTAATATTGTTCTTACCGTTTTGTTTTAAATCTCCGAAATTGGGATTGTTGTTGTCTGCAAAAATAGTCAAAACTTTGCACTCCCTCTTTAACAATTACAATTATTGTTCCACATTTTGTACGCGCACAAGTAAATCTTGGATTATAAAATTTCTTAATCAGCTTTGATGCGCAATCAGCACTTCCAAAGCTATGGTTGTGTTTGATTGTGTGGAATGCAATTCTTCCTTCTCGAATGGCTGATTTTTTCTCATTTTGACCATAGCTCTGACTCTTCGTCAACTTTGTGATTTTTTTGACAATATAGAAGCATCCAAAGCCATTTTGTGTTTGATAGATTTGCAATGATCTTCAATTGCAGACCGTCAACGAATACTAATGTCAAATTGGCTTTGACAAATAGTACATTTGAGGAGCTCATCTTTGATCTGCATTAAGAAAGGAAATATTTTCTTTAAATTATCATTAAATATAAGCATATTTAATGATAATTTAAAAAAAATATTTCCTTCTCTTATAAACCTTCTCTAAATAAACCTTCTCTTCTTACGATTCATTTTTTGAAATTGATGTATAAATAGTTATAAAATCCTTCAATTACTTTTTTATGAACATTTATTTTTATGAACTTCTTATTAAATTAAATCGGCAAGCGTTATTTACAAGAATTAGGGAAAAAAGACATTACAAGGCAAACTAAATGTGCGTAAAACGAGCACATTTTCTTTGTTGTAGTTGAAAAATCTTTCGAAGTAATTTTTTTTTCTTCTCGATAGGGAATTTTAAAAACTTTTTTTTTAATGTTACGAGAATTTAATTCATTTAGTTTTGTGTTTTTTATAGTTAAGTTTATTAGAATTTTATTCATTTTGCTTTTTTTTTCTTATTTTTGTCCAATAAAATCCCGCAAGTTAGACATCTAGTTTATATAATGTATCATTGCTCTTTTCAAACCTTTTTTCCGACGTTGAGCATCCTTGACATCCGAAAACCGGGAATTTAAGGGGATAGGCAAGTTTGGATATATAGGGATAGGCGCGTCGCAGTGTACATACAGCAACTGATTTTTATAGCCATAGGCACAGTGAGTGTGCATACATCGACTAAGGTTTTGGGTTTGGGCAGGTTGTCTTAAACTGAAAGATTAATCTTTTACATATTTACGGACTTAAAATAGACCGTCGGAATAGAGGTTTGATAAGAGAGCTTACCAAACAAATAGGCCTTTGAAAAATTACAAAATAGCCTATTTGTCGTTATGGCTACCAAATGAAATACCCAAAAATCCAAAATTTTTTTTGCTTCTCTGCACAGTAGGGTGGGGTGAAAGCAAAAGCTCGAAATTTTCTTTTGGGTGTATCAGAAAAAATTCTTTTTTGAAAATTTTTTCTGATACACCCCTTAAACTTACATTAAAAAAACCATAAACTTAGTTAGATTTTATGGCATAAAAATTTTATGCAATTTTATTGGCACCCCTAAATACCAAGTAATTTTCACCCCTTCCTACTGCACAGTGAGACAGATTGTTCCAAAATACCAAAAATTATTGTGAACACTTCATTAGCAAAAATATTCATTTAAATTTCATAATGTTTATTTTGATTTTTTTTGTATTATTTATTTTTTTACACAATTAAATTGGGTAAGATAAGTACAACTTTGAATTTTACAAATTTGAATACAAATGCACAGAGGGGATTTTACGTAAATTATTAAAAATAATTTACGTAAAACTGCCTTTGTGCATTTGTATCCAAAAAGTTAACCAGTTACAGAAATTCTAAACATTTTACAGTTAATACTTAGTTTTATGCATTTGTAAGCAAACGGTTTTTAATATATATTTTGCTGTAACCCATTACTTTTAGGCATAAGATTTCATCCAATTTCCTCCGATATTAACTTGACCATTCGCAACAAAGAACTTCTTAATTTCAAAAAGATGTTACCTAAGTAAGAAAAGTGTAACCTGGTAACTCTTGATTATTAAGCAGGTTTTGATGACTTTACTGGCCAAAGCATATACAAACAGATAATATCTGTTAATTTTCCCCGAATTTGAAAAATAAAAATTATTGTTCAAATTAGCCTTGTTTTGTTTTAGATTACAGTATTATAGCGAATTTTGAGCATTTTTTTTTTAATGATAATTATATAAGTAAAAGCAGTTGATATTATCAGGGCAATGTCAAGATTTTTAGGGGATAATATAACATGACAGAATATTGCAAGTATAGTCTTTTTCATAAATTCAAAATAATTTGCAGTTTATCAAACAATAATGCTGTAAAAGTTTTGTAGGCAGCTGGGCCGTCCCGAACAGATTGTAATAGAAAGAATTGGGAGGGGTGAAAAAAAGGGTTTTGGCTAGAAAAAAAATTTTTTGTTGTATAAAGCCTTAAAAAAAACATTTTAAAGGTTGGGCATTGATGTTTACTGACTAAAATCTTAGATTTTCTGATTTAGTCACAAAGTTGTTGGAAATGTGAAGGTTTTCTTTGCGGAACGAATATTTGAAAAGTACCAGTCAAATTTTCATTGAAGTTAGGGCTACAATTATAAAAAGAAGGGCTTAATCTTTTTTATTTTGAAAAACATTCTAAAAGATTTAAACCAGATTTCAGACATTTTCGCAGTTTAGTTTGAATAATTGCACTAAATAAAATTTCAATAGTACGATACAGTCCAGCAGCTATGTTTTTATTTTTTTGAGGAAAATTTTAAAACCTATAACAAGACCTCCTGATAAAGTTGAATAATTTTTGCGAATTTCAAGTATAATTATTTTCATAAAATTTTTTTGATTTTTTACAATTTTGTTATTTTATAAATGTTATAAAGTTTGAAGAAAAAGTGCTAAAACATCGACTTCCTAATTTTTATTATTATTTCTAATTTGAATTTAGAAACTACATAAGAAACTTCAAACATACACCCAAAAATTGAAACTTGTAAAAAAAAATTGAAAATTAAAAAGTAGTGGTTATCATTTGAAACATTACTCCAGGAACAATGATGAATTTGGTTTAATATTTAGTATCAAATTTAAAACTTACTTGCACATATATTAATTTTATGTTTATTATTTCTAAGACTTTTTAATATTTGTTTATTAGTTTGCCAAGAATCCCCATCATATGACACTGTATGCCATCATATGACAGTTTATGTCATCATATGACAGTGGTGTAGTTAAAACTATTTTATAAGTGTCATATATTTCAGATATGACACTTTAGGGCATTTTGCAAACTCCAAACTTAAGTATGTTCAAGCATATGTCAAATGAGAATGCTTTGCAATAAATTGCATTGAACGGAGCATCAGGAACAATATTACCAAAAACGTAGGCCCACCCTACCAGTTAATAAAATATTTTTTTAAATTATATTAATCTACGCTTAAATTGAATTTAAACCATTGTTTTAAAAAAATTTATTTGATAATATGAAAGCCAGTAAAAATAACAATGTTGTTATTTTATACAGAACAGTGTATTGACCATTGATGTTGTTTTTAGAGTACAGTAAAAAAAGCATTGATATTAATTTATTAAAAACAGTATGTAGAACATTGATGTTGTTTTTTACGGAACAGTAAAAAGAAGTTTGATGTGACATTTTTTTTTTTTAATCATTAAGGTGCTCCAAGAAGACATGAAGGATTTATCACAGAGCACCTCAGAATAGTATTTAATCAGGAAGTTTAGACATCCTTACTTTCTAATGTTGCTTTTCTGGCCAGATCCGGTATAGAACCTCGGTTTGTTTGTTTTGAGCCACAACTCTAACCACTGGGCCACCACTACTCGTTGATGTTATTTTAAAGAGAACAGTATAAAGAACATTGATGTTAATTTATAAAAACACGATATGAACCATTGATGTTATTTTAAACAAGATAATTTGTAAAAATTGATTTTATTTTATATAAAACTTTGCTTTTTAGTTATATAGAGCATTGACTTTTTAGTTATAGAACAATAACTAAAAAGTCTATATAGCATTAATGCTATATATACTGTTATATATAGCATTAATGCTATATATACTGTTACATATAGTATTAATGCTATATATACTGTTAAACTAAACCTTTTTACATAAACTAAACAATTTACTTTTCAATTTACAATTTACAATTAACTTTATTTTTCACATGAACTAAAAAATTATATTTTGTTCTTATAAAAAGTACTTAAAAAGCAAAAGAAAATGGTTTTGATATAGTTTAATCGTATTTTGTTTTTCATCATGATCTCAAATTAGGTGTATTGGTAGAACATATTCATATCTAACACATAGAGGTATGTATAATAAATAAGTGAAAACAAAATTTTTAAAAATGCCTCATGTTAATTTTTTTTTCAAATATCTTAAACTGAACTTTTTAAAAAAGAGACCTTTGAAAAAAAATCAATACCAAGTTTTTTAAGTATTAATCCTGATTATTAAATTATATATATATATATATATATATATATATATATATATATATATATATATATATATATATATATATATATATATATGTATATATATATATATATATATATATATATATATATATATATATATATATATATATATATATATATATATATATTATACATATACATATGTGTTAGGTAAGAAAGTAAAAATTTCAATTTTTAAAAAATCATTTTAACATTCTACTATTATATATCATTAAAAAGAGAATTCACACAGTATTTTAAAAGTGAAAAAATTCAAAATTGAACTATTCCTTCAAAAGTTATTACGGTTTAGTACCAATTTTTTCACATATTGATTAATTGAAGAAACTGTGGTCAAAATTAAGTTGTTTTTTTTAACTTAAATTGTCATAGCTTTGTCATTCTTTGTCAAAATATAAATACCTTGATGTTAAAAGAGTAGTGTAAGAGTGTACTACAAATTTATATTGACCACCAACCACGGGGCGTATCCAGGGGATAGAGGGGGCAAACCACCACAAACCACCACCTTTATCTTAAGAAGTTGAACGCTTTTTTCAGAAAAAAGTATTTTTTCAAACCATGAACAATTTAAATATACAAAAAAGTTTGTTATAAATTTATATTAAACCACTAAAGTATATAGCAGAGGCGTATGTTAACGATGGAGGTGGGTGTGGTGGTGATGGTTTGATAGACCCTAGTATCAAAAATGGCTTGTTTTTGTAAATATTTTTATCTTTAATAAAATACAATATAAAGATGTATTATACAAGAATTTACGTTTACAAGTGGTGTTTGAATTGACTTATGAAAGGGGCGTCCGCCCCCCTACCTTTCCCTTAACCTTAAAAAAAAAAGATAAAATAACACTACTGTTTCCTAAAGTCCCATAACATAGTTTTTTTGTGTATAAAATATGTTCTATAAATTATTAAAAGACAACCACCAAATATAGAAGGTGAATTTAAAACTTATGGTAAATGTATTGATGTTTTAACACACCTTAATATCAAAAAAAATTTTAAATTATGAAATTGGTAATTTATAGTACAACAACATAGAAGTAAAAAACATATCTTACTATCTAATGATTTCATTTCAAAATTTTAATAAATAGGAAACAATATTAAAAATCTCATGAAAATTTTATTCAATCTAAATCAAATATAAAAAATGTTTAATTACCCCCTTTGTCTCCCACGACCATTTCGGGCGCTAAAATTAGGTACCAAAAGTACGAAAAAAAATAGACACCCTGCTACAAGAAACTTTTCAATAAAATTTGGTAGGTGCACAGATAAATAAAAAACTTAAAATAAAAAATAGTATAGAAAAAAAAAAAGAGCATATCTTTGACATTAATTTCATGCCCAAAGTCCGACAAACTCAATAACAAAGCCATCTAGTAAATTAGTAAACCTAAATAATTAGTAAATCTATGTTGATATCAATTTCTAAAAGGTTTGATATCAAATTGTAGATATCAAATTTGTTGATATCAAATTGTAAAATTTCCAGCCACAATTGGTTTACTATATCCAGTCAGACTTTTTTTCAAAGTTGCCGTTTTTCAGGATCTATAGACTGTTTAAGACTGTTTAAAGGCTTTCGGGGTAAGTTGGCAAAATTTTCACGGGGTAAGTTTTCTCATAGCATTAAATATGGAAAAAAAAATTTTTATAAAAGTAATTTTTTTATTTTAATTTTTAACAATATTGAAAAAATTTATTCTTACAAAAAAATTACAAAAAAAATTTTTTTAGAATTTTTTTCACAGATAAAAAGTGGGCTACTGTTTTGGCTGTTATATGGACTAATATTTAGTACCAGCTAAAAGTAATATTTTGGGATAAAATTGTTTCCAAAATTATTAGTAAAAAAATTTCTATTAATTTTGCACCTAATAGTACATTAATAACTAAATATTTTTTTTGAGGGCCCGAAAAGACCCTAAGAATTTATTTTTTTGTAAACAAATGCAAATTTTATAAGTTACCCCAAATTCATACTCTTTAAGATTACACTTTAATATTTTCAAAAAAATGTACTGTTAGGGCTACAGAGCTCATAAAGTAAAAACCGAGCCAACTAGCCCCTGTCTTCCCTATATATAAATATATATATATATATATATATATATATATATATATATATATATATATATATATATATATATATATATATATATATATATTATTTAAGGTGTGTGCAGTAACAGTTTTAAACAGATGTTTAAACATCGATTTCTAATTGATTTCTTCATATAAAGCGTGTTTTCTATTGAGTTATTTTGATAAACAGTATATCTTATCAGATTAAATGGCAAAAGATTAGTACCGTTACTATATCCTAATTGATTTTCTGAAATTAGCTAACTAAAACAATAAATAAATTAAATTATAATCAACTTTCTACTTATACCTTTCCCGTATTTAAGAAGATGGCTTATAGTAAAGGTATCTTGTTGAACATTTTCCTTGTAAGGCGTTTCTAAGGCATCTTCAAAAACACGTTGTATTGTAGAAGTTGGAAAAGGTGTTTCAATATGTGGTAAATGAATGAATTGTTGCATTGAATAGTGTTTTTGACTTGGATGTTTGATTGAAACAACATGTGCATGAATCATCCCTTCACTAATTTTATTTAAGTCGTCAAATGTACGAAACTTTGTTGGGTCTAATAGATGTATATTTTGCCCTAAAAATGCGGGATCCGTTTTTATTGCACTTGGAGCGTTTGGATTAGAACTCTCTAAATGTTTTTCACTAAACAGTGTTTTAATAGACTCTATTGGGTTTATGCCATTAGATGGTACAAATGTTTCTCCAAAATGCACAAAATTATTTTGCGAAAACTGAGTCGGATTTAATTTTTGGTCATCTAGATACTGTTTATTTGGATCAAAACTTGATAGTTTAGTCAGTTCATCGTCTGACATTGGATGATTAAATTGACCTTTTGAAAGCATTTCCAAGAGCTGATCAGTTGGAGTTATACTATGTATGTCTGAGCTGTCTTTTGAAGGCACAAAGATTTTAGTTGGAGGCTCAAAATTCTGAATTTTTTGATCTTCTTCTTGATTATCAAGTATGTTATGATTTTCTAGCAACGGATCCATTTCTTGTTTTTGCTCCATTTTAGAGAATAACTTTTCATTAACAGACGGAGGAGCTTCTAAAGAAAAAGGGTCAGATTGTGGATGAATAAAAGCGTTTAAAGAACTCAACTGCGAAAGCGTTGGTGAAAATATAGTCTTTAAATGAATTCCGGGTTGTTCTTCATGTGTTTTGTCAACAGTTTCTTTATGTTTTTCAGAATTTTGAAATTTTAATGATGAGTTTATAACTTCTTGATCTGCTTTTTCAACAATATTTGCAAAATCACCTGTTGCTGCTGGCTCATTCTTATCATCAGCGTCTACTCTTTTTTTCCCAATCACTTTTGCTTGCTTATTATGTAATAAATTAATTTTTTCTGTATTCCCTTCAATCTTTGAGGTACCGTTGTTTTCTGGCAAAACTAAATAAGAGTAGCCTGGTTTTTCCTGAAAACCCTGCATTTTCATATTTTGAAAATTGTTAAGCAAGTTCGGTTCCTTAGTAAATATTTGACCATCAAATGTTGGTATTTTATAAGTAAGTAAAGAATCTTGATTAGTGCTTTTTTGCTTTTTAAACTCATCGTAATCAACTTGATCTAAATCAAATTCGGTCATGTTTTTGGAAAACTCGTCGCGGAGCGCTGCATCTTTAGCAATGTCTTCAAAAATCTTTTGCTTTATTGAATTATCAATTTGCGCTTTGAATGCTTCTTTTTTTATTACATTATCAAATGATGCTGCTGATTCATCAACTAACGGATTTTTATTTTTATTACCACTGTTGCCAACAGATATATAATTTCCACGCATTTGATTTGCTTTAATAAGTTGAGTTGATTCCATAAAAGGTGTGCTAAGTCCTTCTAACATAACATCGCGAGTTGGTTCGCTATTTATAAGAGATGGTTTTTTGGAAGTTGCGTATTGAAGGTAGTTTTCCTCTTTAGGGTTTTCATAGTTATCTGCTTCTGTATACGAATTAACTGCTGTACTAAGTTTGTACTTTTGATTTACGTCACTAAAGCCAGCATCCTTTTCAGAAACATAACCGTTGCTTTCATCATCTGGTTCTTCGTTGTCGTACTCGTCATTTTCATCATCAAGCTGAGAATCTTGAGCCGACGGAGAGTCGTCCAACTGAGTTTCGTCTACGATAAACATCTCCATTCTTTTCGAACTTTTTTGGTACTTTTTCAAATTGTTTGTTGTGCCTATTCTATTCTTTTTATTTTTAATATGGCTTCTTTTATTTATTTTTCTTATTGGTTTTGATTTTTTGTGTTTTAGTGTGTTTTTAACATTTGAAAATTGTTTTTTTGTAAAAATTAAACTTAATTTGTCATCTATGTTGTTTAACTTTAAATACCCAGGGTACTTAAATTGAACTGAATTAGTAAATACATTTTCTTTTAGCACCCGTGGAAAATGAAGCAACGGTTCATTTAAAAAGTTCTTGGGTGAAAATGAATTATTTTCTTTACTTGAGTTTTTTTCTCTGGTGCTTGGACTATGCTTTAATGTATAAGACATTTTCGCATATTCAAAGTTTGTTCCGAAAATACCCATAATCAGTAATATTGGTAATAGTGCAAACATTATGAAGAGAATCCTCTAGCCAAAGTCGTTTATTTCCACCATTTAAATATATTTACATAATTATCAAATCTTCTTATGTTAATAAAGATATAAATTCATTAAACGTGAATTAATAAATAAAACTTTCTTAGAAACTGTTTTGTGGTTGTTGGTTGTCAAGTTCAACGAAGTGGAACGTTTACCTGTTACAGAGAACAAAATATATACGCGCATGCGCATTACATTATGAGTTTTATACATTATGAGTTATTATGGAAATAGATTGAGTGCTACATTTTGTTTTCGAAAAATTTAAAAGTAAATTTGATTTTTTAAAGTCCAGACCACGTTTACATAAATAATTTTTTAAATACGAATATTTTCAACAAATACATTATAAACTCTAAAAAGTTTGTTTAACCAGTGTTATATCTTCATTTAACACCAATTTGTGTAGATGGTAGAAATAAAGCAAGGGTAATTTATAACCAGGATCCACTGACATTTTTGTAATTATATAAAAATATTTATAAAGTCATTTATAAATTAATTTTCTTATAATTATTTATAAATTCATCTGAATTTACAAGTAATAAATTAGTTTAAATTTAAGTTAAGTTTTCTTTCCCTAGTGTTTGAAAACTTCCTAATTTATAATACTCAAACTACCCAGATAATGCAACCTATGAAAAACACTTTCTAAATTCTTATCGCTGTTAAAAGTTTTTAAGTGACTTTTTTCATAAGAATGAGGCAAAACCAACAACTTGAAATAGTTGATTTATGAGATTTGTTTATTTTGATTTATGGGATTTGTTTATTTAGTTGATTTATGGGATGTTGTCAGATCAGGTTATCCTGCTACTGGTAACAAGTAACCTAGTACAATCTGCTTCATGTCCTGCTGCCTTGTAGGATACGCCTTTTTAGGCAAAGGCTAGGAGATGCCAACTCCAACTTAAAACACCCCCTGCCTTGGGGCTCTTGGTTGAGTAAAGGCTAGAGATGGTGTCTCGATAAAAATACTTATCTTGGGCAGATGTTAAATGCACCCAGCAACTGTCTTGTAGAAGGCCTCCTAGGCAAAGACTTAAGGGGTAAACAGATTCTATTTGCCTCGCACCCCTTCTTCATCTATTAGGCTGGCGCAGATGTATTTTTAATACATTGTTTCCAGTTTAGGATGTTGAATGCTGGATCTTCTTGACTCAATGCATGGGTTTGCTTGTGTCACTGTTTTTATGACTAGGCAACTCATTCTATTATCTCCTTATGAGGGTACAGCTCTAAAACTCAGTTTTATGGTTCTGAGGCCGGCTGGTAGTCAGGTTTCCCGAACTCTGTGGTAGCTCTCAGAGAGGCTGATTCCATCAACAGCTGAAAAATATCAAAGTATTAACAGTGCCATGTTGCGCATGGATGGTGTCCCTGTTTGTACTTTTGGTGTGCATTGCGGAGGCCACATTTGGAGCCCTTTGTTACGGCTTAGGGTTTATTAGTAGTAATGAGGCAATTGCTAGGGCTATTAAACGGTGTTCTGAGTACTATCTATGCTTTGAGTCAAGTTCTTCAATCTAATTTAAAAATGAATAAAGTACCAAAAACTATAAAACACAAAAAACCATCATCATCACCAAGTTCTCTAAACCTATCATTCACTAATATTCGTGGTCTTCGAAGTAACTTTTCTTCTGTTGAGTCTTATCTCTTGCAAAGTTCACCAGACCTACTTGCTCTTTGTGAGGCTAATTTGAGTTCGGCTGTCTCATCTTGTGATCTTAGTGTTGATGGTTATCTTCCTCTGATTCGTAAGGACTCCAATAGTCACATGCTTGGCCTGGGCATTTACATTCGTAAGAATTCACCTGTTTGTCGTGAAACTAGGTTTGAATCCACAGACTATTCTTTCATGTGCTTTCGTTTAGCACCACTTCACTCTATTGCCTTTCTCTTTGTTCTATATCGATCTCCTTCATCTCAAAAATGTACTCTTTTTGATGTTATTTCTGATCATATTGACCAAGCCCTCTCTCTTTATCCATCAGCTAATATAGTTGTTGTCGGTGACTTTAATGCTCACCACTCTGAATGGCTTGGCTCTAGTGTCAGTGACTCTGCAGGCATTAAAGCCTACAACTTTTGCCTTTCTCAATCCCTAACTCAAATAGTCAACTTTCCAACTCGCTTTCCTGACAACCCTAATCATTTACCTTCTCTACTCGACTTATGTCTTGTTTCTGGTCCTAGTCAGTGCTCAGTTTCTCCACATTCACCCTTAGGTGCTTCTGATCACAGTTTGATCTCTTTAAAACTAATATTTCATTCTTCTTCATCACCTGAATACCCCTACTATTGAACCTCTTACAACTACAGTAAAGCTGACTGGGATTCTTTCCGTGATTTTCTTTGTGATGGCCCTTGGGTAGAAATCTTTCAACTTCCTGTCGACAAATGTGCTTCTTATATAACTTCGTGGATTCAGGCTGGCATGGAATCTTTTATTCCCTCTCGACGATTCCAGGTCAAGCCTCACTCTCCTCCATGGTTTTCCTCACACTGTGCTGCTGCGATTGCCAATCGAAACCGTTACTTCCATATTTATCAGCAAAACAATTCTCCAGAAAACAGACGTCTGTTTATTACTGCTAGAAACAACTGTAAAAAGGTTTTGTCTAACGCCAAAACCCGCTATTCTCAGGTCATGAAATCTCGTATCTCATCTCAAAAGTTAGGCTCTCGTGACTTCTGGAGAATCTTTAATAATATCAATAATAAGGGCAAATCTATAATTCCACCTCTCTTGTATGGTTCAGACTTTGTCACCTCACCTAAAGACAAAGCCGAACTGTTTGCTAAAAACTTTTCATCAATATCATCTCTTGATTCCACTAATTGCGTTCTACCTGATATTGCCAACAAACAGGTTGATTCATTGCTTGACATTCATATCACTTCAGCATCTGTATCTAAAGTGATTTCCTGTCTAGACTCTTCTACAGCTTGTGGCCCAGACAACATACCTGTTATTGTCTTGCAGAAGTGTTCTCCAGAGCTGTCGTCTATACTCTCAAAACTATTCAACAAGTGCTTATCAGAGTCTTGTTTTCCAGCCTGCTGGAAAGCCGCATCTGTTATCCCTATCTTCAAAAAGTCTGGGGAGCGATCTGATTCGTCTAACTACCGTCCCATAAGTCTTCTTTCTATCATAAGCAAGGTTTTTGAATCTTTAATTAACAAACACTTAATTTCTCATCTTGAATCTAATAACTTACTTTCTGACCATCAATATGGATTTCGATCTTCTCGTTCTACAGCTGATTTGCTAACAGTAATAACTGACAGGTTTTATCGTGCATTAGATGAAGGTGGAGAGGTTAAGGCCATCGCTCCTGACATTTCAAAAGCGTTTGATAAAGTTTGGCATGCTGGTCTTCTCCATAAGCTTTCTTCTTATGGTGTATCCGGCAACATCTTTAAGATCATTGAATCCTTCCTTTCCAATCGTAGCATAAAAGTTGTTCTCGATGGACAACACTCTTCTTCTTATTCTGTAACTTCAGGGGTTCCTCAAGATTCTATCCTTGGCCCTATACTCTTTTTAATTTACATTAACGATCTTCCAGATATTCTCACATCTAAGGTGACATTGTTTGCTGATGATACTACCATTTATTCTTGTCGTGATAAGAAACCAACACCCTCTGATTGCCTGGAGGGGGCATTTGAGCTTGAAAAGGATCTCACTTCTGCTACAGCATGGGGCTCACAGTGGCTGGTGAACTTTAATTCAGATAAAACTCAATTTTTTTCAGCCAATCGTTATCGCAATAATTTAGATCTTCCTATATTTATGAACGGTGATGTAATCGATGAGTCACCTACTCTTCATCTTCTAGGATTAACTCTTACTTCCAATCTTTCTTGGAAACCATATATCAAATCGGTTGCAAAATTAGCATCTGCTAAGGTTGCATCTCTTTATCGAGCTCGCCACTTTCTTACTCTGGATTCTATTCTCTACCTCTATAAATCTCAAATCCGGCCTTGTATGGAATACTGTTGCCATATCTGGGGCGGATCTTCTAATGATGCTCTTTCTCTTTTAGACAAGGTGCAAAAACGCATTGTAAACATAGTTGGACCTGCTCTTGCAGCCAACCTTCAACCATTATCACATCGTCGTAATGTTGCTTCTCTTTCTCTTTTCTACAAATACTATAATGGGCACTGCTCGAAAGAGCTAACGTCTCTTGTGCCATCTACTAAAATTCATTCTCGTGTTACTCGTCATTCAATTAAGTGTCATCCTTTTTCTGTGACTGTTCCTAAGTGCTCCAAAAACGCTTATTCGTCTAGTTTTTTTCCTCGAACATCAGCTCTTTGAAGTTTCATAAAACGTTGAATTTTTAATTTTTCAAAGTTTTCGACATTTTCATGTTGCAATATCATGGAGTTAAAAAAGTTGTTTGAAATGAGAGGAAGTGCTGAATTTTTATGAACGAATGTAATATCAATTTTTATACATTAAAGAAAAAAATAGAATTTTTAAAATTCCTGCTACAAACTTTTTCCCGTTACCTAAAACTACCCCATGGCGTTTAATGACGCAAAGTCTGTATTTTTGAGCACCAAGTCTCTGGGTAATTTAGTCTTATATTAAAATGTTTTTAGTTTTTAAGAAAAAACATCTGGTTTGGTCACTGCCAATACAGTTGAACTTATTTAAAACTCAGTATTAGTCCAAAAACCTTCTTTCAAAACCTCACCTGCTTTGAAAACATTAAGATTTATTCTAACTTTAAGAAGCAAAATATGAATGTACCAATGAGCTATTGACGTATAGTATTTACCTAAATACCAAATATTATAATAAGTTTTTATTGATGGGTCCATCGTTACGAAAACGTAGAATAACATTGTAGCAAGATTTTAAACGAATGTGAAGCCAGCAGATTTGTCTCTAGAGGAGAACATAAGGGATCGTCTAACCAATTAGTCGGCAAATTTAAACCTGAAGTCGCATGCTTAGACCTTTAGGCGGCATTCGACAAATGTTAGTTGACGAGAACCTTTTCTTATTTATTTTTTATTTTACTTATTTATTTATTATTTTTTTTTTTTGAAGTCGTTAGTCGCAAAACTCCCCAACTCTCCTGGAAATTTAAATATGACTTAAAAACCTCATAAAACACGTGTTAAGTTCGAGTAAAGCTGCCCGTGATTTGTTAACAGTGTTTTAATTCCAAAAGTGAAACTAGATGTGCCGGCTGGAAAACTCGTGTTAAAAAATCATCTACAATAATAATTTACTTTAGAACATATAAAAGAGTAAAATGTATATGTTAAGTGAAATATATAAATATAAATGTTCCTATATAATAAAGAGTAAATTTAAAAAAACCTAATGCTCCTTTTATTTGCTTTTTTTAATTTATAAATTTTTGTTTTTTAGGTGCCCCAGGGTGATTTTGTCTTGTCTCAAAACACCGCGGAGGCTTGTTTCTTAAGCAAGCTCTCTAACCTCTACGCCATGAATGCTTTTGACAAAGAGCATATCGGAATAGTATTTACATTTTTTCTCATTTTGTTCAATATTTTAGAAATTTTGGAAGGAGATTAACTTGTAAATCCCATCTTTACTTACGCTATTTTTTGCAATAATACTTAAATATTAAACAAATATTTTCTCGTAAAACAATTAAACGTGTATCAAAACAGTTTCTTTAAATTGGAAGAAGTGTGTTATCAAACGAAACAAATAAAGAGTAGTGAAAAACGAAAGCTATTCATCCTTGTAGTAATGAGTGTGTTAAAGGTTTTAGTTTTTGGGCTAACTATCATTGGTTTTGGTTTAGCTGTATACTCTACATTCGGGAACTATTGGGTAAAAACTCCAGCAAATAATGGATATGCAGGATTATGGCAAAATTGTACTACAAACAAAAATGACCCAAAAAATATTTCGTGTTGGGATACTGACAACAAGTCAAGTAAAAATTTCTATTTAATTACTAATTTAATCTAAATTAATTAATATTACACTATTTATCTATAAGTGTTATACTGTTATCTATAGTTTTATACTATTTATCTATATGTCTAATATTTTTTTAAATTCATTTTGAGAAATAAATGAAAACAAGAACAATACTCTCCAACAATATTGTTTTGATGTAATGCAGACTAGAAAAAAAATACAAATAACGAAACGAATATACAATCTACAAGTACATTTCATATTACATTTTTTTATGTAAAAATCAGTACTGGATTAAGTCTTAGCTCTAAGAAAAATTTTGATTAGTGACTAATCAAATTTTTCCTTAGTGTTATCAAAATGTTTTTTACTTAACCCGGCAGTGATTGTGTTATTGTTAATCCAAAATTGCATTATACACATGACATTTAGTAGCATTTATATAGCGCAAAAAATTTGGGCTAATCAAAAATACACACAAAAAAACTACGTGATAACTTTGCGTACATTAATTTCTGTAATGCAAACTTTCTGCACTCGGAAGTGTAAGTTTCAATACACAGAAGTATATAATGTGCCAGTGTACTCATTGTTGACACATAAAATTTGACAGATATAGATTTTTTAATAAAAGGTTTATAAAGTTCATGGGCTCATGAGTTAATTCATAAAGTTTTTGATTTGGGTTGTCTTTATATATTTTTGCATTATTGTACACAGTAGCAAGTATCCAACAAATTTCTGTTAAATTTTTATCATAGATCGGTTGTTTTGTTTTTTTAAGAAAGTTATAAATGAGTTAAACACGAATAAATAGTTATTCATAGTATTCTCTACTATGAATAATCACTAAATTTTAAGT
>NC_088923.1:18890000-18997500 GCF_038396675.1 Hydra vulgaris
TCTAGCAGAAATAAACAGACGTCTGTTTTCTGAAGAATTGTTTTGCCGATAGATATGTAAGAAACAGTTTCGATTGGAAATTGCAGCAGCACAATGTGAGAAAAACCATGGAGAAGAGTGAGACTTGACCTGGAATCGTCTAGAGGGAATAAAAGACTCCATGCTAGCCTGAATCCACGAAGTTATGTACGAAGCACATTTATCAACAGGAAGTTGAAAGATTTCTACCCAAGGGCCATCACGAAGAAAATCACGGAAAGTGTTCCAGTCAGCTTTAGGGTAAATGCAAGAGGTACGATGATAGGGAAATTCTGATGATAAAAAAGAATGAGATAATAGTTTTAGAGAATTCGAACCGTGATCTTAAGAACCTAAGGGTGAATGTGGAGAAACTGAGCACTGACCAGGGTCAGAAACAAAACATAAGTCGAGTAGAGAAGGTAAATGATTCGGGTTGTCTTAAAAGTGAGTTGAAAAGTTGACCATTTGAGTTAGGGATTGAGAAAGGTAGAAGTTGTGGGCTTTAACGTCTGCATAGTCACTGACTCTAGAGCCAAGCAATTCAGTGTGATGAGCATTAAAGTCACCGACAACAACAATATTAGCTGATGGATAAAGAGAGAGGGCTTGGTCAATTTGATCAGAAATAACATCAAAAAGAGTGCAGTCTTGAGATGAAGGAGAGATATAGAACAAAGAGAAAGGCGATAGAGTAAAGTGGTGCTAAACGAAAGCACATAAAAGAACAGTCTGTGGATTCAAACCGAGTTTCCTGACAAATGGGTGAACTCTTACGAATGTAAATGCCTAAGCCAAGAATGTGACTATTAGAGTCTTTACAAATCAAAGAAAAATAACCATCAACACTAAGATCACAAGATGAATCAGCCGAATTCAGGTTTGTCTCACAAAGAGCAAGTTGGTCTGGTGAACTTTGCAAGAGATAAGGCTCAACAGAAGAAAAGTTACTTTGAAAACCACGAATATTGGTGAATGATAGATTTAAAGAACTTAAAAGACGATGGTTTTTTATGCTTCATAGTTTTTGGTACTTTATTCATTTTTAAATTTGTTAAAGAAATTGACTCAAAGCATAGATAATACTCAGTACACTGTTTAATAACCCAAGCAATTTCCTCATTACTAATAATTAATTCTAAGCCGTAATAAAGGACTCCAAATGTGGCCTCAACAATGCACATCAAAAGTACAAACAGGGATACCATCCATGCGCAACATGGCACCATTAATACTTTGATATATTTTAGCTGTTGATAGAATCAGCCTCTCTGAAAGCTACCACAGAGTTCAGGAAACTATCAGCTGGCCTCAGAATCATGAAACTGAGTTTTAGAGCTGTACTCTCATTAGGAGATAATAGAATAAGTTGTCTAATCATAAAAACAGAAATACAAGCAAAGCCCATGCATTGAGTTGAGAAGATCAAGCATTCGGCATCCTAAATTGGAAACAATGTATTAAAAATACATTTGCAGTAGCCTAATAGATGAAGAAAAGGTACGAGGCTGGTCAACAGATAGAATTTGTTTACCCATTAAGTACAAGGCAGTAGGACATGAAGCAGATTTTACCGAGTTACATGTTACCAGTAGCAGGATAACCTGACCTGACATTGACAGCAGGATAATCTGACCTTACAAATTTTACTGAATTGACTGAAATGACAAGTTTGATGATGCTTTTAAATCATTAAAACAAAATAAGGCCACAGTATCTGATGTTATTAATGGAAATATTATAATCGACTCTTACGATGTTATCAAAAACATCGAATATAAAGTATTTTGAGCATCTATCATTCAAGGATCTTTTCCAGATCATCTAAAATAAGCAAAGATAATTTCTGTTTGTTAGACCGGTGATGATACTAATATAAATAACTATCAACAAAAGTTACGAAATCTATTGGTATTATATATAAAGCATGAGACATATTAAACAAATAACAATTAATACAGTTATACTATTGCTTTGTTAATTGCCCTATCAGTTATGCAAATATCGTATGGGGTAGCAATAATAAAACAAAACTTAAATCTCTTTGTCATCATCAAAAACACGCAGCTCGCGCAATAAATTTTAAAAACTCTTTTACGCACTCTAAGCCATTTCAGAAAGAAATGAAAGTCATAAATATTTACCAACTAAACGTTTATAACATTTTATGTTTTATGTTTGAATGTAAAGAAAAATTATCTCCTTGTATATTCCAAAATCTTTGTGTTTTAAAACCCCAAAAAAATATTATTTACGTACTGATAATTATCTCAATGCTCCTTTTTGTCAAAATATGTCGTGATAAGACCTATATGATTTTCTTGAAGTCCTTTCATTATTCCTTTATTTTTATTCTATGTATTGTAAAGAATTGTTATGGCAAAAAAAAAAAGAAAAAGGAAAAAAAATATATATATATATATATATATATATATATATATATATATATATATATATATATATATATATATATAGTTGCAGAAATATTCAATTTTTATTCAGAAATATTAAGTTAAAGCATTTGCTCTCTCAGTATTTAACTGTTCGTTAATTTGTGCCATTTAAAGTTACACTGCAAAGAGTTTAGCTCAATTTTGAATTTTTTGCTTATGTTTGACAGATTTCTGTCAAACATAAGCAATTTTTCGAATTCGTTTGGCTCCCTTTATATACGTATTTTTATATATATACCTTGCCACTGAATAGAGTTTTAAAATACCGATTCGCATCTTTTTCAATTGGAACAGAAGGATATAAATTGACTAAATCAAATGAAACATGTTTTGAAAGTTTGACCACTTGGCAAATTTTACATGCCAAAGTTTTTAAATAATAAAACATGTACGTCATTTGAATCTTGTATCTCTTTGCCCATCCTTAAACTTAAAATCTCTAAAAATTTAATTTTAGTTTCATGTTACTTTTTGAAGTATTGGGTTATTAAGTTTTATAAGGTATTTAGAAAACTTATACAGTAATTTGTTAATGGTAGATAAGAAATACCTATGGGTTAGTTACTGTTCTGATTCCATGCTTTTAATAAGCTATACATAAGGAAAAGCATCAGTGTCTATAAAGTTTTTTGTGCATTTTGTTTTCTTTTTTAGTTTTCGATGCGCTTTTTGAGAATTGTTTGGAAGCATTTTGGTTGGATTTTTCTGGAAGTTTTTGTCTGACAAACTTTCTTTTTTCATTATTACATTATGCATCTATGAAAAAATTTATAAAAAGGAAGAAGTCGAAAAATAAAACTAATTTTTAATCTCATCCCATTTACGACTGTCACACGAAAACCAAATTCCTGAAAGCAACTGCAACATAGATGTCATTACATGTATTGCATGAGTTTTTTCATTTTGAAAAAGTTCTTTTTAATATTTAACTACCCTTTTATCGCTAATGAATGAATGTATGTTTTATGGCTAATGATTGAATGTATGTTTTATGGCTAATGAATGAATGTATGTTTTATGGCTAATGAATGAATGTATGTTTTATGGCTAATGAATGAATGTATGTTTTATGGCTAATGAATGAATGTATGTTTTATGGCTAATGAATGAATGTATGAATGAATTTATACATGAGATAGAGTTTAAGCAAGAAATAAAAATAAATGAATAAATCTACCTTTTTTTCAGTGCGGATAATTGATTAATTTTGTGGTTTTGTGGATTTATCAAAAAAAAAACTCTCTGTATAATCGAGTTATTCTTGCTATAAAATTCCTCTGCTCTAAGCAATTTAGAGACTGCAGTTAACAGTTGAATTGTCTAATTTTGGTAGAGTTGCATTTAGCACGGACTCTTAAAGTTCACAAAATAATGATTTTTTTATCTATCTTTACTTTCATTAGATTAACATAAAACTACAGCCAATAGGGAAAATTAAGTTTACCATTTATTTTTGCTTTTCTTTAACAGGCGAATCAATTTAAAAGATTTAGGGGAGACTGGAGTTAGTTAAAACGTTATTTTTTATTTATGAATATGTGGCCAAAGTGCAAATTTTCTTTGAAATTTTTTTTATTGTCTAAATATAAATTTCGATTTTTGCTAATTATAATTCAATCAAGTTATATAGTTTTTAAAATATCTTTGAGTAGAGTGTTTCAATTAAATGTTTAAACAAAATCCGGTTTGGAACAGATAATGGGTTTACACACTAAAGAAAAAAGTAGGAATTTCTACCTTAGGGTAGGATATGTGAAATACCCTTAGTAAGGTATAGTTTTTTACCTTTTAAGGTAGAAAATTATACTAAAAACAATGATTTTTCATAACGTTTTTTACCGTAAAGATATAATTTTTTATCTAAAAATGTAGAAAGTTATACCTTACTAAAGGTATATCACATATCCGATGTGTAGTTGAAAAAAATAATGGTGTTAGTTAAACATAATTTAAAATTATAAAGTTATAGCATATTTAAAAATAATATATGTTTACATAACATAAGTATACAAATTAGTAGTATACTAAGTTGCTTTTAATATTTATTTCTAAAAGATGCATAAATTCAAATAAATTACACTTTAGTTATGATTACAGAAGCCACAGATAAATTCGCCAGTATGCAAATCAATACTTGAGCATGCCTTGTAAACCCAAATAGCACATATTCCTACTTTACCCGGATAGGACTCGCCTAACAGTTATTAGACAATAATTTTATGCTTTTTGCAAGCTTCTTGGCTAATTTGGCTGGTGGAGGCTTTTTACTGTTTTTAAGTTTTGTTTGTATTGCGTTTGTCTTTTACAGCAATGACACTTTTTGATGTAACTTTTGTAAATATTTTATTTTTGAAACTTTCTTGTAAACCTTTTTATCTCCCTTTGTTTTCTTTTTTTTTGCTATTTTGTTTCTGGCAATCTTGTCCTTTTCCGATATATCTGTTAAAATGCAAGTCCTTCCTTTTTTTTGGCCAATTTTTTTGTGGTGTCAAAATGTCCAATATATATGTCAAATATATAATATATAACATATATAAACTTTGCCATACTTTTGAATCCTTTTTGATAACTATTCCATATATTTGGTCCTCGATATGCAATGCTATATTCAACATATTTATTAAAATTTAGAGGCAGTTTATATGAGTTACTAATATTTGCTCTTAGATAGTTAATAGTTTTCATTTATGTTTATTTCAAACTTGTTATTAAAGTTTGAAGGAGAGTGATTATTATTGAATCGATACATAAAAATTAAATGCTGATAGATATTTATTTCATAAACATCCATCATTTTCATATCTTTCATTATAGGTTTGGCTTGTTCACGCTTATTTTTAAGTAAATGATTCTGCTGGCATGTTTCTGTAGACTATAAATTATTTTAAGTTTTGATGGTTGCGTGATTTTAGATTGAATATATCTTATTTGAGGAAGCCAAAACTCCTAAGAGTCTATTACTGGCTTGTTTTTTAATTAAGTTATCACGGAAAAAAACACATACTGAAACTTTTTAGTCCCTGTGTAATAAGTAATTAAAGAGATCGGACGTGTTACTGGAGCTTAACAAAGTTATTCAGTTTTTTGGTATATGTATACAAAATACTTTGTATATTGTTTTCACCGTTTGGAGCAGATTTATCGGTTACTAATACTGGTCTACTGGTTTTGGTATACTTTTCTGCTTTCACGCTGTGATTTTTAACAGAACTGGTAAACTCAAGTTATAAATTTAGTTTCAACTTAGCTTTATTTAATCTAATATCACATATTAATATATTCAACCAACCGTATCAACTCTGAAGTATATACTCCCGAGGGACAATTTAAATCTTATCTCAATTAACAACAAATATCGTAAAAAATAAAAATAAAATTGGCTGCTTGGATACCGTCACCACAAAAAATATTAACCAAGACGGAAATAGAAGCGCTAATCAAGAGAATATCTGTTCTTGAAACAGCAATTGTTGTGAAAGATAATCAAATTGTGGAATTAGAAAAAAGAGTTAAAACGCTGGAGGACAAAACAACAAATGCTGTGACTTCAACAGTGAACATTGGAAATGATTGGGCTAATGTGGTGTCGCGAAACGCAAAAAAACCGAAAGAACAACTAGTTGTGGTTAACGCAGCAATTAATGAGCAGGAGGAGCGAAAGAAACGCGAAAAGAACGTCATTATATATGGAATTAAAGAGTCGAGCAAAACTGAGAGCAAAGATAAAATTGAAGAAGACAAGAAAGCAATTGAGGACTTACTAAAAACAATAGGAAAAGAAAATGTTAAACCGATACATTTAAGGAGATTCAAATCAAAAAACGCTGCCAAACCAGGCCCGATTCTACTCGAGTTATCCGAAGGCGAAAGAAATCCTCTCTTAGTCGCGTCAAAAAAGCTAAGAGAAAAGCAAGATTTTAAAGAAGTCTATATATGCCCAGACTTGACAGAGGCCGAGAGACTACAGGACTTTGAGTTGAGGAAGAAACGAAACGGCTTAAATTCGAAGCTTTACGCCAACTCGCCCTTTCGATATGCGATTCGTGGAAACGAGATTGTGCGATTTAAAAAACAACTATAGAGAAAAAAAAAATGAAAGCGAAAAAAAGCGAAAATTTATCGTATTTATCCTGTACATATTTGAACGCCACTTCACTAAACAACAAGTTTGAGGAATTTAAAGTATTGTGTCACCTGAATGAACCAAATATAATCGGAGTAACGGAAACATGGTTTAGTAAAACTTCAATTACGTGTGTGGAAAATTTTTGCTTATATCATAGCGACAGAAAAGATAGCCGCGTGGGCGGAGGAGTTTGTATTTACGTGAATAGCGAAATAACGTCTTATGAAGTAAATGAAAAATGGCTATTGACGACTGACTTAGAACAAATCTGGGCTGTACTAGTTTTCGGGAACGACAAATATTTGGTAGGATGCATATACCGACCAAACGATGTGGTAGATATGGAACTATTCAGAAATGTTTTCAGAACTGCAAAAGAATATGTGGACAAACGGGGTTTTAAAGATCTTTTAATAATGGGTGACTTTAATTTTCTGAAAATTGAATGGTCAGATGGAAAATTGAATGGAGCAGTTCATGCAATAAATTCCAGTGAACACTCGATAGAACATCATTTCTCGGAAATAATAAACGACGAATTTCTAATTCAGCTCGTCGCGATACCTACTTTTCAACTAAACGAATCAACGTACGAGAATACATTGGATTTACTGTTCACAGTAAACGAACAAAGATTATTTCAAGTTGAGACAAATGCGGTATTAGGGAATATAAGCAAAGGACATCTTGTAATTTGCTTTAAATATGCACTCAATCACCATGAAACAAAAACTGTAGCTAGCAATCGGAAATATATTTTAAAAAAGCTGACTTCGCAGGAATAAACAAATTTTTTACAAATACAGACTGGGTAAACATTTTTGATGCAATTAATGTCCAGGAGATGTACGACACGCTCATTTTTTATGTTAACGAAGCTTGTCAAAAATATATACCGTGTCACAGCTCGAAAAACAGGACTCGTAAAAGAATTTTTTGGATTGACAATGAACTAAAAGAACTTGTGAAGAACAAAAGACGAATGAGACATTTAAACTGTTGCACAAATTGGAAAAACAAAAATATGGTAAACGAATACAAATCATTGTGTAAAACAGTTAAAATTGAAACGAGAAAAGCCAGAAAAAAATACGAACGCGAACTGGTCTACAAATCGATTAGAAACAAGAAGATACTATTTAAGTATGTGAACGATCAACAAAATGTAAAGAGCTCAATTAAAGCGATAAAAAACGTCGAAGGAAATGTTACAAATACGACTAGTGAGATTGTTGACATTTTAAACGAAAATTTTCAAAACTCTTTCACTAGAGAGGGCGACCAAGTATTACCAGAATTCGGATCAAGATGTGGGGGTAAATATTTAGATTTTGACGAGAGTGCAATTAATTACAGTGACGTAATAACAAGATTAAGCAAATTATCCATTGAGAAATCATGTGGAGTTGATCAATTGATCAAGTCTACAAAAAAATTTTGATTCATTAAAACAACTTTTGTATAAAGTTAATATGAATTTTCAAATTATTTGTCTCAGCGAGACATGGTGTGATGATAAAAATATCGAGAACAATTATAATTTCCATTTACCAAATTATAAAGTGATTCACCAAATTAGGACCTCGGGCAAGGTAGGCGGGGGTTTGTGTATTTTTATTAAAAACTCACTATTGTACAAAGTTAAGTCAGATTTAAGTTCAACCACTAATGATTATGAGTCATTGTGCATTGAACTCGTTAATAAAACCTCCAAAAATATAATAATCCATGCTTTATACAGACCACCTTCAGGTTCTATTAAAGTGTTTGAAGACCACATTAGAAACGTCATTAAAAATAATTATATTAAAAAAAAAAACTGTTTACATGGTTGGTGACCTGAACCTCAATATTTTGGATTATGACTCAAATAAAAACATTAAACAATTTTTTAACGTCATTTTTGAAAATAGCTACATTCCTGTCATCAACAAACCTACTCGCATAACCAACAAAAGTGAAACTTCGATAGATCAAATTATCACCAATGACTTCATAAATATAAGGATAAAAACAGGAATATTTAAAACAGATATTTCTGACCATTTTCCCATATTCATCGTTGTTCAAAAATATAAAAAAAGTGACTGCCAAAAAAATAAAAAAATAAAAACAAGAATAATAAACGACTCTTCAGTTAACCATTTTCATGACCTTTTATCAAGTGTTAAATGGGATGACTTGTTATTGAATCTAAACGCTGATAAAGCCTACGATATATTTATATCAGAATATTATAAATATTATAACAAAGCATTTCCTGAAATTACAAAATTAGTTAAATCAAAAACGTTATCAAATCCTTGGATAACTAAGGGTATCCTTAAATCTTCTAAAGTAAAACAAAGATTATATAATAAATTTCTTTAAAAAAAAACCCTACGTAATGAAAGCAATTATAAAAACTACAAACGACTCTTTGAGTCAATTATAAAAAGATCAAAAAAAAACTACTATTCAGATCAACTAAAAAAGCATTCAAATGATCCTCAAGGTACTTGGCGCATAATTAACGAAGTTATTGGTAAAAATAATCCAGAGAGAAATAATTTTCCGAAAATTCTTAAATTCAAAGACAACTATGTTATAGAAAAAAAATTAGTGGCTGAAGCACTTAATAAATTTTTTATTATTATTGGTCCGTCTTTAGCATCAAAAATTGAATCCTCTAAGATCAACTTTGATGCATACTTAGTCTCTAATAAAACTAATATTATGCCTAATGATAATCTAACTGAAGAAGAATTACTATGCGCAGTCTCTTCGATTAAGCCCAAAAAAAGTATAGGCGTCGACAATATAAGTGGTAACATCATTATAAATTCAATAAAACTGATTACAATCCCGCTATTGTGTATCTTCAACTTATCTTTAAAAGAGGGAGTTTTTCCAGAAAAAATAAAAATTGCTAGGGTGGTCCCTATTTTCAAATCAGGCGATCCTAGTGACGTTACTAATTATAGGCCGATCTCTGTTCTTACATGTATTTCAAAAGTTCTTGAACGAATTATGTATAATAGACTCTATTCTTTTTTAATCCAAAATAATATTTTGTACAATAAACAATTTGGTTTTAAATCTGGTCATTCTACTGATCACGCAATCTTACATCTTGTCCACGATATATTTAAAGGTTTCAATGAAAAAAAATATACTTTAGGTGTTTTCATAGATGTAAGTAAAGCCTTTGATACTGTCGATCATTTAATTCTTTTGTCCAAACTCGAGTTCTATGGCATCAAAAATTCTAACTTGGCTTGGTTTAAAAGTTACTTGTCTAATAGGAAGCAATATATTTCTTACGATGGTGGTAAAACGGATAATATGATTATTACATGCGGTGTTCCCCAGGGATCAGTTCTAGGGCCCCTTTTGTTTCTAATTTATGTCAATGACTTATATAAATTTTCTAATATTTTAAACACAACTTTATTCGCCGATGATACGAATTTGTTTTATTCTCATGAAGACATTAATATTTTATTTTTAACAGTTAACAAAGAACTTGATAACCTAACCCAATGGTTTAAAGCCAATAAATTATCTTTAAACATTACTAAAACTAAATACACATTATTCCATCGTGTTCATAAAAAAGAAAATATTCCACTTAAACTTCCAAATCTTTTTATTGATAAAAATATAATAAAAAGGGAAATATCGTCAAACTTTTTGGGCGTAATACTCGATGAAAATGTTACATGGAGAGAACATATAAGTGTTGTTGAGAATAAGGTTTCTAAAAATATTGGTATACTGTATAAAGCTAAACAGGTCTTAAACCAATCTTGTCTTAAATACATATACTTTTCATTTATACACTGTTACCTAAACTATGCTAACATTGCTTGGTGCAGCACCAATGTTATAAAGCTAAGTAAACTTCTATGTAAACAAAAACACGCCATTAGGATTATTACAAATGAAAATCGCTTCTCTCATTCAAAAATACTTTTTAGTAAACTTAATATTCTAAATGTTTATAATTTAAATCTCTATCATGTTCTTATATTTATGTTTAAACTTGATAAAAAAAATGGCACCATATTTATTCAACTCTTTATTTAAAAAAATAAATCACATATACAGCACAAGATTTTCAAATAATAACTATACTCAATCCAAAACCTACTATTCTGCCACTAAATACTCAATCACAAACCGAGGACCTAAACTCTGGAATACACTTTTAAATAATGATCTTAAACCACTTTCTTCGCTTAATCAATTTAAAACTAAACTTAAGCAAAATCTTTTACTAAACGACAATGAACTAAATTTCTTCTGAAGCGTTTAAAATGAGAGTACTATTATTAATGATTTAGTATTAATAATTGTTTATTACTAAGATTGTCTATTCTAATACATAAATATGATAAATAATCTTGTCTCCAGTCTTGTTTCTGTTTATTTTTTTTTTTTTGTTTTGTCTTTTTTTTTTTTTTTTTTTTTTTGTTTGTTTGTTTGTTTGTTTGTTTTTTGTTCTTTATTGTTGGTCTTTTTAGTAAGTAAAGTAAACTTACCCCGCGAGCACGGAACGTAAAAAAGACGTCTTTTAAACGTCTTTTGAACGTTTTGGACGTCTTTTAAACGTTCAAAAGACGTCATTTTTAGGTCCTGTGCCCACTGGGTAAGCGTTAATAAAAAAAAATAATTTATAGCATATGTAACTTTTACGGTTTTTATTAGCATTGTAATTTACGGTATATTTATTACGGGGCTTAGTGATAAGGCGACTATAGTCTTCTTTTTGCCCCTGTCATATATTGTTTTTTATTCATGAACATTGTTATTGTAAATACTATTAACGACGAAATCTATAATAAAAAAAAAAAAAAAAAAAGTACTATCATTTTAAAAAATTGCGCTGAAGGACTAGCAATGCCAATCACATTGATATTTATGTCTTCGATTGATAAGAGCGAACTACCTAAGCAATGGAAATTTGCGAACATTACCCCAATCTTTAAGAACAAAGGCAGTAAGCTAGAAGCGAATAATTATCGACCAGTATCACTGACTTCTGTGCCGTGTAAAATTCTGGAGAGCATAATAAAAGACTCACTTTTGGCACATTTTACGAAAAATAAATTTTTATCGAAGTGTCAACATGGATTTGTTAAATCTAGATCATGCACGACAAATCTCATGGAAACTGTGGATTATTTAACAGAAAATATCGCACTGAATCGTCCGGTAGATGTGGTTTATTTAGACTTTGCGAAAGCTTTCGACACAGTGCCGCACAAAAGACTCGTTTTAAAATTAAAAGCGTATGGAATTACAGGAAAGCTGCTAAAGTGGTTAGAGGAATTTTTAAAAGATAGAAAGCAACGCATAGTCAACGGTGATACTGTTTCGAGCTGGCGCAATATCTACAGCGGAGTTCCGCAGGGATCGGTAATTGGCCCGATATTGTTTGTTTTGTTCATAAATGACCTGCCGGATAGAATACAAAATGTAGCCAAGCTCTATGCAGATGACACCAAAATAATGATCGATGTGAACTCAATAGAGAAAATAAACAGTCTTCAACGAGATATAAACAATGCTTGGGACTGGTCTAAAGAATGGTTAGTGAAATTCAATAAAGAAAAATGCGAAATAATACATTATGGAAGTAACAATCCAAAACACGATTATTCTATGGATAATGTTGTCCTAGGACAAACTACTATTCAAAAAGATCTAGGCGTATTATTCTCAGCAAACATGAAATGGAGACAGCAAATTACATCTTGCAGCTCGAAAGGCAAATAAAATGCTGGGAATGATTAAAAACACATTTGTGAAACTGGATGTGCAGACTCTTAAAGTCTTATACGTGATTTGCATTTAATGATTTGATTACTGTAGTATTTATTTTTAGCCTTTTTGATAAGATTTTGGTAAAAATATTTATGATTTTTGTAATTTATCTCATTTTCAGTGTTTTTATTTTTTTTTTTATTTATTATAGAGTTTTTGCTTCTTTTTTGAGCATTTTATCAGTGATTTATCCATCCACGGATTGGCAACTGCTTTTGTCGTAATTTGTATGTTCTCTTGAGGACAGGTTTCATTAAAGCAATCTAAGAATATATCTAAAAACTATTAAAAGCTTCGTTAGTGTCATGACACCTATACACGTTGGACCACGTTTCTTGTTTTAGTCTAATCGATAATTTATTAGTATTACTTGTATTAAGATTCCTTTTTTTCAAATTTATAACTTTTGGTTCACCATCAGACATGGCTTTTAAATTTCTTACTTTTATAAATATCGGAAAGTGATCGCTAATATCAATCATAAATATCCCGGTTTCAAATTCCATTTCCAGGTAATTATTAATTAAAATATTGTCTATTGCCGTTGCCGAGGTTTTTGACACTCGTGTTGGCTTATTAATTGCTGACAAGACATTAAGTTTAAGAAGCATATCAAAAAAAGATTTTGTTTTCGGAGACTTTGAATAAGTTAGAGCATCAAGGTTCATATCTCCAATAACAAATAAAGTTTTATTTTCTTTATTTATTTTTTCAATCGTATTTTTGATGAAAGTATCAATTGTATTTATTATATATAAAGGCTTTGATTTTTGTTAGTAGCCGTGGCAGAAATGTACTATAGTCGCTTTAAAGGTATATAGTCAACATTCAAAAAATTTTGCAATAAAATGGACAAATTGAAACTGGCATAATTATAGAGTTATCCGTTGTTAGTAAAAGACTGTTTTCTTTAATTTTATTTATAGCGGTTTAACTGCACACAAATTGGTTGGTTTTAAACTATATATATATGAAAAAAAAAAAAAACACTTATTTTTCAAATATAACGGTATTCTCTTTGGTAAAGATATTTATGTAAAATAAAATTTTAGAATAGTAGTTTTCATTTCTTTTAACTTATTAGCACTTGGTACATAGGTTTTTGGATAAAAAATATAACAGAAATTTTTTAATATATTAAAATGTCAAAAAAAATTTTGTTGTTGTTGTTATTTAGGTGCTCCAAGCAGACCTGACAGTCTTGTCACAGAGCAATGCGGAAGTGCATTTAACCAGGAAGTTCACGCCTCCTTCCTTACCGTGACGCGAAAATATGTCCTAAGCTTTTATTTCGAGCCTGGATTTCCTACTTGTAAAGCATGCGTTCTAACCACTGCGCCACGGCCGCACAATATAATTCTGATAAAATGTTAAAAAAGCCGTTTGCATGGTCACACTGACCAATATGAGATTAAGTATATTTTAAAAATGTTATTTTTTGCTTTATAAACCTGAGCTTGTATTAAGGGAGAACGAGGTTAATTGCAACATGAGTAAGTTGCAACTATGCGTTATAAAGAATAATTTTTATATGATATTCCAAATTTGTTTACATTATTTACCTATAATTATAAGACATTAGTTATAAACAACTGTTGTGAATAATTTCAAGGTGTATATATATATCTATATATATGTATATATATATATATATATATATATATATATATATATATATATACATTCAAACTGGCGTTTGAACAGAAGTGAGGGGGGCGGAAGGGGGCGATAGCTTCCCATAACTAACATACTGGGGGGAGGGGGCGGACATTTGCATTTAGCCCCCCATTTTTTAAACAGTTTTGAAAAAATTTTATGACAGCAACAGCAAAATAATCATTTTACAGTCTGCAATGACTAAATCACAATTAAACATCACCATGGAAAAGTATATCTATAAAACTGTTTAAGATTCTATCGCATACTAATTATTTTTTAAATGAATAAGTGTTGCGAAAGATGACTAATCACATTAAAAAAAATTATTAATCACGTTGGTTGCGATAAATAATTGAATAAATAGATTATTATTATTTATTTTGCAGTATCATACGAAATTGAGGAACTTTTTCCTTTTTAGAATATGGTTTCAGCCCTCCTCCCTCCCAACTTTCGCTTTATATATATATATGTATATATATATATATATATATATATATATATATATATATATATATATATATATATATATGTGTGTGTGTGTGTGTGTGTGTGTGTGTGTGTGTGTGTGTGTGTGTGTGTGTGTGTGTGTGTGTGTGTGTGTGTGTGTGTGTGTGTGTGTGTGTGTGTGTGTGTGTGTGAATATATATATATATTATATATAATATATATATATATATATATATATATATATATATATATATATATATATTCACATATATATATATATGTGTGTGTGTGTGTGTGTGTGTGTGTGTGTGTGTGTGTGTGTGTGTGTGTGTGTGTGTGTGTGTGTGTGTGTGTGTGTGTGTGTGTGAATATATATATATATATATATATATATATATATATATATATATATATTCACTATATTCATTGTATATATATATACTATATTCATTATATATAAATATATATATATATATATATATATACATATATATATATTCATATATATATATATATATATATATATATATATATATATATATATATAAATATATATATATATATATATATATATATATATATATATATATAAATTTACACACACACACACACACACATATATATATATATATATATATATATATTTATTCACATATATATATATATATATATATATATATATATATATATATATATATATTTATATATATATATATATATAATCCTATACTTCTCAACCGTGATAATAGCGTTAAAATTTCTACAAACAGTTGGAGACCTCTTTTTAAAAAAAATTATCCAAAAAAAAACGGAATTAAATAATATTTGCTAAATTTATATTAACGCTGCTATGTTATTTATGACTTCTTTTTAATGTCTTCTTTGACGTTTTCGTGTAATATAAAATGTTACATTAAAACGTCACAAATTTTGTAATGGTTTTTTGTATTATATTTCACGTCTAATGACGATTTGTGCAAAAATAAGTCGGAATATTACAAACAAAAAAATTAGTTTGTACGCAGCTGTTGTTTTATGCATTATATTTTAAATTTTTTTGATAATTTGAAATTTCTTTCTTTTTTTTTTTTGGTTCCCTTTAATTATAAAAAAAGCTTTAAAAAATGTTTTAGTCAAATTAAGTTTGTTACCAAACATGTTATAACAATTTGTTATCAATATTTTATCACATTTTGTTTTAGTTACATACTTGACGATTGCATTAGTTTTGTTCACGATTCATGCAAAAAAGCTTGAAGTAGTTGATTTTAGTTCGTCATACATAATTGGATGGTGCTCAGTAGGAATTGCTTGTGTTTCAGCCGCTTTTTCTTTTGTGATAAAAATGACAATAAAAAAGTCTTACGATTACGAGTCATAATAATATGCTTTGAAGAAAAAAAACCTTTTTAAAATCTGTATGAAAGATTAAATCAACAACAATTTTATATATATACATACAAACATATATATATATATATATATATATATATATATATATATATATATATATATATATATATATATATATATATATATATATATATATATATATATATATATATATATATATATATATATATATTATTTTGTTCTATCTCCATGTTTTTCCAAAAACATGGAGATAGAACAAAATAATTCTAACCTCGCAAGTTGTTAATGCAACAAAATGTTTTTTATAAATGATTCTTAATTCTTTTAAAAAGTAGTTGACAATTTCATGAACTCCTAACTTCTTTTTTTTTTTTTTGCTCTGCAATTAGAAGAAACGTCGCTTAAGTTAATGGTTTGTATTCAAATTATTTTCATTGCGCAATGTGCATAATTAAAAAAGTGAGAGCGAGTGATAAATTTAATCTGAACCAAATTGTAATATTTAAACAAGTATATTAGTTTATTGAAGTTTTATTGAATTACATTTTTAAATAAATATTTTAAGAACATAAAATGAACCAAACAACAAACGCTTATCATTGCATGGAGATACGCTAAACTAAGATTATATTTTTTTAAACTAACATTCTACTTCTAAGTATGGGGCAGCAGGATTATTTTTGGCCTAGGGCCCCTAAAACTGTAAATCCCGCTCTGCCAGTAACATTACTATTGTTAAAGCTGAATAATAAAAAAACGTAAAAGAATCTTACAAATTGTAATATTTTCTAATCTAAGACTACATTTAAACTTAAGATTTATTGAAATCCATATCTTTTTATGTTTATATACATAAGTCGTTTATTAAAAATATTAAACAATATTTATTTACATCAATTATTTTTAATTTAACAAAGAATCTAGACTACAAGGCACAAAATTATTTAAGTAAGTGATCAACAAATTACTGACTGTAATTTGGTAATCACTTTTGAGTCAACAAATTACAGTCAGTAATCCATATTAAATACAGTAAATTTAATCAAATCAGTAACAGTTATACTGTGTGAAGTGTCTAAAAACACTTCAGTTTTTTCCAATTGCACTAAAAAATAGCTTTCAGCTCTTTCCAATTGCACTAAAAAATAAAACAAAACTTGCTTAGCTAAGTTGCCTAGTTCTTAAGAATCTAAAAACAAATAAGTAAAAAACCAAGAACAAACAAACATTTATTTATTAAAACTACTATATTTAAACAAATTAAATTAAACAAAGAACAACACCAATTCTCCTTAAAAGCTAAAAAAAAATTTCAGCTTAAATTTGCTTGCAGACCTTGCTTGTAAAACCATGTGAATAAGAAACACATTTAGAAAAGCCTAGAAACTACTTAAAAAGGACATATGCAACATTGAAGTTTAGGCGTCAACTGGACTAATTATTAGTAGATGTTTTTAAAAAGTTCATACAAATTTACAATACTTTGTTCTTCTACATCTCATAAATCCATCATATGATAAATATGAAATGAATAAGTAAACACAAAGAAAAAGACATCATATATGAATCAAAAATCAATGCATTGATAGATTATTGTCAATAGCAATAAGGGCATAGAAGTAGTCGTTTAGGGAAGTGCTAAAAATAATACCATATAAGCTATACCTACATTTATAGATTCAGTCATTCTCAAACACAAAATGCATATATACATTTATATATTAGAATTTAATAACCTATATATATATATATATATATATATATATATATATATATATATATATATATATATATATATATATACATATATATATATATAGATATATATATATATATATATATATATATATATATATATATATATATATATATATATATATATATATATATATATATATATATATATATATATATATAGAAATACACAGGTAAACATACTACTTTATACGCACATATACATTTTAGCTGTATTTTAACTCTTTTAATAGTTAAAATAGAGCTAATTTATAATAAAATCATCATAAAGTTAAATTAAAAACTCTATGTCAAAATTTATATCTGAATTTGTAACTAATGAATAAAAGTAAAATATTTGTACTTATCAGCAAAACGGTTATATTAAAAGGTGAAGAAAAGTTTGAGTTTAAAAGTTTAATTAAAAGGTAAAAAAGCATTTGAAAGTAAAAAATTTATAAATTGTTTCACATTATACTAATGGGTTAGCCCTAGAGAAGATGCAGCAAAAGGAGGTTTAGATTTTTTGAAAAAACTAACCATAAGTTCTAGCGACATCTTGGTTAATTTTCAAATTAAGTAAACTATTATCTTGCTTGAATCTAAAATCTATCTAGAGTGCCTAAAAAATGTTGCGTGACTAACTGTAATGATAATTACAATAAGCAAAATAAAGAAAAAAGTTTTTCGTCTTCCTTCTGAAAAAGAAGAATATAATTGTTGGATGAATGCCATTCCACGAGATAATGTACCTGACTGCCCAGATACAGTTGTTTGCGAAAGACACTTTCCATTTGGATATCCAACAGTTACCAAATTTGGCCATAAAAGGTCTCGCGATCCTCCATCAGTTTTCACATGTGTCAAGCCTAGTTTGATACCTACTTTTCCACCACCATTAAGAACAACTTTTAAAGCACCTTCATCTGTCCGGAACATTATAGCCGATGAACTTGATATGTTTTTATCTGCTGATAAGATTTCATGTTTTAAGTCATTACATCAGAAGCTACAAAATAAAGAAATTGATTTTGGTGTAGTTGATGTAACTTGGTATTTTGCTGGTGAACATTTGCTAATCATTTAGTCAACAGACTTTGAAGAAAACTCTTTGATTGTCAGATTTATGCTTAAGATTAAGAATGATCTTACTTTTGAGGGATACTTTCGTGGAGTTAAGTATAAAATTGCATCTCTATCTCAAAATAGGATTTTCATAATTGATTCTTGCTCGAAATTACAAGAAGCTATTAATTTTTTGAATAACTTAACAAAAGGCAGAAAAATTATCAATCTTTTGCAGCTCATCCGTGACATGAGCTCTACTACAATTGGGAAGAAAAAATAAAGCACAGAAACTATTGATTATTATGATTGTTAAGAGGGAAATACTTGGAAGATTTTTAACTTATATAGAGTTTTTAAACTCAGTTTTTTCAAAGCTTGACAATGAAATGCAAAAAAAGTGTATACTTTTAATTGATGAAGTCTATGTTAAATCATCGCTTACTTATCATGCTGGCTCAGTCTTTGGTAAAACAGTAAATAAACCAGACTCTTTAGCAACAACTGTTTTAAGTTTTATGTTGGTGTCACTTTATGGGGGGGCCACAATATCTGCAGAATTTTACTAATTTGTGAGCTTGATTCTAAATTTCGAACAAGCTCAATTTGTCTTAGCGCTGGAGGGGTACCTGTAGCCTTAATATGTGACAGTAATCGAGTAAACCAAGCACTATTTAAAAAGTTTGATTGTTGATCCATGGTTGACTAAAGACAATATGTTCTTGTTATATGACTTTGTGCATTTACTTAAATCTGTTCGTAATAATTGGATCACAGAAAAAAGTCAAAAGCTATGTTATGAAATGATGGGAAAACGAAGTATGCATGCTGGTCTAGTATCTTAAGCTTGTTCAAACTCGAAGGAAATAGCATTGTAAAATTGTTTAAATTTACAAGTGTGTCTGTTTTGCGCCAAAACCTATTGAGAGACAAAAAGTGTCACTTGCCTACAAGTCTCTAGTGATGAAACTGCAACTGCTCTAAAATCCAACAGTAGAATAAAAGAAGCTGATGATACCATTACTTTTATTGAAATATTTGTAAGATTCTGGAAAATTGTCAATACAAAAGGACCTTATGCTAATTTTCGATATAAAGATCCAGACAGAGCAGTTATATCAACTTCAGAAGATGCTAGACTGGCATTTTTACTTTCTCTTGCAACAATGGCAGAACAAATGTCCAGCAAACAAGGAAACAGACAACTTCAGTTGACCAGAGATACAGGTGCAGCTTTAGCTCATACGTACCGTGGTTTAGTAGCCATTACTAAATCTTTGTTACAACATTCTTTTAAGTATGTAATACTGGGAAAATTTACAACTGACCCACTAGAAAAAATGTTTGGAAAACTTCGACTAGGATCTGGAGGCACATATTTTATCAATGTGATATCAGAGTCTTTTAACTTTAATATGGAAAGAAACCATGCTATTTCACTTTCAAACAATTTTTTTTTAAACTATGCTAATTTATATGCACCAAGGTCGTCTAAAGAACCACAGCAAAAGATTTCGAAGCTTTCAAAGTAAACCTATCAATTCTTTAACAACTTTTATGTTACATATATGTTTTGTGTATTTTCTACTTATTATGTGATTTTGGTAAAAAATATAACTTTAATTTATAGCTTGGGAGTTTTTTTAAAAATTGTTACAATCTTGCTGTTACTTACACTTTGACTAAAAATATTCAGTTTATGTTTTTGCACTTCAAAATATACCTAGGTTCATTTTTTGTGTGTAGCCACCTTGATATATTTCCTATACTTTGTATGTATATCAATGGTTTAGACGATAATTCGTCTGACTTTTTTTCCCGTGAACTTCGGGAAGTCACTTCCCAAAGTTCACGGAAAAAAAAAGTCAGACAAAACATCGTCTATCAATGGTTATGTGATTTTGTATGATTTTTAGCACCTTAAGGTGAGTTTCCACTCAGCCGATTTTCTACGGGAACGGGAAAGAATATGGAAAAATAATCACGTGAGCATGCGCAGTTTTCCTTTGGGCAAATAAAAACTTTTCTTACGCATGCTCACGTGACTATTTTACCTTTCCTTTCCCATTCCCGTTAAAAAATGGATGAGTCGAAACTCGCCTTTATAGCTAGGAAATGTTTTACTAGGTTTAGTTTTTGTAGATAAAGCTTTATAGTTAGGGAATGCTTTTTTTATTTTTGTGTCAACTTGTTATTTATAAATTGGTCTTATTTATTTAGTAACATAAAAAGAATTAGCTATAGTTCATGCATACTAAATGTAAATGGCCATGGGTGCGTTCTTCCAATAATTATGTTACTTATTTTTAACTGTTCGTTTAAAATAAGTTGAATTTTTTTTCAGCTTGTTCCCATGTTTCTTTCTCATTTCCTTGTACACCGTCTATTCTAATACTGTTTCTTCTATTTCTATCTTCTAACCTTCTCATACTTTCTTTTAGTCCATCGCTTAATTTATTTGCTTCGTTCTACGTTGATTTTAAATGTACCGTTTGGTTTAAAACTGTTGAAATTTTTTTATTAATTATCTTTTTAAGTTCCTTTTCAAGATTTATAACTTTTTCATTAATTAAAGTATCTTGTGTAAACTCGATACTTTTTTCTAAATCTTTAACGTGTTGCTGCATTTCTTGTTACTTTTTTTCGACAAAAGAAATACGGTTTGTTATTTTTCAATTAAAAGTCAAATCTTGTCCATTTTGTCGCTTTGAATTGCTGCATTTCCTGATATAATTTTTATCAGTGAACTTTCTTGCGCTTTGAATTTTGCCTCCATTATATTTTCAATTTCTTTTTTGCTTGCCATTTGTAAAAATATTTTTTTTAAATAAAAATATTCAATGATTTTTCTTTCAAAAACTTAAAAATATTCTATTTTTTTCTTTTAATACTTACCCTGCAAAAACACGTCTGTTCATGAAGAAAGCATGCAGCAAAAAAGCCTGGGAAGCCGTGGAAAGTTTAAGATACTACATACTAAACTTATTATAACTTCTCCACATAATTATACTCGCACTTGCCTTAGAAACAAAGGATCCGTAGTTAAAACTCCACCTCTGGGCAGGTTTTGCGACATTGGTAAGAAAAGAGGCGTGAACTTCCTATTAAATGCTCATAAAACCATATAGACTACTTAAGGCACCTAAATAAAATAAAACTAATATTCAATATAAGATGTTGTTAAAACAAATTACTTTAGTATTGAGCACAAACTTTAAATTCGTATTTGATAACACTCACGAAATTTGTTTTTTTAAATTTTGTAAAAGATTTTACGACTCGGAAACGGAAATCCTCGTATTTAAAGTACCTAATAATGATGCATTATTCCGTCTACTATTATCTATCTTGTAACTCACTACTTTTCTATGATCACCCAAGCCTAGGCTGTTAGAGAAGCACAATAACACCCTTCCATAAAATGTATTGTGAGGCAATGTCAATGTATTACCAGTGGGAAATAAGTTTGCGGCTAGCGAGCAGCTGGCTAGCTTTATAGCAATTTTCAAGCAACTTTTTTTTCTTGTTTAATTTTTTTGTCTTTAATATCTTTAAAAATTCAATTTTTAGTGTTGAGTCTATTATAATTACGAAAAAAGTTGAACTTTATACATTGCGATTTTGTAGTAATGTTTGCTAGCTACAAATCGTAGCTTTGCAAAGTATTTACAAATCTATAGCTGAATGATAGCTACATATCAAAATTTTGACATTAGCATATGACGTTAGCTACAATAGCCAGTGGGTTTTAGCTTATTAAGCTAGCTGTCCTCGTAGCCAAATAGCTGCCTTTATCTTTACAAATATCACTAGCTTTTTTAAGTTAGCTTTTTGCTAACTTAAAAAAGCTAGCGATCATCGAGGCCAAATTACTGTCTTTATCTTTACGAATATAGTTAGCTATTCGCTAGCCGATTTCCTACCGTGTGGGCGCTCAGTTGTCATTTATTGCTAAAAACTTTACAATTTCAAAACGATCAATGATTTAAAAAATATTTTTTTATTTATGGAATTAGCAGAGAAAATTAAATAATAAACAATAAAATTTTTACAGAAGGCAAAAATTTTGTAAAATTTTGTAAAATTGTGTTATTTATACAGGTGTATATCGTACATTTCTTATTTATTATATATATATATATATATATATATATATATATATATATATATATATATATATATATATATATATATATATATATTTTATTCTTTATTATTATTATTCAGTGATCAAATACAAATACAATAATCTATTTATAATTTGATGAAGAGCGACAATTCTATTTGAAAAAAAGTTATACCGCTCCTCGCAGTTTTTTACCATCTGACGTTCTAGTTTATGGTTATGGCCTCTTAGAATATACTTATCTTTACTTTTTGAAATTTTTTGCGGAACGACAGAACTAACAAGCTCGAGTTTACGAGTGATTTTGAATTGTTCGATAAAATCTGCTCTTTTGCGGCGTTCTTCAAGAGTTGTTAAACCGAGCCGTTGGAGTCGATCTTCATAGGTCATGTGTTTAATAGTCGATATTGTTTTTGTTGCTTGTTTTTTGTTGGACTTGCTCGAGAATGGCAATGTCTGATTTTAAATGCGGTGACCAGGCTTGTACAGCAAACTCAAGATGGGGGCGAATGTAAGTGAGATACAGAGTGCGCCATAAATAAAAACTGCGACTGCGAAATGTTTTTTTGAGTCGCCCTAGCACTCTATTTGCTACTGATGCGGCTGACTCTATTTGCGGTCTAACGTTAAGGTCATTCAAGACCATCACACCAAGGTCTCTTTCGACTGCGGTTTCTTCGAGAGGACGACGGGTGCCGTCGACGTTTGACATTGAGTATTTGTACGTTGACTTGTTACATCCGCGCCCAACATGCATTACTTTGCATTTCTCAACGTTGAAATGCAAGAGCCAAATATGTGACCATTTCACTGCTCTGTCAACGTCATCTTGGAGAGTGATGTTGTCCGACTCCTTTTTAATTAACCCTATTATTTTGCTGTCGTCGGCAAACAGTTTTATATGATGAGTAATACTATCCGGCAGGTCGTTTACAAAGATTACGAATAACAATGGGCCCAAGACCGAGCCTTGAAGCACTCCACTAGTGACTGCTTTCCATTCAGAAGTAATGCCGTTTATAACCACTCGTTGACATCGATTGCTTAGCCAAGCTGCGATCCAGTCAAGAAGAGCGCCTTGAATACCGTACGCTCTCAGCTTATGAAAAAGGCGTTTATGTGGTACTTTGTCAAACGCCTTTGCAAAGTCTGTGTAAATGACGTCTACTGCGTGTCTGCAGTGAGTTGCATGATATCCCGAGTTTCTAAAAGGTTTGATACACATCGATGAACAAAGCCATGCTGGTTTGGAGAAATAAAACCATTAGCAACGCAGTGTTCCATTATTCTTTTTTGTAAAATACTTTCCATAATTTTGCAAGGTATGGAAGTGAGCGAGACTGGCCGGTAGTTGGATGCTTTAAGCCTACTCCCCTTCTTGAAAATAGGTGTTACATTCGATTTTTTCCATAATTCAGGAACTACACCAGTTGCAAACGAGCACTTTTAGATAAGCGAAAGAGGCTTGACAAAGGTAGCTGAACATTTACTAAGGACCCTCGGATGTAATCCATCGTAGCCGGTTGATTTTCTTTCATCAAGGTTGTTTAGGCATTTTTGTACTATATCGATAGAGAAACTTGCTGGATCGATGACACAAACTGCTTCAGTACAACTTTTAAAGCCTGGCATTGAACCTTCGGACTCTAAAACAAAGACTGATTGAAAATAGTTATTTAACGATGCGCTTATATCGCCGGTATCGGTTGTGATGTTGCTATTGACTGTTTCAAGCAATATAATGTTGTTACGGACGCTCTGCTTGCTTCTTACATATGCATGTAAGCGTTTAGGGTTGCTTTCGGAATCCCTGACGAGTAGCTCTTCGTACTTTTGCCTACCAGCTTTGACCATTTTTTTAACTTTTTTGCAGGCAGTGCGATGCGATATTTTGAGAAATTTGTGCGTATCTCGACCTGCATTAATATATTTGGCCCAAGAGGTGCGTTTAGCTTTGACTGCCTCAATAAGTTCTGGTGTTACCCATTGCTCCTGTTTTTCTGTAAAGGGAGTGGTAGCTGATAGAATGTGTAGGTTAGTGGCTTCATTATACACGTTTGCTAGAAGTTGGTACTCATCGTTTACATTTATATATATATATATATATATATGTATATATATGTATATGTATATATATATATATATATATATATATATATATATATATATATATATATATATATATATATATATATATATATATATATATACATTTAATAAATGTATATAAGTTAGTTTATAAATATAAAATAAAATAGAAATATATAGCATATAATAAATGTATATAAATTTGTTTATACATATAAAATTAATAAAAAAAATACACAAAATACACCTGTATAAAATAACACAATGTTGCAACATTTTGCAAAATTTTTGCCCACTGTAAAACTAATGATTTATTACTTATATTTTAGATATATACAGTAAAATCCCGTTAACTCGGACTCTGAAGGGGTATACATATTTTGTACGACTTAGCGAATGTCCAAATTAAGCGTAGTTCTCGTTTTGTCGGACTTTCTTAAAATGTCCGACATCGAGGTTTCGAGACTTATTGACAGAATGATACAGGAATGTTTTGGTTTGGGGTGTTCAAAAGCCACATGTAACATGCTTTATACAAATCCTCATTTAGGTAGACTCCCATCCAAACTCTTTTCGCAAAAGTTATATTTCTTTCTGCTTTTCAAATTTTTTTTTTGGACCATAATTCTCCTTAATCTAATATATAATATTATGCATTCATATAGATCTATAGCTCTACTTGTTAGCTTCCTTTTACAGGACCGACAACACGGAGGGCCAGGGCCCCTGGTGTCACAAGTTATGTTATGGTTCTATACTTTTACTTGTTAGCTTATTTTTAGCAACCTTCGACATTTTTAATAAATAAAGTTTAATCAAAAATAAACCGAGTCAAAAATATCAGTAAAAATGTTTAGTTTGTTAACTTATATTTGACCTAAAGGTATTAAAATTTTGAACGTTCTAAGTTTTGAATTTCAATTGATGTTTTTGAATTTTTAATACAAAATTCATTAATAAATAGAATTTAATCAAAAACTTAATTACGTTTGGTTATATTTGGCACAAAGGT
Organism: Hydra vulgaris; assembly: GCF_038396675.1. Taxonomy (NCBI): domain Eukaryota; kingdom Metazoa; phylum Cnidaria; class Hydrozoa; order Anthoathecata; family Hydridae; genus Hydra; species Hydra vulgaris. The sequence goes on from NC_088923.1 coordinate 18,915,914, forward strand.
AATTTACTTTCGAGCGTTCAAAATTTGGAATTTTTATTGAAGTATTAAAAGTTTGGTAAATGAAATATTGGAAGTTTTGTTATTATATACACTTATATGCAATTCAAAATAAAATTCCTAGTTAAGCGAAGTTTTATGCCAAAGGAATACCAAAAAGTAGTACGAGATAGCGAATGGTCCGACTTAATCAGTATACGACTTAAGCAAATGATTTTAAAGTATGTTAATAGAGAAAGTTTAAAGGGAATTGAAAACTTGTCTGACTTATCCTGGTAAGTAAAACTCCGACTTATCCTGAGTTTGAGTTAACAGGATTTTACAGTACTTATATATCTATTAACAAATTATACGTGCCAATTTGTCAAATTGTCAAATGTGTTTAAATTGTGTTCAATTTTAGCTTTAAATTGACATTCTTGCAGATTTTTCCATTATTCGTAATTTTTCCTTGCTAAATTAAAAATTTCTTTTTTGAGTGACTTTATTTTATTAAGTGTGAATTTTATTGTGTGTTTGTGAAGTTGTGTGCGCGCGTATGAGTATCAAAGCTGATACAGGCTGAGATTAATACACATCAACTCAAACTATCTATAATAAATTATAAGGTTTTATTACATTCAACATCTTGGCAATTACTTTTAAATTTTGTAGTCAGAGCTTTCAGGTTTTTAAAAATATCTTTAAAACATGAGTTTTTAAGAAATCATTTTATTCAACCCAACTGACATCCAGTTTAATACCCAAAGCGAGGCAAAAACACAAAAACACAATGTTTGGCTACACGACTCGAAACAAACAGCGGGGAATGTCCGTTTTTAGCTAAAATACAAAGTTTGTTTATTACTTTCGATCTGTTTAATTATATATTTGCAAAACACAATATAGCTACTTAGGAATTTATTTGTATTTACACCATTATATTTTTTAGTATTTTTATTTTATCATATTTCTGAAATTATTCAATTTAAATTTTTGTCCCAGAGCTCAACGAGATGCTGTTTTGTAGGTTATGTTTTTATATATTTTTTTATTATATCTGATATTTTTTTTGAGTATATAGTTTATATATTTTTTTTGTATCTGATACTATTTTGATGTATGCAAACTATACATATATATATATATATATATATATATATATATATATATATATATATATATATATATATATATATATATATATATATATATATATATATATATATATATATATATATACACACACACACACACACACATACATATGGCAATATGTATGTGTGTGTGTGTATATATATATAACAATAGTAATAATAATAATGATAATAATGATAATAAAATTAATTGCAAAAATTTTAAAAAAATTTTATTTTGGTCTTAAAAAAAATATATATATATATATATATATATATAAATATATATATAAAATATATATATATATATATATATATATATATATATATATATATATCTGTGTGCGTGTATGTGTGTGTGTGTGTGTGTGTGTGTGTGTGTGTGTGTGTGTGTGTGTGTGTGTGTGTGTGTGTGTGAAAATATTCTAATAGAGTCTTGACATTCAGTTTAAGTTAGTATCCTTGTCAAAGTATGATAAAAAATGTTCTGCAGAGAAGTTGAGGGTGTTTCTGTCACAATTAAACCCTCAGGATAAAATTTCTGTCTTACCTTTTTTTATTTCATGAAATAAAGGATAATTATCTACATTCTGTATTATGCATGATTTTCTGATAATTTGATATGTTCATCAGAAAAATCATACTAATTTTTTTAGCTCAAGACACCTCCGGTTTTTATTTTTATCTGTTTTTAATTTTGTCAGGATTTTGTAGCAATTTCTATAAAAATTAAAACAGTTGTCTTTAAAACCAAAAACAAAAAAAACAAGGAACATTGCACTTTCAACATAAATGAAAAAATATTAACTACTTCAAAAATTGCGAAGTACTTACGAGTTTTGCTAAATGAGAGTCTTTCTTTTAAATCTCATTGAACTTACTTACAGATTAAGCTAAGTTGATCAATTGGAATGTTAGCTAAGATCAGACATTCTGTAAATTTTATAAAACACTTATAAACATTTATCATGCCATATTTGGATCGCACCTTAGGTATGCGTGTCAGATTTGAGGAAAAAAAGTGTTCTTTAAACCAACTAGTTTCTCTTCAAAACAAAGCCCTTAAAATTATTCACTTTTAAAATTACCTATTTGACAATTTCTCTCTGCTGTATAAATTATTAAAAATTCTTAAGCTGAATTGCAATATTACTCTTTTATATTGTTTTATTGTATGGGTTAACTTTATGATAAACTTCCAAAATCCTTCAAGAACGTTTTCTTCCAATTACACAAAAATTATTCTCACTTTCTAAGATCCTCTTCATGCAACAATATCTATGTAGAAAATACTAGAACAATAAAATTTGGCAGCGAATCAATTAAACATCATTGCACCAATGCTTGGAACAATCTCTCTCATTCTTTTAAAACTGAAAACTCAATATCTCTACATTTTTCTCAATAAATTAAAAACTATTTGAATAGCTGCTAGAATAATAACATCAATAAAAACAATATATCACTGTTAATAGTCTTATTAAAAAAATACTCTCTTTTGTATATTTTTTTAATCGCTTTTTCTATTTTTTTAAGATTCTCTACATTAATCAACAGCTTTTTTTGTTGTCCTTGTTGGATATATATATATATATATATATATATATATATATATATATATATATATATATATATATATATATATATATATCAGGGCTTGTGATGAAGAAAATCGTCAAGCGTGTTAAATCGCGCTCGTAAAATTAGAAAATGTTTTCATCGAGCGTGATTATGTGCGCTCGAAATAACGTCGGCGAGCGCGATCATGAAAATTGCTGAAGGCGATGCTCATAAAAAGCTTTTTATTTTTTTATATCTTTTTTTATTTGTTACATAATTCTTTCGTCAAAAAATGTTTGAATTAGTATCACACTCATGAAACTACTTCAACGATGTAGATTTTTATACTTCCAAACTTCTTGTATATTGTCAGATCGCGATTTTATTTTTAACTATTTATATTAATAAAAAAATAATATCAAACAAAAACGCAACTTCTAATTGATTTAGTATTGAAGTATAATTTAGTGTTTTGATTCGTTGTTTTGATATATGCATTTTAAAATGTTACGCGGTAAACTTAATTAACGGTTAATGGTTTTTATATTTTTTGATATTTTTTATTCAAATTAATTATTTAATTTTTTTCTAAAATTTCTTTTTTAAATTACGTTTTTTTAACCTTAAAAAAATAACACAAGAATAATTTGAAATAATAATAAATTAGAATAATAACTTTCCATTTAATAAATGTTGACGTTATTGCTTTGTTTCTTTTTCGAATGCGATTGCGAACATTCTAAACAACAGAATCGTTTTAAATTTGAGTTAAAATAAATAATAGTTAATAAAAAAACCTATACTATAAACAAAAACTAATTTTAAAAATTACTCTATTATTAATATTTATTTTTATTATAAACGATGTGTGGAATATTACAAACAATAAATAAAATAAATCTTACTTGATATTTTCACAAGATTAAAAATACTCTAAATAGATTAAAAATAAAGTTTTAATTTTCTTATAGTGGTTTTCTAATTTTCTATTCTTATTTTATTTGCGCATTTTTGTATTCACATGGTGTTTCCACGTGCACATTCCATAATAGAAATTAGTGACTATTAACGACTTCAAACTGCTCATTCATTATGTTAGTGCAAAAGAGAACGACGTAGTGCTTTTTATATTTTATATTAGTGCTTTGATAATAGTATATCTTTAATAAAAAATCTTTTTTAAATATTTTATGAAAATAAAAAAATAATCCCGAACTATTGGACGAGCGTTATTTCATACGCTCGTTATAAGCTGAACGAGTGTTGTTTATCGCGCCTAGAACGTTTGTAAATACCGTTTACGAGCGCGTTTTACGAGCGGAGCGCGATCGCGCTCGCTTCATCACAAGCCCTGATATATATATATATATATATATATATATATATATATATATATATATATATATATATATATATATATATATATATATATATATATATATACAGTATGCGACAAAAGTGTTTACATGTTTTTGAAAAATATTCTTTTTTAAAATAAATGATTGAAATACATGTTTATATATCAATATATATATACCAAAATAAAGGTAATTCATTGTAGTTTCATGTTTTGAGCCTGAATCTAAATGAATGAGAAGTGTTTATAGCAAATTATTTATTGAAACAAAATGTCAGATGTAAACAGTTTTGTCGCGATTTATGCTATTATTAATTTTAATGCGAAGTTAATACTTTGTGGCTATATTTTTAATTTGTTTAAATAAAACATATCTCAATTAGTAATAAACGGTTTATTTAAACTTAACATTCGTAATGTAAACAACAGAAAAATTATAATTGAAAGAATGAAGAAAGTGTCGAAAGAAATTGAAAATTTAGCTGTTTAGAAGCTTAAATCAGGATTGTCTCTTCGTGAGATAGGACGAGAACTTAATATATCTTATTGTTTAGTCTATAAAATTAAGATACCCAGATACATCATATGGAGCAAGTTTATGAAGAAGGCTATCATGCCAAACTTTATCCAAAACTTAAGATATTCAAAAGTAATAGCCCTAGCTTCGCCACCTCGATCTGATGTATGATAGAATCTTTTAGCCACAGCAGTTTGCAAATCAGCTGTAGAGCAAGAAGATTAAAAACAATATTTATTGTCTGACAGTAAGTTATTTGACTTAAAATTGGATGATTGAAAATTGTTAATCAATGACTCAAAGACTTAGCTAATAACAGAAAGAATACTGATTGGGCGATAGTTGAAGAGGTCAGAATGTTCTCCAGAGTTTTTAAAAATAGGAAGCGCAGATACTTTTTTCCAGCAGGCAGGAAAACAAGATTCTGAAAAACACTTATTAAATTGTTTAATAAGAGAGAGAACTAAATAATGTTCTGGAGAACACTTTTGTAAGTCTATGACAGGAATGTTGTCTTGGGCACAGTATTAAAGGAGTTTAACTGAGATATGACTTTAGCAACAGAAGCTGGATTGATTTGAATGGTTAACCTATTTAACTGGAATGAAAGGAAGAGTATGACCATATGATTCAAGAGTCAAATTAGAAGAAAAGTCCTTTTAATTATCCTAAAGTCATGACTTAGGGCTCCTTATATAGCCAAGATAATGTGCACCAAAAACATTAACAGGACGCCATCTATGCATAACATGGCACTGTTAATACTCTGATATTTTACAGCAGCAGTTCATGAAATCAGCTTTTCTGAGAGCTACCACAGAGTTCAGGAAACCTTATTACCGAACTGCCTGGGAACCATTAGACTGAGTTTTAGAGAATTACCTTCATTAGGAAAGAGTTAGTTCATTAGAGTAAGAGTTGCATTGCCAGTATCAAAGAGGCACAAGCAAAAATCTCTAAGTAGAGTTAAGAAGATCCAGTATTCATTATCCTAGAAAGGTAACAATGTAAAGCAGGTGTACATCTATGTCCGTCTATTAGATTAAGAAGGGGTTGAGGCTGGTCAACAGAATTATTCTGCTTACCCTTAAAGTCTTTGCCAAAGAGGTCTTCTACAAGACAGCAGCTAGACGCAGTTAACATCTGTCCAAGATGAATATTTTTATTTAGACACTATCTCTAGTCTTCACTTAACCAAGAGCCCTATGGCAGGGGATTTTTAAGTCAGTTTGTTTCTCTTAGTCTTTGCCTTTGCAGTTTGCAATATGTGACCAGAAATTGCTAGCAGGTTGTTAAAGCGAAAAGATGTTATAGCCAAAAAAAAATTTTAAAACTACCTGGTTTTTATCTTTGTTTTTAAAATGTTGCATTATATTATATTAACTTTTTATCATTATTTCATTATTATAAATTAATAATTTGTTTATAATTTTATATTATTAGCTCTACTTCTTAAAATTTATTCGAATATGAATTAAGTTTATTGTTCTTAAAATCTTTATCTAATAGTTATTTCATGTTAATAGAGAACAGTAATTTTTTTGCTTTAATGACCCTGAACCCATTAATTTGCTTCGTTGATAAATGTTATACATGACATAAACTATATCTATTAAGCTTTTTTGCTTCATTTATTCAAATTATTTTTTTTCTCATAGCTTTTCCCACCGTTAATGGAGTTATTGCAATAAAATGAGTTATTTTTAAATAAATTAAAAATTATCAATTGCCTGTTTGGTAGTACTAGTTAATTTTCAAGCATTAACTAATATTTGTATTTATAAAGTTTAGTCATGAAGAACTATTACAAAAATAGAATTTAAACAAAAAAAAAAGAAGAAAAAGTTTATCCATTCAAAAAAACCAATTGATTGTCAATTCCTTGTGTTGGCCAGTTGAATTGACTGCTCGCCTTCAATTTCTTATTTTTCAAAGCCAAAGCAAGCTTTTTTCAGGTCACAAAATCTTGTATTTCATTTCCAAAATTAAACTCCCAAGACTTCTGGAGAGTATTTTAAAGTGACTATAACAAGGGCAAATTTGTTATTTCTCCTCTCTTGCATGGTTCAGATTTTGTTACCTCACCTTAAGACAAAGATGAATAGCTTGCTAAGAACTTTTCATCGATCTCATCTTTTGATTCCACTAATCACATCCTACCTAATATAGCCAATAAACAGGTTGATCCATTGCTTGAAATTCATATCACTACAGCTTCTGTATCTAAAGTGATTTTCTGCTTAGACTACACTACAGCTTGTGGTTGGGACAGCATACTAGTTATAGTTTTGAAGAAATGTTCTCTATACTTGCAGAAGCTGTCGTCTATACTTTTAAAACTATTTAACAAGTGCTTATCAGAGGCTTGTTTCACCAGCCTGCTGGAAAGCTTTAATAATAGCTAGTATATCAAATTATAAATATTCTGAAACTAAAATTCAAAAGCTTGAATACAATTTTTTATTTTTATTATTGCAATGAATATAACAGCTAATAAAGTATTTATATTTTATTAAAGAAAAAAAAATGGTGCGAAAAAGTTTTCTGCCAAATACCGCAGACTTTTTTTATTAAATTCTGCAATATTTGATTAAAAAAAACCCAAAAGCACAGTGTATTAAAAAAAGATTTTTTTAGCTTTAAATGAAAGAACACATAATTCTATTTCAAAATCTATCTTGACTATAAGTTTAAGCAATTATTTAGTATCTATTATGTTGAATGCAGAAAAATAATATTCTAACCTTTTATGAAGTTATTTTGAGACAAACAACAACAAAATTTGTGGCTATTTAACTAAAATAAGATATCCCATCATAATTCTCTAGTTTTAAAGTCTGCTGCAGTATATGATGATATACTCAACTAATATAGCTGAATTTACTACAACTATCTACAAATATTTCTTTTACTTTAGAAAGCAATCAATATTCGTAAACTAAATTCCTTATAAGTTATTGTTTGTAATTTGTGATAGAGTTTCTGCAAATCATAAGTTGTTTAAAATGCATTTTAAATGATTCATTTATAACTTATCCACCACATTATAATAAGACAACTTGTTGCTCTCTTATTCGAATATGATTTATTCAACATAAAACATGCTTATTAAAAAGGTATATGTAGAACAATGGTATGTTTATATTGTGGAACCATATTACTTAAATATTCTATAAAGACAGAAAATGTTGCTTTCGTATTTAAACTTACCTATAATTACTTTTGAGCTTTTACTAGCATATTTATTAAGTAGAATTAAACTTGCTGCCTAAGTAATAAGTTTTTATTGTATTAAAAGTCTTATTATGTTATGTAATAGTTAATTTAAAAATTATTTTTGACACTAACAATCTCTTAACGCTTGCAAGGATAACCTATCTTTTAATGACTTTAGCTTCAATAACAACACAATAAAAAAATATTTCAAGTAGCTGGAAATGTAATGTATTTAGCCACACAGGTAATATAAAGTAGTAGTAATTAAGTATTGAGTTATGCCGAAAAAAAAAAAGCTAAGAGCAAGGAAAAATTGTTTGCATTGTTTATAAGAATATGTTATTAGATTTGTTTAAAACTAAATATATATATATTTCTATAAAATATATGTAAAATATTAATAGTGTCATTGATATCTTAATGGCACCACTGATATTTTAGAAATTCAAATTGGTAATTGAAAAATTATATTAGGTTTATTAATCAATTTTGCATTGCTAAATCATTATAAGCTCTTAGATTTGTTTAAAACTATATATATTTTTTTATATATGTAAAATATTACAAACATATGTAAAATATTAGTGATGTCATTATTATTTTAAAATTAAAAAGACAGTTGTATTATTTTTATTAATTTTTCTTGTATTGTTATTTTATTATAAAGTTACTACACCATAAAACTATTAAATATACATTAAGTGTTTATTTTACTACTTCAGGAGAAGTTAATAATATACCAATAATATTTTTTAAAAGTATATGGCTATGAATATAGCTGTTTTAGTAAGTTCACGTCATCTCACTTACTCTTTAATGTCCTTTCTCTGAAATTGAGGGTGTTTTTTTTAACTGATATTTTTTATACATTAATTTTGTTTGACTTTTTAAATCTTGAAAGCTTTCAGCTTTTTTTGCTAAATAAAAGTTACGAAATTCATTGTCCAACACTGAATCTAATAATCATTGTTTAACACTGTATATACAGTGTTAGACAATCATGCACATTCAGCAACAAGCAAATATAATAAACATTGCTCATGATGTAATTTAGACATATTATAACCAAAACTAATTTGTAGAATAAGAGGTACCAAAAACATTCCTATTAAGTCATAAAATAATATTTTGTTTTGTAATGTAGTTGGATTCATGCTTAAATGTTAAAATATCATTGATAAAAGAGTTACCAGTCAGATTGGCAAAGACAAGATTTGCTACTTCAAAACTTAAAAGAAAAGTACAATTTTGGCTAAGGTTTTAAAAATAACTTGTTGTTTCAGAAAATATTTTGTAAAATCTGTGGTAAAAATTTTAGCATTTCCATCAAATGAATTAATTACATTTTTACCAAAGACTAAGCTGTGATGACTTTATTTTGAAATACTTGAAATATTTATACTTGGTTTTATATTTTTAAATTCAGCTTATAGCAGTGTACCATTTATCTGTAGCAAGCTTTTCTGCAATCTGAACTTAATAGTTTTGAAACCTAATAGGATAAAGAATAACATTTTCTTTCTTTTATTCTTTACTAAGTTGTTTAGTAAACTTGTCTTTGTGTTTGGCATTATGGTGATGACAAGATGACAAGTCACCTTGCGATATACATGGTTACTTGCAAAATAAACACATAAATATACTTTCTTGACTTTAGTTAGGATAAGTTAAATTAAGTAATCTAATTTTAAAACTAAAATTGAGCTCTGTTCCCAACAAATAGCAACTCAATAGCAGCTAAAAAATTTCATTAAAATTATATAAGTCTGTGCCAGAAAAAGTAATTTAAAAGATATTTGATGCACTCTCAGTCAGGTCACCTCATAAAGTTCGAGATATTTTATGAAATCTATAGATAATGGCCAGCATTTCCAAACTAGTTAAATGCAATGACAATGCTTGAGCTATTGAAAATAGTGTAATAACTTTTTGTTTACTTTAATGATTGTTTCTTGTATTGTATCAATTACTTAATAAATAATTGTTTTGATCTTCTTATTTTATATAAAATACAAATAAAACAAGTGAGGTATATGCTGGGTTAAGGTAAAGAGGAGCAAGTTTATTGAAACTGCCTTACGTAATTTAAATAATGTCCTGAAATAATCCTGAAATTCGAAAAAATTATGTATGTTCTATGTGCTTTAGTTAATTTGTTTTCATTCTATATATTTTAGTGTATGTCTTTGTGTTTATTATTACTTATTTTATATTTTAAGAATTGTTGTCACTCTTTTGATCACACTTTTGTATGAGTTATACCATCCTAATAAATCAATAACTTAATATTATAAGTAATATTATGTTTATAACTGCCATTTTATTATTATTTTATTATATATATATTTTTTTTTTATTCATCATTATTATTGTTATTATTTATAATATTATTATTACTAATATCAATACATTGTAAAAATGATTTATGGAAAATAAATAGCTTAATGTTGTTGTTGTATGCAAGTAGTTTTGATTAATGGCTTTGCTTTTTAAGTGGTTTTTTTAAAGGAATGTTAACAACCGGTTTCGGTTCAAAGTGTTAAAAAAACATAAAAGTAAAGTTTTCATTTTTATGTTTTTTAAAATATATAGTTGAATAAAATAGAACACCAAAAATATTTTTTTTTTTGAAAAAAATTGCTAGCCCAAGTCAAAACCCTGAATCAATGTGTGGTACTCCTCGTATATACGTTTTACTCCTCATATATATGTTTTATAAAAGTCAATGTATATACACTTCTTACATATTTTATTTACCTAAGTCAGTTGATGTATTTACACTCTGGCGCACCTAAAAAATAAACAAATAAAAACAAGTTAATTAAAACAATAACATTTATATATATTTATATACACACACACTTTTAAATACAATATTCTTTTTAGAAAATATTTATATATAAAACTAAAAATGGCAACTGGAGATATAAGAAACAATTTACGCAAGCTTGTAAGTGAGCTTAAGAATATCAAATATGAAGAAAATCTTGATTTTGAGCAAATGATTATTGGAGTTTCTACACCCTTTTTGCCCATATTATTCCATGTTTTTATGGAATACTCCAGCGAATTAACCTCTTACTTTTTATCTAAAGGTTATAATTTCTATGGAAAGAGTGATTCAAGATTTCTAGAATCTGTTTATAGAATACTTGTTCAAGAGTTTCAAGAAAAACCTTTGCTTACAAAACAGCAGTTTTTTTCGATCGGATTTGCAGAAGTTAAAGTAATTTTTGTTACAAAAATTTTAAAACTTTGTATAAAAAAAAATAAGGATATTTTGTTAAAGCAAGCATTGAAAAAAAAGCTAAAGCATAATTCTGATCCAAGTCAGAGTGTTGTGTTTGGTAATGGTAGTTCAGAAAAAGGACTAAGATGTGTTTCAAATTTTGAGGACAATGAAATTAAACCTGTTGTAGCTCCATCTGCTGTTTTTAATAGTTTGCCTTTACCCACTCCAGAACTTGCTTTAACTCCAATTAAAAAAGGAAGTATTTATTCGAATTCACAATCCAAAACTTACTCTGAATTACCAAAACATGAAATGAATGAGTTAAAATCCAATGTAGAAAAGATTAAATGTGATTCTTATGTTGAAAAAGATAACTTTGATACTCTAAAAAAATCAACTCATTCAGAAGATTTATTTGTTAAGAAAGACAATAATTTTTATGTTTCTCCTCATATACTAAATCATTTAAAACAAAACTCAAAAGCTTTAGAACATCTGGTTAATCAAGCCAATTTATCAAAAGATGAGCCTTCACATGGAGCTTTAGATGGTTTAAGTTCATGCTTAAATTGTTTGAAAAATTCTGAATTAATACGTGATTTAGACATCAAAGTTCAGAAAATAGAACAAGCACTTGATGCATCATCTAATTTAAATGTTGATCTTAAAGCTAGAGTTTCAATTATGGAGATTCAAATTAAAGCAATGGAGAAGAAACTTTCAGAAAATAGTATTATTAACAAAAATGATAACATTGACTTACCTGATTTAGAAAATGAAAAGCCTTACAATTCAAATAACATAGAAAAAGGTAAAATCAGAGACTTGAAAAAAAAAGATGTTTCTTATTGTGAATATTCACCTGTAAAGTATACAGATGATGAAGAAATTATTAAAGATTTTAAACCAATAAGTTACAAAAATTTTAATGATGACTATTATTTAAGGGAGGAAGAAAAGGAAAATTTTGATTATTCTTCATTGAGCAATTCCAATATTGATTTTGAAATTTCAAAAGTTGATGGTAAACTATCATCAGTTGATAATAAATGTACTGAAAAAAATATTCAAACAAATATTTTAACATCAAACAATTTCATTTTTGATGCAAAGACAAGTGAAACTGTTAAAAGCGTGAAGCAGCGTTTGGAAGAGACTGAAAGGTTGTTGCTTGATAAAAAAAACAGAGTTTCTAATTGAATTTTATAAGATAATATTATTACAGACTAATATTGATTTCTGTTTTTATTAGAATTTTATAACTATCATATTTAATATTAATAAATTAGTTTAGTTTATGTAATTGTTTGTGGTATAATTTTTTTGTAAAAATTTATTTTGCTTGTATTGTAATTTGTAAGTTATTAACGCAATATTTATAACAAATGGAATAATACTATAATAATTTATCTTATCTTTTTTTATATAATATTGTACATATTTAAAGTTATGTTTCAAAAGATAGATATTTATTTTTTACTACTTTATCTTATATTGTCTATCGTGTTTATAATTTATTAGTTGTTTTTTAGTTCACTTGAATTAATACTAAACTGGTTAAATACTTTGATTATTACTCAACAAATTGATTAAAATAAAATTGAAATAATAAAATGTAAAAATAACTATATAGAGAGCTTGTTATTTATATAATATTTCCTCTTTCTCATTCAATATTTCAATATATATATATATATATATATATATATATATATATATATTTATATATATATATATATATATATATATATATATATATATATATATATATATATATATATATTTAATGATAGATTATGTTTTTAATATATATTTATATATCATAATTTTCTAAATGTCCTAATAATGGGTGTTAATCAAGAAGAACTTCATTGGATAGATGAGATAGTAAGTTTTATTATAAATTGTAAATTGCTTATTTAAGTTTATTTTGGTAACTTTTTTTTCACAAAATTAACTATTCTTATAGTGTGCATGTAATGGTTTGCAAAGTGAAAAATCAAGCCTCAATAGTATTGAGCATATAGAGCTATTTTTGAGTAGTATTCATATAATTCCATCTATGAAGTGTTTTATAAATTTATCTTTGTTGAAATTTGTTGGATCTAACATTTCAAAGATTGCAAATTTGTGTCAACTTGTCAATCTCAAAGAACTGTGGATATGCGAAGGAAATCTAAAAGTGAAAATATTTTTATTTATAATTAATAATGCTTTTAATAAATCACTTTACTTTAAATAATATAACACTATAATTGACTTGGGCTTTGCTTCTACTGACAAAAATATTTAAAATAATTTTGATAATTGAAGTAAATACAAGTCAAATAAAAAGTTTAGTATTTTACTGACAACTTTTTAACTGCTTTATCCATTTTATTAACCATAAAAATTTAATTTCTATTTTAAGAAACCTCTTTTGTCACAACATACATACATACATACATACATTTATTTCACCATGAAATATGAAAATTTACAATAATATTTTAATAACTCACATAAATAAGGTTAGGTGTCACTCATATAGTTAAAAACTGGAGTCAATGGAGTGACACCTAAAAAACAAACAAAAAAACAAAAACCAAATAAAACTATAAATAAAACAGAAAGAATTTAAAATAAAATAAAGAGAAAAAAAAATTTAAAAAAAAAAAACGAAAAGAAAAAAAAGAAAATAAAGCACTAATAAATAAAGATACTATTAATAATTGCAATAATAATAAAATAAAAATAATAATAGTATTAATAATAATGTGAATAAAAAAACATTAAAAATAGTAAATATATTATGATAACTTTACTAAAAATTATAACTAATGATAAAAACTATGGTAAAAATAATTATAGTAAAGTTTGTAACTATGACAGAAATTCTTAAAATAAACATAACAATTGCAATTGCTTTGTTCTTTACGTCAATTAACATTTTAATCAACTTGTTCTTTATTTTAAATTGAAGTAAAGATAGGATAATTCCTAAAACCAAAAATTAGAAAAAAAGAAATAAAAAATAATAAAATAAAGGAAATGTTGCAGTAATAAAATAAAATTAGCTGTAAAGAGTCAAAGTAACAGGAATTATTTTTTTCCGGATATTTCTGCAATTCCGGATATTTCTATATATTTTTGTGAATATCCAAATAGTTTTCTGGAAATACAAGTTGAAAATATTTTTTTGTCATCAAATAATTAAAAATTAATAGGTATCATTCATCAATTACTTTATGCTATATTTTACTTAGGTGAGTCATTATTTGTACAAATAATTTTTTCTTATTTGTACGCAAATATTTATTAATAAAGGGATTTCCAAGCATTAAGAGAAATAGGAGCAATTGCTCAGCTTTACGTGAATAAAAATTTGAGCAAAATGGCTAAAAATTATATTCACATAAAGCTGAGCAATTACTCAAACAATTATTTTTACCATAGTTTTTATTGTTAGTTATAATTTTTAGTAAAGTTATCATGATATAGTTACTATAAGTAATGTTTTTTTATTCACATTATTATTCAAAAAAATATTGAATTAGATTTAAATAAGATATAAAAGTATTTTATATCTTATTTAATGATTTCTTTTATTCAAAATATTTGATCACTGCTAAATTCCTTTAGACTGTTGTGATTAGTTATTGTTTTTTAATAATTATATCGTACTTTATGGTGCTTTATTTTCCTAGTTTTATCTAATGATTTATAAATTGAATCAAAATATTAAAGTTTAAATCATAATCTTTATTAATAATAAAAATATCTAGGAATTAAACTTAGAAATAAAATCGAATAAGAAATAAATTAAGAATGAGCAAAGCAACCTAAAGTCTATTAGATTATTTGAATATAGATGAAAACAAACGCTCAAAAGTTATTTGTAAATTTTACAAAATAAAAAATATCAATAGTAGGAACATCTGCCAAAAATATTTATTTACATTTTCATTTCGTGATTTTAAACTTATCTCTTTGTATGGTTTGGATCCATAAGTCATATAATTACTTTTCTACATTTTAAAAAGACACTAAAAGTGTAAGGAGCACCTGATAAAAGTCTGTTCAAAAAATATATAAAGGTTTAGTGGTTGCAGATATGCTTATATATTAATTTAGGCTTATGGTTTGTTGGCTTGTTTATGGAAATATATAAATACAAAAATTAAAAAGCTGATGTTTTTAAAACAATTGGCATCGATATATGTGATGTGGGGGCAGGGGGATATTCTTTTGGTAGCCTCCCCATACCTAAAATCGGTATGGCAACAATGATTTTTAAATATCACTTTGTTTGTGTTCACCTTGCTTAGTTTTATCTGAAGATAAGGAGTAAATTTAAATAACCATCTTGTTGTAAAAGGCATTTCTTTGAATACTTGAATTTAGCAGTGGATATAAGTGTATGCTTCTTTTGGTACGCTAAGAAAAGCTATTTTTTTTAAGATTTTGATAAATGTTCGAGTCACAAATATTTGTAAATATTTGTTGAAAAGTATTTTGAACATTTAGCAACTACATTTTAAAAGTTTTAATTTTAGTAGTTATTAAATGTTAAAAATACTTTAAGCAGTTTTCAGTCAATATTTACAAATAGCATAGTATTTGCAAAATTAAAATGATAGTAATTACACTTATTAAATGTTTACACCTCATATTCGAAGGTATTGGTTCCTAATACTAATTTAATTTAAGTATTATCTACATGTAATATAATGTGTTATATAGACGGCAACTATTTGAGTACAAAATATAAATGTTTTAATAAGCGTATTTACTACAATTTAATTTTTATTTTTATTTAAATATTAGCGGTTCTGTTTGTTTAACTTTTATTAAAAGTTAATAATTTTCACAGTGCTTTAAGGCGCTTTTTGAATAAAAGAGATAATTCAGTAAACTTAATGAGTAAAATGTATATCAAGTCTTCCTAGGAGACCCGTACTATTTTCCATCTTGTTTGTTCACCAAAAAGTTTTTTATTTAGACAACTTGGTCACGGTCATTTGCAAGTTTTATATATTAAACGCCAATACTTTGCAGCAAAAACTAAGTTTTAAAAACAAAGAAAGCAAAACTAACAAAATAGGAAATTAAAATAAATTTAAATTTAAAGAAAAAATAATAAATAATATTTTAAATAATTTGTGTACTGTTTTTATTTTCGTTTCTTTCGGGTTGTTATTTTCAGCAGCGAAATTGGACAAGGCAATGAAAAAAAAAAAAAAAAAAAAAAATTTTAAGTCGACATTAAAAAGACTAATTTTCCTTTACTTTATCTTTTTTTTTTAAAAAGGAAAGCAAAAATAAAAATTAAATATAAAATAATTATCTGTTTGTAAAATATATTTGTATAATTTTAATGTAAATAATATATTGTCCCTATATAAATACTTCTATGTAATGCACGCATATATGTTAATATACACTTATATTTTGGTTTGTTCATGTATGCATATATACGTATCTACTTCATAGGCTCTACTTTCTTCATCCCTTTTTTAATTATATAATTAAATTTGTAAGTTCATCAGTATATGCACGTTTAGTTTATTTGGATAAGGCATTTACTTCATACATGGAATGTAATTTGAAACCCACTTCTGTCCAATTTTTTATTATTTTTCTCTTAAATCACGCTGCTCATATATTTACTTTGTAACCATTTTCTTTGCAACCAGTTTATTTAAAGATGGCTTTTCCCCTTTAAATGGAGTGCTTCTTTAATTTTCAATTTTTCTAAAGCTCAGTCCAAAAAATTACTTTAAATCTAAACATCCGGTTCTCATTTCTTATTTAACGAGAAATAATATGATCAATTAGATGGCATTGCCATGGTTCTCCTTTAGCGCCAATTTTAGCTAATATTTTTATTGGGTTTTGCGAACAAAAATGGGTTAGTAATTGCTCCTCCTCCATACCAATTTTCTATAGACATTATGTGGATGATATTATCACTATTTTTAATTCAGAGTTTGAAGCTCAGAAATTTTTTACACATCTTAATAAACTTTAGATTTAGTAAAATTTGAGTAAAATCCTATACATGGAAGCTTATAATATCTTATATTATGATTATCAATACTATTTTTTTACAGATGGATTTAACTTTTTATTAACAAATAATTTAATTTCAGTGTCAACTATTTTAGGTGGATATTATTCCCTATTGTTATAAAATTGGTCTTATATGTTGTTTAATTGATAGAATGTATAAAATCAACAACGCATGGCTAGGATTTGATAAGGACATAAAAATCTATCTAATGCTTTAAAAAATAACCAATATCCACCTAAAATAGTTGACACTGAAATTAAATTATTTGTTAATAAAAAGTTAAATCCATCTGTAAAAAGATGGTATTGATAATCATAATATAAGATATTATAAGCTTCCATGTATAGGATTTTACTCAAATTTTACTAAATCTAAAGTTAATAAAATCAATAAAAAAATATTGTAAAGATGTTATAATTAATTTAATTTTCACTACCAAAAAATTACAAAACAGTTTATGTATAAAAGATCCACTTCCTAAGCTGCTCAAATCCAATGTTGTTTACAAATTTTCTTGTGCTGGATGTAATGCCAGTTATATTTGAGTAACCTCCAGACACTTAACAGCAAGGACTCATTAGCATCTTACAAGTGACAAACAATCTAATATTTATAAGCATTTATGTTTATCTGTTAATTGTAAAAATCTAAGTAACTATAATTGTTTTAAAATTTTGGATACTGCTCCTAACAAACAAATTGAAAATTAAAGAAGCACTCCGTATTGAATGGGAAAACCCATCTTTAAATAAACAAACTGTTCATTATAATATAAGTTTGTCTATCTAGTTTCTTTTTTTTTTTTTTTTTTAATTTTTTTTTAATTTAATTATTTATTTTTATTTTTTTGCTATTTACGGTATCATAGTTTGTATTATAATTTTTATTGGTTTGTAACAATTCTATTTGTCTGTTAATATTTCTCTGTAATGTCTTCAAATTTTGATTTTAAATTTATATCCAGAGTTTTAAATTGTAATTTTATTGTTTGAAAATGTACTATGTTAACTACAAAACAAGTCAAGATTAAAAATATTGTGTTTTTCTTTAAAATATGTTCACATTTATTGGTATTGCGTTGCTCATATATATATATATATATATATATATATATATATATATATATATATATATATATATATATATATATATATATATATATATATATATAATATTTAAACAACTTTAAAAAGTATTCTACACAATAGAGTGCTCAATGTTCTTAACAGAACAGAGCAATTATATTAGTAGTAGAAAATCACTTAACAAAAATTTTTTCCATTTAAACACAGTGTTAAATGGAAAAAATTTTTGTTAAGTGATTTTCTACTACTAATATATATATATATATATATATATATATATATATATATATATATATATATATATATATATATATATATATATATATATATATATATATATATATATATATATATATATATATATATATATATATATATATATATATATATATACATACATACAGTACTGTGAATAAGTTTTAGACCACTTACATTTTTTCTAAAAAAATCCCGGAGAATTCTTCTCTAATATTTAAGTTTGTAGTTCTATATTATAAACTTGTTAAAACACATGAATTTCACACAAAATATGGAACAATTACAAACTTTTTAATGTCAAACTTAAAAAAAAACTCTTAATATTTACTATGTCCTCCTTTTGCCTCAATCCCAGCCAATATTTGCTGGGAAATAGATTCATAAAAGTTAGTTATAAAATCCTGGGGTATGTTGTGCCATTCTTTTTGAAGTACTTCAAAACATTCTTTAGCATTTTGGGGAGCATGTTTGACCTTCTTTCTGTCCAGGTAATCCCAAATATGCTCAATTATATTCAAAACTGGACTTTGGGGAGGCCAGGTCATCAATTCCAGTTAACCTTCCTCTGCCTATTCATTTAAATAATTTTTTGCCACTCGAGAACAATGTTTTGGGTCATTGTCCTGTTGCAGAATAAAATTATGACCTATTAGTCTCATTCCAGATGATACAGCATGGTGCCTTAGGATATCCACATAACGTTCCCCGGTGAGTCGCCCCCCTATTTTGATCAAATCACCTACTCCAGATGAAGATAAACAGCCCCAAACTTGTAAAGAGCCTCCTCTGTGTTTAGTAGTAATATTTAAACATTCGGGTTGATAAGCTTCTTCAATTCTTCTTCAAACATATTGGCGTCCTTTCATTCCAAAAATTTCAAATTTGGACTCATTGGTGTACAGAACCCGATTAAACATTTCCTGGGCCCAATCTTTGTGTTGTTTTGCATATTTAAGTCATTTTTCTTTATTGCCACACCGTAATAATGGTTTTCGAATCGCAACACACCCTCTTAATCCCGATTTAAGTAGGTGCTGTCAAAAAAAAGAAGAGCTGACATTTTTCCCAGTTGCTGTGTTAATATCTTTTGCCAGCTCGGTTGATGCTTTTTTTGTACTTCTTAAAGATAGAGTTTTTAAATATTTATTGTCATCTTTTGTTAGCTTAGGAGGTCTACCACTTTTCTTTCTATCTTCAAGGGAGCCAGTTTCTCTGATTTCTGTAACAGCATTCTTCGAATATCCTGTTTTGGATGTAGTTGTTATGACACATCGTTTTAATAAATAAACAAACAAATCCCTCATGTTTCCTCATCAATTTTGTTTATTAATTCAAAATAATATATTCTTGCAACTTTTTTTATATATTATTAAACTTAAGTACGCTTTAAAAAAATTACATAGGATAAAAATTGTAAATACATCTAATTATACAAGTGGTTTAAAACTTATTCACAGTACTGTATATATATATATATATATATATATATATATATATATATATATATATATATATATATATATATATATATATATATATATATATATATATATATATATATGTATATATATGTATATATATATATGTATATATATATATGTATATTTATATACATATATATGTATATATATATACACATATACACATATATATATATTACATATATACATATATATATGCATATATATACACATATATATATACATATATATATATATACATATATATACATATATATATATATATATATATATATATATATATATACATATATATATATATATATATATATATATATATATATATATATATATATATATTTATATACACACACACATATATACACATATATATATATATTTATATACACACACACACATATATACACATATATATATATATATATTTATATATATATATATATATTTATATATATATATATATATACATATAAAACTGACTTGCACTTCATAAAAATTTTTTTATTTCATCCTAACATTTTGTTTTTATTATTTTGTATAGTTTTTTTTAAATTTATTTAATTGTTTAGTTTTTAAATGGATTTTTATCTTTCTTCATTACAAGGATAGTGAAAATATTAGGTTTTTTTAGCAATAAAAAAAACAGAAAAAGTGGCCTGCACTTTATAAAAATTTCTTTATTTCATTGTAACGTTGTTTTTTAATTATTTTTTATAGTTTTTTTTAATTTATTTTACAATTTAGTTATTAAATAGATTAAGAAATAATATTATAAAAATTTTATAATTTAATCAATCGTTTTAATAAAGCAACAAATTACTGTTATACAGTATGTAGTCATTTTATAAAATTGATTGAATGGATGAAAAGCAACCGTAGCGTTTTATTCTGTTTCTTCCTGGAGCATCTGGTGTTTTCTTAAAAATTTTTATAATTTATGTAGCAATATTAACAAGATCCAATTTAGTATATATATATATATTGTTGTTTTATCAATATAATGGATCAAATTATAAAAAATTTTATAAAGTTTTTTGAGTTCATTTCTTTTTCTTGTGCTTTGTAAATAAAAATGTTAATGAATAATAAGGTTTTAAAAATTTAATTACAACATCTCTAAACTATGAAGCTATAGAATAATAAAACCTTGAATCATTACTTTTAGAATTTTTTTTAATTCTTTACATAACTAGTTTTATCTAATCAATTATTTCTGTTCAATTAATTTATATACTTTTCTTATATTCTTACAATTTTTATATTACGAGTGCAAATTAAATATCAAATCAAACTGTTTGTAGTTTGTATTATTATAGATAATAGCATTGTTTTAACTATGTTACTCCTATCCAGATACTATTCAGTACGGAGTACTATCTATGCTTTGAGTTAAGTTCTTCACCAAATTTAAAAATGACTAAAGTACCAAAAACTGTAAAACACAAAAAACCATCATCATCACCAAGTTCTCTAAACTTATCACTTTTCTTCTGTTGAGTCTTATCTCTTGCAAAGTTTACCATACCTACTTGCTCTTTGTGAGACTAATTAGAGTTTGGCTGTCTCACCTTGTGATCTTAGTGTTGATGGATATCTTCCTTTAATTTGGTAAGACTGATAGTCACATGCTTGGCTTGGGCATTTACATTTGTAAGAATTCTCCCATTTGTTGGGAAACTAGGTTTGAATCCACAGACTGTTCTTATATGTGCTTTTGTTGAGCACCACTTCACTCTTTTGCCTTTCTCTTTGTTCTATATCACTCTTCTTCATCTCATGACTGCACTCTTTTCTATGTTATTTCTGATCAAATTGACCATGCCCTTTCTCTTTATTCTTCAGCCAATATCATTATTCTTGGTGACTTTAATGCTCATCACACTGAATGGCTTTGTTCTAGTGTCAGTGACTCTGCAGGTGTTAAGGCCACAACTTTTGCCTTTCTCAATCTACTAAAATCATTTTGAAAAATTTTAGACGAACGCCAATGCTTGCATAAATAAAAATAAAGAAATTGACATTTTTTTTTCTTTTTTTTTTAAATAAATATTCGCATGTTTGTTGATTTGTCATGCCCTGGTATGTAAGTGAAAAATTTAGTTAATCTAATTTTTCAAAAAGTATCTAATAATGACTTAGTGAAAGTAGATTCCTAAGATTCTGGGGCTTCTAGTACTTTTTATGAAATATAAGCATATTTAAAAAAAGTGTTACATAAGTAAAGAAAACCATGTAGTGGAATCATTTTTCTACATTTTTATAAAGGTTAAAACTGGTAGAAGAGTTGAAAATGCAGGTTTTTTTATATATCAGATTTATTGCTGTTTAATGTATTTTAAATCCATTCAAATGTAATAAATTCAGTATAGTATAACAACAAAGTTAAAATATGGAGAAATTGTATAGTATCATTTTTATCATATACGAAAGGAGATATATAGTTATAAATTATTTATATATAGCCATTTTTAATAAATTAAGTCAAGATACATTTGATTTCAAAATTGAATTCAGTTACTTCACTTTCACTTGATTCAGATAATCCCCACTGCTTTTCCGGATATTTTTTTTAACTTATAACTTTTTCGGATATCCAAGCATTTTCAATACATATAAGTTTAGGTATATATTTTGGAAATATATTTGTTTTTTAAACTTTTTCACTCAACACTCATAGAAAAATGAGGAAAAGTTTGAAAAAAAAATTAGAAATAACTCAGCTAAAAGCAAAATTAAGAGGAAAATAAGGAAAATTATATTTCAGATTTTTTCTGGATAGTTTACCCAAACGATTCTCCTGATTTTTAAAATAAACCTGGATGAGCTATGAATCTGTCTTCTTTTTCATCATTTGCTTTTGTAGAAGGTTGAATTAAGCTTATCTGATCAAAAATAGCTGTTTGTCACTTTTGTAAAAAAAATTTCAGTAACACATTCAATTACATTTTTCCTATCACTATCAGTAATATTTGGATCATTGATTTTAATGGCCAAGATAGCCTTAAGTGTTTTGTGGCTAATTCTGAGCTTTTAGCCTGACAAGCATTGTCAGCAGACTAAAGGCTCTCATTCCACTGATGAGTTAGACTTAAATAAGAATATGATTAAACTTGCTATTTTGACTAATTAATTTGGGTACTCAGTTTGCTGATGTTTCAAATGGCTTCATATATTGCGGGCTGGTTTACCAAGGGAATTTACCTTTATAAAATTTTCGAATTTTAAAAAATTTTCTTAACAATTTTTAATTAAAGATCCTGTTTTATCAAAAACTTATTTAAATTGTGCATAAAGTTCTTTAATTTGGTTTGATTTATTTGATCTGTCATTTAATTTGACTTATCTTCACTGGTTCTGATCAAATCACCACATGTTGTTGTATACTGGTGTATTTGTATTAGAAAAACAACTCTTGAGTACTAAATTTAGTTATTCTATAACTGTTTTCTTTTCAGCTGTGTTTCTTTTACTAAAATCTTCATTCACATTAGTTATTCAGGCCTTGTTTTAAAGCGTTACGCGTAGAGCGATTTACGTACATCTTAAGCAATTATACGTAAGCAGTAAGCAATTTTGGTTATGCAACTTTTTATTATAACTTTTAAATTATTCTATAAGCGGTAAGATAAAAGTAGTAATTAATTTTTTAATAGAGCGCATCAACTTTTAAATGGTGTTTATGTAAAAATATTAGTTACAAAAGTTTGAATGACGATTATGTTAGAAATAAGTGCTATTTACTAATGAAAAAACTCAAATAAAATTAAAAATTTATTCTTATTTTTTTTATATTTAATTTTAATGATTGATTTCTTCTCTGAAAAATGCTTATACTTTAAGCTTGAAGCAAAGATCATAATAATATAATTTAATTCTGATATAAAATATATGATTTAGTTAAATACTAATTTAATATGAATATAAAATTTTATTCTGATAAAAAAAAATTTAATTAAATTAATTGATTTAAAAAATAATTAATAAAAATAATTTATTTAAAAAATAATTAATAAAAATCAATTAAAAAATTAATTGATTTAAAAAATATATTTAAGTTTATTAAAATTAAAGTTAATGCTTAGGTTTAACCTTACTGTCAAATTTATTTAAAAATATTACTAAATATTGTTCAATATTTAAATTTTGTTTGTTCTTAAAAAAAATTAGCTCATTTTAATTGCAATTATTTTAATGGTTTTCCTTCTAAAACATTTTTTTTACTCAAAATTAAATTTTAAATGGCTGCATCAAAAATTTGCACAAAGTGTAAGTTAAAATTTTTTTTCTATAACACATTAAAAAATAATCACAGCGATTATTTTTTAATAAACAGTGATATAATTTTAATAATTGATATTTGGAAAAATAATCTTTGTTTTCACAACAAAATCGTTAATAAAATAATAAACTTTTAATAAATAAAATAAAGTAACGTGATTTATTTGTTACTCGCTAATTTTTTTTAAATAAAAAATCATTTTTAGTTGCAAAGCTGCAATTAAAAATTTAAGAAATAATCATTTAAAAACTCAAAAATTTAACATATTTTAATTTTTCATTTTTCATAATTTTTTATTGCGATTCATGCAAATGTCGCATTAAATTTAATATTAAATTTAATTATTTAATATTAAAAATATATATAAGAAAATTAACATTCTCTTATAGTAATAATAAAAAAGAACTTTAATAATATTTAACTCGTTTTGCGGTAATTAATATTATTGCAGTAATTTAAAAAAGTTAATGTCTTTGAAAAATGAAAAAAATAAAGACTATTTTATGATGTCAAATTCACATCAGGCTATTGCGTTAAGTATTTTTTATTTAACACAAGGCCTGGTCATTTGAAACTTAACTACAAATTGCCTACAATCTTTTTTAAGTTTGTGGCCATCTTTTCCATTAAAGCATTTTGTAACTACTTTGCTTATTGATACAATGACAAAGAAATCCATGTGGCTAGTAATTGTATCTTATTAAAGGGGCATTAAATGGCTTTATACAAGTTTGCTTTAAGACATAAGCCATGGATTTTCAATCATTTTTGATACTAGAGTTATTAACTCCAATATAAGGTAGCAGCAGACCATACACATAAATTGATAGGAACTAAACTTCTTCAGTAACCCTTTAACTTTTACTTTTACTGCAGGTGTGTTCTTTGGGTCTGCAATAACATTTTTAAAAACAGTTATTAAGGGTTTCTACAGTGCCAGAAATTATTTATACGTTGTATGACAATAATACATAAACCTATTACCTAAATTGTATATATATATATATATATATATATATATATATATATATATATATATATATATATATATATATATATATATATATATATATACACATATACATATACATTTGTTATCTCTATTTTCAAAAATTCTGGAGAGCCATCTTACTTGTCTAACTACCTTCCTGCTAATCTTCTTCCTATCATAAGCAAGGTTTTTGAGTCTTTAATTAACAAACATTATCTTAAATCTAATAATTTACTTTCTGATCATCAATATGAGTTTCAATCTTCTTATTGCTTCTCACTGCTGATTTGTTAACTGTAATTACCAATATGTTTCATCGTGCATTTGATAGTTGTGGAGAGGTTTAGGCTGTCGCTTTCGACATTTCTCAGGCCTTTAGTAAATTTTGCATGCTGGTAACATCTTTAAGACTATTGAATTCTTCTCTGCCAATCATAGTATAAAAACTGTCCTTGATGGCCCTATACTTTTTTTTTTTTATGCCACCATAGATGTGAGAATTAAAAATTCTCATATCTAAGATGGAATTGTTTGTTGATGGTACTATTTATTCTTATCTTGATAAAAAGCCAACACTCTCTGATTGCTTGAAAAGAGCATTTGAGTTTGATAAGAATCTCACTTTTGCTTCAGCATGAGGCTCTCAGTGGCTGGTGGACCTTAACTCAGATAAAAATCAATTTTTTTTCAGCTAATCGTTATCGCAACAATGTAGATCTTCCTATATTTAGTTATGTACTCGATGAGTCATCAACCGTTCATCTTCTAGGATTATCTCTTACTTCCGATTTTTCTTAGAAACCATATATAAAATGCATAACAAAATTGGCTTTGTTAAGGTTACGTCTCTATATCATGCTTGTTACTTTCTTACTCCATGTTCTGTTCTTTATCTCTATAAATCTTAAATCCGGCTTTGTATAGAATACCGTTGCCATATCTGGAGTGGATCTTTGAATGATGTCCTTTCTCTTTTAGACAAGGTGCAAAAATGTATTAAAAACATAGTTGGACCTGCTATTGCAGCCAACTTTCAACCATAGTCACATTGTCATAATGTTGCTTCTCTTTCTCTTTTCTATAAATAATGTAATGGGCACTGCTCTAAAGAGCTAGTGTCTCATCTTCCATTTACTAAAATTTATTCATTCATGTTACTCATAATTCAATTAAGTCTTATCCTTTTACTAAGACTTTTTTGTCCTTTTTTTTTTCTAGAACATCATTTCTTTGGAATTTGCTACCTTCTTGTTTTCCTGATTCATTTAATTTGCAATCTTTTAAGTCGTCTGTTAATTGTTATCTTGCTTTATAAACTTGATCTTTTCTCATCCAGTAAGTTCCAACTCTAATAGTAGTTACTTGCACCCTTGTTGGGTGTGAAGACGTTTAAAGTATATATATACATATATATATATATATATATATATATATATATATATATATATACACACATACACACTACCGTTCGTAAGTTTGGACGCACCTAACAAAAATAAACAAAATGCGTTTTAACTCATAAATAGAATTAATTAAGAGTGTCTACATTGGTCTCATCATAAAGTACTGTGAGAACATAGTTAAGAGAGATATTTTTAAAATAAATATATTCTTACATTATTAAATTTGTTATTATTTACAAAATAAAATAAACAGAAACATTTTTAAGCGATATCTACGTATCGTAAAATAAATAGATTTTTAAATAAGATTACTTTTTATTTTGTCTATTCTCATTATTAGTTAAACTTTTAAGCTGAGTGTGTTATAAGATTTTTTTTTTCTGTTTTAAAAAGTTAATAAATCTATAGTTTTTGAAATTTAATTATTTGATTGATTTTGAACTATCAATTTTCGGTAAGAAAATTTTTCTAACTTTATTTCTCATTTTTTCAAATTAATTATTTTATTTTAGTATTCTTATAAGATTCGTTATTTAAAATGGCAAAAAGAGGGCAGATAAATTTAGAAAAACATATAGAAATTTGGACTTTTCATAATTTAGGCTTTTCTAATCAAGAAATTGATCGACGTCTTAGCATTTCAGAGAATTGTATCTGTAAAATGATTAAAAAAATGTAGAAACGGGGTCTTTCTGCAATCGTAAAAGAGTAGGGAGACTTCGTTCTAATACAAAAAAAGAGGATAAGTACATAGTAATTAATTCTTTACAAAATCGTAGAGCGTCAGATTTAGCAAGCACCAGATTTAGCAACTGATTTTAATGAACATCATACCACAAAAATAAGTACGACGACGGTAAAAAGGTGACTTTTTGAAGTAGGGCTTAGAGGTTGTGTGGCTGTTAAAAAACCACGTCTTACAACTGTCCACAAACAAAAAAGATTAGTCTGGGTCAAAGAACACAAGAATTGGACGGTAAGAGTAGAATAGAGTACTTTGGTCAGACAAATCAAAGTTTGAAATTTTTGGGAATAAATGCCGATCATTTGTTTGTCGTCAGGTAGGAGAAAGAATGCTGGAGCAATGCAAACAATTAAGCATGGAGGTGGGAATATAATGGTTTGGGGTTGTTTCGGTGGTGGCCAAGTGGGATCAATTGCCAAAATTGACGGGAAAATGACAAAAGAAGTCTATTTAAAGATTTCGAAAGAACATGTTTTAGTCTGTGGAACTGAATTAATTGGCGAGCGATTTGTGTTCCAACAAGATAACAATCCTAAACACACTGCTAAAGTGGTTAAGCAATATTTAAATGAAAAACAAGAGGAAAGATTGTTGAAGGTCATTACTTGGCCACCATAGAGTCTTGATTGAAACCCAATTAAGTTATTGTGCGACCATTTAGATCGAGAAGTCCGAAAAACTCCACCAAGAGGTAAAAATGATCTTTGGGAGGCAATCCAAAACATATGGAAAAATATTGATGAGGAAAATTAAAAAAAATTGATTGATCGCATGCCACGTATCTGCCAAGCGATAGTCAAAGCTAAAGGTGGCCATTTTAACGAAAAGATTATTTAAATAAAAACATTTTTATTTTAGTTATTATTTTTGATACTATTTTTTTTTTCTTCTTTAAAACTAATAAAAAAACATAAAATTATTGATTTGTTTTATTTAAGTCACAAATCAAAATTATTCTGACACATTTTTCTCTTAATATCTGTAGTTGCGATAGGTGCGTCCAAACTTATGGACGGGAGTGTGTGTATATATATATATATATATATATATATATATATATATATATATATATATATATATATATATATATATATATATAACTTCTGACATCAAACTAAAATAGCTGCTACCAGGGGCTTCAGCACCTACATCAACTATCGTATTGCCTGCTGCCGCAAAGGAGTGCGGTTACATCAACTGAGGGTTTGGTAAGAATCTAACTGGAATAATAAAAGGAAAGATAACTGCTCCACAGTAATCTTTCCTTTTTATTATTTTTTGTTTTTTTCATTTCCTGAAAACACTGTATGTTATAAAGGTAGGAGAAACAAGTAACAATTTGTTATCTATATATGCTATAGTTGTATGAGCGTATAAAGTGCATGTATTTATGTATGAATAATAGTATGTTTGAATAAGTTTGTTTATAATTTTGAACTTAAATTTCATTAGAGGATTGAAGCACTTGACAGTAATATTGCAATTGAAAAGCTCTATCTGTATAGTAATCAAATCGAAAGAATAGAAAACTTGTCTCTACTTGTCAAACTTAAAACCTTGTGGTTGAATAAGAACAAGATCAGCATTATTGAGGTATTTATAAAATAGTTTTTACTGTTTGTACACCAGTTAACTTCTGTGTAAACTTATTATGATTGACCTATTGTAATAAACATTGCAGTTGGCTTAAATATAAGACATTATTAACATGTTAGTTTCTTGAAGAGTAACTAAAAATAAAGCTAATGTTATATACATATATATATATATATATATATATATATATATATATATATATATATATATATATATATATATATATATATATATATATACATATATATATATATATATATATATATACATATACATATACATATACATATACATATACATATACATATACATATACATATATATATATATATATATATATATATATATATATATATATATATATATGTATATATATATATATATATATATATATATGTATATATGTATATATATAAATATGTTATACACTAAATTTATCTCAACATTTTGCAATTCATTTTTGTTATTTAAGGATCTTTAATTTTTTGTGGCATCAGGTAGCCATAAAGAAAATTTCTTGATGTGAACATTTTTATAAATGTTAAAGTTAATTAAAATAATAATAATTGTTCTATAATATTTAAAAAAATTTTAATTGCATTCTGATGACTTATTGTTTAATTTAGAATTTGTCTGATTTGGTAGAACTTCAAAATCTTAACCTAAGTGATAATAATATCTCTAAAATAGGTATGCACATTATTTAACAACACTTTAACTAATACACAATTTGCATTTAAAATATTGATCAAATATACATTCAATTTTAACATTGAAACATTCAAGTTTAACTTTAGCGCTAATGTTGATGTTTACGAGTATTCCTAATTACACTTATACTTGATAAGATAGATGAGGAAAATAATTAATATTTTAGGATATTTTTCTTCAGTCAGTTTTTATTTCTGATAACTGCAATTCATAAGTGATATATTAAAGTAACTTTTTTACAGACTTGTTTTACTCTTTAGTACAAATATTTTTTGTGTGCATACTTTAGACATAAAATTGCTTAAAATTTGTAATACAGTTATTTTTTATTACAAATCCTGCTCCAGTGCCTGTCTATTTTAATACTCTTGCTATTTCAGTGGATCTAATGATAATTTTGTTTAACTGGGCATTAGTATCGTAAGTCCTGTTTTCATTTTTCAAAAGTTAAAATTTACATGAAAAGTTTGGCAGTAAGAAAAAGCTAATTATTTAGAAAGAATTTATTTTGAAGGTGTTTTGTTTTTATTTTGTATATATTTTTCTACCCAACCTCATTGACAGAGAAATATGCAATATAAATTGCTGCGTCAAAAATCAATTTGTGTGTTGTGCTACCATTTTGTCAAGTTTGATTGTTCTTTTTGCTTACAACGTGAATTCTTACTACTGTAGCACTACTGCATGGCTAGAGTAGCTTAACAAGTACTTGATTTGATTTAGTTTTCCTAAATAACAGATTTTTAAAATCAATTTTTAAATAAACACAAATAAGCCTCTTACGCAAACTATTTTTTTTGGTCAAAGTATGTTGCTCACCCTTGTTAATATGCACAATACTACTACTGACCTCTCATGGAAGCCATATATACAATCCATTGCAAAGTTAGCATCTGCTAAGTTTTTCTCTCCTTATTATGCTCACCATTTTCTTATTCCTAATTTTACTCTCTTCCTCTATAAATCTTGTATTCAACCTTGTATGAAATATTGTCTTATAAACATACTTATAAACAAATTTTAAGATTTATTTATTCAATGTTTTAAATGCTTTAATTTTATTTAGGGAAGTCATTGAGCTGTAATGCAGAGTTGGAGGAATTAAACTTATCAGGAAACTTGATTTTTTCTTTAAAAGTAAGAAACAAACTCAAACACACACAAGTCTTTAACTAATTGATTATTATAATTGAATTATTATAATTTTTTTTTCAGTTGTAAATATTAAAAAAAAAATATTTTATGTGAAAAAATGTAATGTATAATTACTTGCTTAGTTACATTTATATCACACCAGTTTGATGCAAGATGAATGAAGTTAACAACTACTGTTAAGTTGCAAACTTTTTCCTTTTAAAACATTGGGTTACTAGCATAAATTTTTTGTCATTTTCTAATATCACAAGATATTTGTAAATATGCAGTTATTGAAATAATAAATTTGCATCAATTTGGTGAGCTGTGGATGTAGTACAGATTAAAAATGTATTTTTTTTTACATAAATTTTTTAGGACATTACAATTTTGGCTTGCCTACCTAAACTTGTCTCTTTAAGTTTGAATGACCCATTGTCATCAACTAATCCTGTTGGATTACTAGCTAATTACACAACTTTTATTCTTTATCACTTGCCGTGTATTAAACATCTTGATTCATTTGATGTGTCTCAAGGATTAAAAAATGCTGCTGAGGTTTTTTTGATTTTGTTTTAATGTATGCTGTATATACTGGTGAAAAATTTATATAATAAAAAATATTTGAAAGTTATTTAGACCATGCACTTAAAAAAAGGTGTCATATTACGAAGTTGATTTATACACTGGTATATACAGTATTTTATACTACTTTTTAAATTTTGTTGTTTTTATTTATTTTTTTATTTATATCTAGAGATTTGTAAGTGAAACATCACTCTTGTCAAAGTGAATCTCTTTAAATACTTAAAGATTTGGACTCAAAATTATTAAATGGACTTATTTCATAAGCACTTCTGCGTGGTACATGAGCTTATGGTTTTTTTTTTAAATAAATTTAGTTTCAAATTAAAAATGAGAGTTACAAAGCTTCAAGTTTAAGGAAAAAATAATATGTTTTTTAGCACAAAGGAACTGTTAGAGTAAAAAAATGCTGCTTTGCAACTGTTTGTTTACATGGTTTCAATGAGAGGTCAATAGTGAATGATAATAACTGCTATACATCATAACACTATGGACACATGTGGTGTATAACTTTTCCTTAATCTTTTATGATATATCTTTTGTTATTGAAGATTTTTCTCAAATTATCCCAAGGCGTTTCACTCTTGCCTGTGTCTCTTCTGTTCCACCACCTGTTCCAATTATATCTTTGAGACAATAACAGTCAAACACACACTGTACCTTTTTTGGTTGATTTAAAGTATGTTTTTTATACTCAAAACCTATAATATTTAGGTTACCTCATGTGCCACTTCATTACTTGTGCATAAAATCTGCATATAATTCCCATACTAAACCAACACTGATTTCTTTAAAAAGAAATTTCATAACAATAATAAAAAGCAAAGGACTGAACACTGAATCTTGATGCACACCAACTTTTACTTTAAAAGTATCACTTTTAACTTTCATTCTTTAAAAATATTACTTTCTACATCTTGTGTTTTAGTTGCTGTGACAAGATTTTCTTGTCACAGCTTTTTATTTTATTGACAATAATTCTTTTTATGATGGTCAAATAATTTTATTCTATGATACAAACACCATTTTAGTGTGTCTTATATAAATCTATAAATCTTTACCATTCAACTTTTTTTGTAATTACTTGGATTTTATCTTCATGCACAATTGCATTGTAAAGATCTGGCTGATTTCACTTTTTTACAAGTAATTAGTTCTGCTAATTACCATATTCACTGCAAGTAAATCTTTATTTTATTCAAACTTTTTGTTTGATATACTAATACTGAACATACTGTTAAAGAAATGTTATATAAATTTGAGAATTAAACAAATATGATTTCAAGTCAATGTTATTATTTTTTAATGTTGATGTCACTAAATCTCAGTATTAAATTTATTTTTGGTATTTCCTGTATAATAACTTTTCTTTTTAGACAACAGTTATGAAAAAGAAGACTTTTTATAGGGTGCAAATCAAAAAAGTGAATAGAATGTTTTATCATGTCAAATCTATTTTAAGAGAAGAACTATGCAAAATGCAAGAGAGTTCTGACATAAATATCCGAAAGATTTGCTATTCAATCAAAGAGGTTTTTATTTTTTTCCCCTATAAATGTTTACTCTTTATTTGTTTATATTTAAAATGTATAATACTTTTTGTTTTATTTGGTCCGATTTTATTTGGCCCGGTTACCAGAGCCACAAACAAAGTTGAACAGAAAAGTTTATATACATTTTTAGTTTTTGGGATCAAATGCAAATACAGTATTTAGAGCAAGATAGAGCTCTAAATCTTTATCTACTTGGTGTTATGTTTAAGGATGAAAATTTCCCAGAAATTTTCAAAAAAGTTATTTTATTAAAAAATAAAAATTAAATGTCTTATTTTGATTGGAGTTACAAAAGCACATTCTCCTATAAAGGCAAAGAGTTTAAACTTTTTTTCTTGGGTTTGGTTGATTAAAAGTTGTATCAATGTGTATAGAGTTTTTTGTTTGTACTGGTGATAATTTACTAACTTTAACGATCAGTGATTGTTGAATGTTACCTTCTCACCTTGACTACACCACATCAACTTGATATCAAAGTGTAATTTAATTTTGCTGTATGTCAGCTAAAGACCCTTTACAGCTGAGCACGCAACTTTACATATTGTGGTCAACAATGAAGTGATATTTTATTCCTATAAATGAACATTTACTTCAATCCAGTCAACAGTCAAACAAAACTGTAGCAAGAAGACTTTTTAACTTCTAGCATACCTTTTGCTGTTTTAGCTGAAAGTAGCTCAGTTGTGTGGTTTTTTGGTTTGGCATTTAGAAGCTCAAATTAAGTGCTTCACAGAATTTTTAAAAAGCTTCACTTTTACAAATGACAAATGAGCAGGTCTTTAGCATTAACATCAAACAGTATGTTGGTAGCATCTTGCTGTCAATGGTCTGGTGTCTTCCATTTATATGGTGGTACAGATATTAAAAACTTCTATCTCAAGGTTAATATTTTAGCATCAAGTAAAGTCAGTCATATGACTGACTTTACTTGGTGCTAAATTATCAAAATACTATTAGTTAAATATAAATAAAATATTGACTTAAATGTTGCAACTCCTATTTAATACATAAATATTTAATATATAAAACACAATGGAGAATGTGTATAAATATAATAACTTACCTTGAGATAAACAAGTTGAATGTTCCAATATGAGGTGCACTCACTACTTTTCCACAACGTTTGCAATATTTAAAACAACAATTTTTTTTGTATTTTTTGACATACCTAAAATGAATGCTTTTGGCATTCAAATGTTTATACATTTATATGTTTAAATATCATTCACTGCTTAAAAAATATTTCATACCACCTTTGATATTCTTTTGTTTTGAAACACTTCCCAAAAAGGTGTGTTTATTTTAAATTAATAAAATTATGCAATATTACTTATAACATGATTAACCAATGTTTCTGGTATCTTAAATAGAAAGTATTGTACAAATGAAACCTTAACAATACATTTAACTTTCATAATGTAGTGTTATTTCATTTATAAAACAAAAATCTTTAACTAATTCTCATTCATTCTATTGAATAATACATTTGTTCTTAATTTTAAAGAAAAGTTTGAAAAAAAAACAGTTTTTATGTCAAAAGTACTTCAACTTAAAAAAATAAACAAAAGTAAACTCTTACTTAGGTTACTGTCTTTTTATAACCTAATTGTTACTTTGAGTAAGTAAAATTATAAAATATTTTTATTATCTTATTTAGCTAATTATTTACTAATTTAACCCTGGCAATTGCATAGGGTTAGACATCAGCAACATAAGAAAGATAAAGGGGTAGATAACGTATTAATGAATAGCATATATATATATATATATATATATATATATATATATATATATATATATATATATAT
This sequence comes from Hydra vulgaris, assembly GCF_038396675.1. Classification (NCBI taxonomy): domain Eukaryota; kingdom Metazoa; phylum Cnidaria; class Hydrozoa; order Anthoathecata; family Hydridae; genus Hydra; species Hydra vulgaris. The sequence goes on from NC_088923.1 coordinate 18,950,589, forward strand.
ATATATATGTATATATTTGTTTATTTATATATATTTATATATATATATTCATTATATATATATATATATATTCATTATATATATATATATATATTCATTGTATATATATATATATATTCATTTTATATATATATATATATATTCATTATTATAAATGTATATATATATATATATATATATTCATTTTATATATGTATATATATATATATATATTCATTTTATATATGTATATTCATATATATATATTCATTTTATGTATATATATAATATATATATACATATATATATATATATATATTTATTTATTTTATATATATATATATATATATTCATTTTATATATATATAACGAATAGCATATACATATATATATATATATATATATATATATATATATATATATATATATATATATATATATATATATATATATATATATATATATATAATGAATAGCATATATATAAGCATATATATATATTAGTCTAAAATTTTTAAAATATGATTAAATTATGTAAGTTGGTTATAAGTTAATAGATAAAAAATAAATTTAAAAAAATTGAAAGTTAGTTTTTGTTTTGTTTTTGTTAATTTTAAAAATCATTGTTAACTTAATTATGCCTAATTTATAACATTATTATTTAAAACATTCGTTTATTATTATTATTAATTTATAGCATTATTATTTACTTAGTTTATGCAAGGCTAGTTGATAGTTTGTTTGCACTTGAACATTTTTTTTTATTTTAAATTTTTATTAAATATTTTATTGGAAATAAAAGTGCAACATGTTTATATTACTCCTACTTTTTTTATAGAAGTTTTTTTTAGATAATCTTATTAGATATCTTAAATAAATTAATAATGCATTTAATTTTCTTTTATTATTGCAAAAGACAAAGCATTAAATTTAAAATTGCAATTTAAAAAATAGAAAGTGTTAAACTATTTTGTTTACTTGTTATTTCATTAAAAAAGAAAGTTTCTCTTTTTTCTTTTCTTTTGAGTTTTCTTTATTCAAACTTGATTTAAAACTTTAATAATTTAAAGTGATAGAAATTCTTTCATTGTTGTGGGTTTTTTTTAAACATAATAGAATAATTGAATTTATGAGTTGTAAGTTTTTTTAATTTTTTACTAGAAAAATTTCTACTTTGAAGAGATCATGTACTTAATAAATAACACAACTTCTTATAATGAGAAACACATAAGTGATGTTTTGCCCATTACTGGTGCATCACCAATGTGGTTTTTCTTTTTTATGATACAAGGATGTGTTATAGTTATTGCCAATCTTACCCTGATTGTTGTTATTGCATTGAGTACTCGATTACACAAGATTCACTCTAGCAAATTTTTGAGAAGTTTTTTGTTTTCTCATTGTGTTTTTGGTTCTACTGAGATAATGGTGGCAGTAGCATATTGGAACAAGCAGTTCTCAGATAAAAATAATTCTTACACAACATTTTTGCATCGTTATATGCCTATATTAGTTGCATGGCTGTTTACAAACTTACTTGTGCTTACTTTGGATAGATTTTTTTATATTAGGTTTCCACTCCATTACAGCCAACTCACTGAATTTAAAATTTTTTTAATCATTGGTATGTCTTGGGTGTTGCCTCTCTTGCTTTTATTTATTCCTAATACATCTCAGACAAATGTTAATGAAATTATATTTCTATCCTTACTTATGATGGCATTTTTTGTATTACTTATTTCAAACATTTGCATTTATCGAATTGCAAGGGTACATCAAAAATCAATTACAAAACAACGTAAATCACTGAATAAATCAGATTCTGATGAAACAAAACAGCTCAACTCCAAGAAACATTTTAATGCAGTAAAAGTCTGTTTTGGAATGGTTGTAACATTTTTAATATTTTGGACTCCATTGTTTACTCATGGTATAACATCATTATGTGGAATTCGGCACCCTACATTTACTATAGTTACTGTTCTACTAGCATTTAGCAATAGTGTGGTTGACCCAATTCTTTACAGCATACTGAGTGTTGATTTGAGATCAGAAGTTCGTATTATGTTACACCCATTTTTGAGAAAATAAAACTTGAAGAGTTTGTATTGCAAAGAAATAAAAATGAATGTTTTTTATCTTGCTTATACTTAAATTATTTAATTTGCTGTAGCATATATCAGTTATATATTTTTATTTATTTCGAGTTGATATAAGGTGTAAAAATGTAAATTTAAAAAGGTATATATTTTAGTGTTACGTAAGAGTAATACAATACATAAAGTAAAATAATTTTTTTTTTTAATGTGTTACAATCTAATGTTAAAAGAGAAACTCTGTTAGTTTTGTTTATTTTATAAATTTATTTTAAAATGAGAAACTATTGTTTTTGTATTTAACTGTAAAAAATTTTATTCAAGCAAATCATTATTATCATCATCAAAAGATTGTAAAAACTTGTAAAATCTCATTCTTTTCTGCATTCTGCAGAATGCTTTTTAATTCACGCTTAGTTACAAACACCAAAGTTTCACGCTTAGTTACAAACACCAAAGTTATGTCAAATTGAATAGCAAAAATAAAGTGTATATATATTTAAAAAAATAATAATAATAATAATAACAAAAGTAAATATAAAAATATTTAACTAATATTTGTATTTTTTTATAATAAATTTTTTTATTTTTTTATAAAATTTTTATAAAATTTTTTTATTTTTTTATAATAAATTTTAGTTTTTGATACTAGCAACAGATTGCTCTGAATATGAAAAGTAGTGGCGTACTGATTATTCAGCATTGGTTTAGTCTGCCATCATCAGACATCATTATTAATTTGCTGATTTTTTAACTAATTAGCTTTATAATTTTTTTTATTCTGTACTATGAAATTAGGTTAATTAAATTAGGCCCTTGGAATTAGGTTTCGCATTTGGCAATGCTGACCTAAAATTATTTGAGGTCAACAAAAAATTGCCGATCTTGTTTCTATGTTTTATGATCCTTTGTGTTAAATTTTTTTGCCAATCTCTAACAGTTTGAGGTCAGCAATTTATTGTCAACCTCATTTTTCCTAATTCCAAGAGCTGGAAATTAATTTGTGTTAGATAAATTAAACTCTGTACATTACTGAGAGTATTTTGGGTATCAGCTTTTTATTTATGAATTTTTTGAGCATTTCTAAGAAAGAAAAATCATTAAATGAAGTAACCTTATGACAACAGTATTTCATACAAGAACAAATAAAGCATTTATAGAGATAAATAGTGTAAGAAAATAACTTAAGCTGATGCTGATGATTTCATTGAGAAGTCAGAATATCTGATTGAGTCAAAACATAATATATAATATAGTTATATGCATGTGTCTAAATATACTGGGGATAACTCTAAATATACTAGGTATAAATATATACATTTTGCACTTTTTTTTACAATACTATATTCATCAAATCATTGTTACATGTCCTTGAAATATTTTATATTTTTTTAATTTAGTTTTTTGAGACCAATTACCTATGGTAATACTATTTTTTTGAGATTTTTGAAGAGATATTTTTTCAAAGATTTCTTATTGCTTAAACTTTTAAAATTTTTATAATTTTAAAAGTTTAAGGAATAAGAAATCTTTGAAAAATTGAAAAATTAGGAGTAATATAAACATGTTGCACTTGTATTTCTTCTATTTTCTTTTAAACTTTTTGGTTAAGAAGTTTTTGATTTATAGAGTTGGAACTGATATACTGATGAACTAGTAAATTTAAAAAAAATATCTTTTTGATTTATTTATTGCCTCCACCCCAATAAATGAAAAATGCCAATCAGTATTTATAGTTATTATTTTAAAATAATTTAAATTTAATAAAAAATTTAAACTAAAGTTGTAATTGTAAGCAAAATTAAAAAATTCAAACAAAAAATTTTAAATGAAGTTGTAAACTAAAATAAAAATTTTAACTGTTATAGTAGTTGGATTCTAAGAGTAATGGAAGTAAATTAACACTTTTTTTTTAATTTACATGTCTGTTTAGCAAAAATTATATTAATGTAAAACATATTTATTTTAAAATAAAGGATTTAAACTACAAGTCGTTTGCGGACTAGGAAGTTGTATTATTTGCAAAACTAAAACTACTGAATGGATAAATAATGAGAAAGTTTGTGTAGGATTTTTAATTGATTGATCGTCATAAAAAACATGAATATTGTACAAAAACTAATTAATAAAGATATCATTCCTAATAAAATTGGATATTTTTCCACATGTAAAGGACTCATTAAAATATCACAAACCAAATCTAATCAAAAAAGCATATGTATTACACATTCATATATAAATGGGGATAGATTGAATAATAAGTCGACTTTGTGAACCAATACATAATGCAAGAGACAGGGTCACTACTTAAATAAAGCTATGTTTTATTAAAACTAGTAAGAAAATATCTTCCCAACAAATCCTCAATAAGTTTCTAGGGTTTCTTAATCATTAGCTATGATTTTATTTTCAAACATTTTACTTGTTTGCTGTATTTTTTGCTTGATCAAATCCCTACAATAATACCTTAAATAAAATAAAAGTGATAAACAAACGAGATAATCAAAAAATTATAGATCTAATTATAGCCATTGGAGAACAACAGGAGCAATATGCCCAGGGTATTCGATTGTATTAAAATAACTTTACAATATATTTTATTGTTAATGCATTGACATTCATACATGCAAGAGTTTATATTTTTATGCTGAAGCAATTCATCCTCATCAATATCATCAAAGTCAAATAATAAATGAGGTTTGGTTTCCTATAGAACATTGCAAAGTCAACCTCAGTTGTTGGATGTTGGTATCTACCTGACTACCTGTAAAAAGATCTGATATAAAAAAATGTTTAATGGAAGAAATATAAATCCTTTTATGACGTAAGGGGGAAGCAAAGTGTATACATTTAATCACAATTGCAAAATAGTTGCTAACAAAATGACTTAACTCAACTTTGAAACACCTAAATCTGTAAATAATATTAACGTATATATATAAACCAAATTATTATTTACGATAAGATATACCTTATTATTATCAATTCATATACAATATGCTTATGATATCACTATATCGCTGCTTAAATCTTTTTAGCCATGTATTTAGCCAATTTGTATATGTATATATATATATATATATATATATATATATATATATATATATATATATATATATATATATATATATATATATATTAAATCTTTTTAGCCTTGCGTTTATTTAGTTTCTTTTTCATTTTTTTATGGAATTGTGCTTGTAATGTTCTGTTTTGATCTGTGAAAATATTCCAAGCTTAATCTGTGTTATAAAAGGTGAAATTAATTGGGTTAAATTTTTGATGGGCAAAATTTTTAATGAAAAATAAAAAAGTGTGGCATTATGAGGGTCCAACTTTGCAGTGCTAAACATACTCAAATGTTTTTCAGACTTAATTCTATGAAGTTGTGCTGATAATTTCTGGGACTTATCTTGATCGTTAAGATCATGTTTAATGTGACATAATTCAACAGCATTTAGACAGCTTACTAATGTATTTCTCATTTTATTAGGTTTTGGGTAAAATTCTATATTTGATTCGAAGACTTGATCATATAGATCACCTTTTTTTTGGTAAATAAGGAAATGGCCCGTCATACTAATTTTAACAAGTGCAATGTCAACATCTTTGACTTTGATATCTTGTGGGTGTCAGACAATTAGTAATGTTTTTGACCTGGTACAACACAAAATATCATCTAGATACCAGCCAGTAGCTTTCCAATTAAACCTTGGGCATACATCTGATAAATGCCTAAAATTAAATAAACCCACCATGAATAAAATTTGAAACCATCTTATTTTCATTAATCACTTTATAAAATCTAACCAGTTCAAGATGTAAATTCTTGTAACAGCCTATTTCTAAGTCCTCCGCATAAAACTACTCCGCATAAAACAAAAAATAGAATACTCTAGAGTATGTGGTAGTAATGGATCAAAACTCTACATGTGTGAAAAATGATGTGCTGTACTTGTATGCAAATCAAAGTCATGCGATCATAAATATTTTTTTCTGTTTCCTTCCTCTCTTCCTATTTTTTTCTTTATTTTAATGGAGCTTGACAACTAGGTCTAGTCCTTTGATGAAGTATGTTTCTGCTTTTTTATATTATTTCATTTGCTTAACAAGCTTATATGAGCTGATAAATTGTTTTTAGGGAAGGAAAAATGAAAACATTTGGTATTTTGTTGGACATTCTTGTTTCAATTATTCAAAAAACAATTTTCAATTGTTTCATTCTCATTTCTTGGACATTCCTGTTTCTATGGCAGATGGAACATCAGTAATGTAGATAGTAGGAAAGTTAGTGAAAAATTTTTTTTTTTTTTTAAATGCTACTTGGGAGCATATTTGAAACGAAATCATTATTTCTATGCGCAAATAAGGTTTACATAATAGAAACCTTATTTGTACCCAAAAAATGTTTATATATTTTAATATTTTTCATCTACATAATATCGATGTAGTACAATAGGTGGAAAAATATTCTTCTTTTGAGGAGCGACTGTCAAAGTTGGGGGTTCAAATTCTTATTTGGGAACATTTTTTATTTTTTATTTTAATGTTTTTTTTCTAAGTAGTTTTATGTTTTTTAGCTATTATTGTTGTTTTTTTATAGTTATGTTTATTATTTATTTTTATCTTTCAAAGTTTCATAAAATAAGTGCATCAATGCATAAATAAATTGACTGATTAGATGTAGTCGCAGTTGAGTATACTGACTTAAATAGGGATAGGCGCTGTGGAGTGTACATACATCGACAGATATAAATAGGCATAGGCACATTAACATGTACATGCATCGACTGACTTAAATAGGGATAGGTGCAGTGGAGTGTACATACATCTACTGAGGGTTTAGGTTTGGGCAGGTATTCTTTAAAACAAAACAAATTTTAATATTTATTTAAATTAGGTTTATAAATTAGTTTAATTTGTATAAAAAATTATTAGGTTAAATTAAACAAGAATTTTAAGTGAAATCGTCATTTTGACTTGATTAATAATACTTACGTTTGAATACGCGAGTACAAATAAGAAAAAATTAGTTGTATGTGCGTACAAATAATGCCTACCTATTAAAAAAAATATATGTATCAAAAATTAATTTATATTATTTCTTTATAAATAGATTATTTTTTTATTTTATTTTATGATGATTGTTTTTTTAAGTAGTGCAAGTAACTAAAAATAATTTAAAATAACTTAATATAATTTTGTGCATTTTAGAATAGTTTTAAAAGATTTATTAAAATTCTATAGATATCCATCACCCTTGATTGTTGTGTCTTATTTTGTATATGCATTTATGTATATATGTCTATATTTTATATTTCAAATAGAAATAATAATTATTTTAAAAATATTAAAGTTTGGAAACAAAAAAGGAACTAATATAGTCTAATTTTTTAAATGTTTAACAGCTTGAGAGAGAGTTTTGGCAGTCAGAAAAGAAGAAAAATTCACACAAAAGTATTTATATTTAAAAGTTTTGTTATTGTTTTTTTGTTTTTTTTTTAAATAAAAAACCTTATAAGACTGTTAATAAAAATTTCATGATAATTAAGCCATAATAATACCTTCCTTGTTTGGGGAGGTAAGTATATGTAAGCTGGATATATATTTACGATAAAACATTGCAAAAATCATTAAAAATATTAAAATTCAAGTTTTTTATATATCTAGAGCACGTTGTTTTTAAAACAGCTATAACTTTTAAGAAAGTTTATGCTAATCAGTTATTATAGATGTTTATTTATATATTACTATATTTTTATTTTGTTTATTTACTTTGATTTGATTTTGAGTTTATTTATTATGCTTGTTAATTTATATAATTTTATATTATTGGTATTGATTTTCCTTGAATATTATTTTTTATTTTTAAAAATAATAAAAGCAGTAAATAAAAATTAAAACTGTTTTTTATAATTTCACCTTGTGATTTTACTTTAATTTAAATTCTTATATCCTGTTTTGTGTCATTGTTTGCATATTTAACTTACTAAAAGTTTAAATTTAGGAATTATTTATTTATGTTTTTACAAAAAATTTATTTATTGATAAAATTAAAATAGTCCAATTTGAAAAAAATTTGAACCCATTTCAAAAATTAAAAATTCTCTATGGTTTTATCATAAAATATGATTTTATCATAAGATATGAGTAAACAGTAAATTGGATCCATCAAAATCTAATTTATCATATACCCATTGCTTTGATAGTAACTCAAATTGATGTCAACAAACTTACTTCACATCTATAACTTTAATTGCAACTCTGTCATTGTTTAAAAATGTAACAAAGTATCACTAAATGATTAGACATCAGCATTTTATTTAAACAAACTTTGAGTTTAAGTTGTAGATTTTTGCTTGTTTAATTTAAGTTAAAACAATCTGTTATGATTATTTGATAAAAACTTTTTTTTTTTTCTGACTGCTAAAGGTCCACAATTTTATCAATATTTTTGAAATTTTTAGGGAAAAAAAGCTTTGTAAGCTAGTAATGCAAAAGTTAATTAGACATTATACTTTTATTTCATATCACTCAGTGACCAATTATCTTTCAGATAAAAGTTTCAAATCACTCTTTGACCAATTATCTTTCAGATAAAAGTTCAAATCACTTATTGACTAATTATCTTTCAGATAAAAATATCAAATCACTCATAGATCAATTATCTTTCAGATTAACATTTCAAATCACTCACTGCCTAATTATGTTTTAGATAAAAGTTTTAAATCACTCATTGACCAATTATCGTTCAGATAAGAGTTTTAAATCTTTAATTGCCTAATTATCTTTCAGAAAAAAGTTTCAAATCACTCATAGACCAATTATCTTTCAGATAAACTTTTTTCTGAGAATTCCTAACATATTTAACTTATTTAAGTCACATCTTAAATAAATGTTAGTTTTAATAAGATTTAATAAGTAAAGCACCTTGATAATATTTATTTTAACCCATTATTATTCGATAATAAAATTTTTAAAAATGGAAGACTTCACATTAACTAATACTTTTTGTCTATTTTCTGGGTTCACTTGTGGATATTTAGGATTAGTTTATTGTCATATGGGTTCATCTATAAAGTGCGTAAACAGTAAAACCACAGATTTAGGACACCCTTTCTCCCTTGTACACATCTGCATGCTTTCAACAACCCTTCCTCCCCCCCCCGCCTCCCCCATCTATCTTGATACATATGTACGTACATACATATTTTTAATTGGAATTTGCACATCAAACAGTGGGTGTATTAGATGAAATTATTGAAAAAGTTTTTAATTATGTAATTAATAAACTTAAAAACTAAAGGGTCAAATAAAAAATCAATAAACAAGATGTAAAGCCTATGTTATTAATCAACTTTTTTTTAAACTTTATATTTAGATTAATATTAGATTAAATAAAATTAGATTTTATATTTAAAATTTATATATAAATTAATTTTATAATTAATAAATAAAAAGTGTTAGATTACTTTTTTCATTAGTTGATACATCAGATACAATCCAGAAAAATGAAACTCGGTTAAATAAAATTTCAAAAAGTTTTGAGGAGTTTAAAAAAATGGTCACCGAAAAATCAAATTTGTTAACCAACAGAATTAAATATTGGGAAACAGTTCATCAGAAGTATTTATTTAAAATTGTTAGTTTTTTCCTTTTGTTACCACAACCTTATTTCATGCGCTTCATCACTTACATTCTTATTTGTTGTCCTATTTGCATTTCAATGTTTTGCAATGCAAATGGGAAAACAAAATAAATTTAAATATCACTAATAAATAATTTTTAAAAATTTGTTTTTTTATATAGACTATATTTGATATACAAAGATATTGTAAAACAGCTGACATATTGGAAAGAACAGTCAATTATTTTTCTTCGAATTGAGTTCATGTCTGGCGGGAACATAAGGTTTGAGGAAGGAACAAATAATGATTTTTGGTAAAGGTTTATCAAATATTACTTTAAGGTGTACATTTGATTTAAGAAATATAATGTAGATGGCTAAATGCTGAATCAATATATGTCTCATTACTTTACTTTCTATAACTTTTACTACTCACAGCTTACGTACTATTACTATATGCAATCAAATGTTTAACAATTGCAACAATAGTACTCTTTTGATTGCACAAGAAAATTTTTTGGTCAGTAGAATCTCAACTTATAAATTCTCTACCAATCAAAATGGTTTTGATCAACTGCTACTGATAAAAATAGTTTTTAAAAATAAATTAGTTTTAGATCAATTTTCTTGTTTATTTGTTGTTGTTTTTTTGTTTTTTTTTATATATAGATTATCTATGATATTATTTTTATAACAATATAATTATCTATGATATTATTTTTATAAATGATATGTATAAAACAATATTTATTGTTTTATAGGTATCAGCCTTGCCATGATCTTGTTCAATCTCGATTTTTTGCTCAAGAATTTAAGGTTAGCAGTTATATAGATTATGTTATTATGTTCATTATATCATTAATGTCATTAATTGTCATTATATTTAATGTCATTAATTGTCATTATATTTAATGTCATTAATTGTCATTATATTCATATAACATTAATGTCATTAATTGTCATTTTATTCATATGTTATTGATGTATTATATTTGTCTTTATATTCAGTTTAGAGATATCTTAATACAGTTTTCATGTAAGGTTGTAATTTAATTGTAAAGTGATATTAAAATAAGATTCAAGTCAAACTTTAACTATGTTCAACATATAGAATTTTATATTAATGATAATAAATATAATGATAATAAAATTTTATAGGATTCATGGAAAATTGTGAATTTGAAAATTCAAAAAATATTTTGTGTTCAAAATCGTATTTTAAAGCTGCGATTTGATAAAAAGGCAGAAGTAATTTTAAGAACTGAAGATTATAATGAAAGGTACTACATTTTATGTTGCTATGCAGGGGTTAAAATAGGTGCAGGACACCGGCACCTCTCAGACTGTTTTTGAGACCCATTTGATGAGGGCAACAGATTATTGCTCATTTTTCCTGACGAAATTAACATTCGTTGGTTATCCCCTCTAGAAAATCTTGGAAAGGGTCTGATGTGTTTTTGTTAAATTTTGATTAATAGTTAATTTTAAATTTTATTTTTGTTAAACTATTTCTTGTCAAATTTCTTGTCATATAAATAAGCAAGATACATTTTTCTTCTAATTCAGTTTAACAGATTTAATCAATACAGAACAAGCGTCATTAAAATATTATCAAATGCGCAAAAAAGTTTGAAAATAAAAAAATCTTTTTCAAAGTTGAAACATTTTTTCTAAAATTAGTTATTTGAAAATAATATATATTTTTTTAGCTTTTATTTTACTTTTATACAAATTATATTTATGGAATTTAGCAAAAAGTATTTAGTTTCTATTGTTTCTTTCATATTTGAGTAACATAATTTAGATTAATTAATATGGTATCAAGAATGAGTAAGGTATCATCAATTTTAAGAATGTAATGAGTAAATTTATAAGTAAAACATTACAACTTGTAGACTTTCAAATACAATCAAAAAGATGGTCGCATATTTTTCAAGATTTGAAAAAAGTTATGCGTCCTAGAATCTCCATGTTTTCGCTCCATGGTTTTCACCTTTTTGTACAGCTGCTATATCTAATCCTAATCATTTTTTTCATCTTTTTCAAAAGAACAACTCTCTTAAGAATAAATGTCTATTTATTGTTGCAAGAAATCAGTGTAAAAAGGTGCTGTTTGATGCTAAGCTCCATTATTTTCAAGTCACTTTACCTTATATCTTATCTCAGAAGTTAGACTCTAGAGACTTTTTGAAAATTTTCAACAGCATCATTAACAAAGGTGTCTGACATATTATCTCTAATTCATATGACTGATCTTATTACCTCTCCTTAATAAAAGGAAGAACTATTTGCAAAAAACTTTTTTTCTAATTAAACTTTTGAATCTTATGGCTATTCTCTTCCTTCTATTCCAATTTAACAGGTTAACCCATTTTTGATCATTCAAATCACTCCAGCTTCCATTGCTTAAGTCATATCTCAATTAAACTCTTCTATAGCTAGTGGTCCAGACAACATTCTTGCCATAGTTTTTAAAAATTGCCCTCTATAGGTCTCTTCAATTCTCTCCAAACTATTTAATAAGTGGTTGTCCAAGTCTTTTTTTCCTGCCTGCTGGAAAATGGCATCTGTGGCTTAAATTTTTAAAAACTTTAGAGATCATTCTGACCTCCCAAACTATTGTTTGATCAATCTTCTTTCAGTTATTAGCAAGGTCTTTGAGTCTTTGGTCAACAAATTTCTCACATCCCATCTTGATTCAAATAACTTACTGTCAGACAATTAATACTGTTTTTAGTCTTCTTGCTCTATGGCTGACTTGCTAACTGCTGACTATAGATTTTCTTTTGCGTTAGATGGAGGTGGAGAGGCTAGGGCTATTGCTCTTGTCATATCTAGTTTGGCATGCTAGTCTTCTCCATAAGCTTGCATCATGTAGTGTATCTAACAAAAGTTTTGAGATTATCAAATGGTTTCTTTCTAACTGCTTTATTAGTCATCCTTCAAGGCCAACACTCTTCTTCATTTCCAGTAACTTCTGAAGTACTTCAAGCTCTCTTATTTGATAGTTGCTTGGCTTTGTCTGTTGACATGTTCATTCTTTTTTCTAAATTGATCCTAATAGATTGTTTATCAAATAATCAATAAATAGTTGGTATAAATTAATATCTAGTTTGTCCAGGTTTTAAAAAAGCTGTTTTCATGTTGGCTGCAGCATTGATAGTTTTTTTCTCTGGTTTTGTCAATCTTTGATTTGGACTAGGTAAGTAAGCTTTGATCATATCTTTGATGCCTTTACTTAGTATTGCATCTGTATGTTTTCATTGAAAGATCTCAAAATATGATCAAAATTTTCGAATCGTGTTAACTATTTGTGTTATACAAGAAGTTTAGTAGGTGAGGCCAAGTTATCTCTAATGAATGCTTTTTAAGACAGCCATTATACTGTTTATTTAAAAGTTTATTTGTAAATTTAAACTAATCGATTTAAAAAAAATTAAACTTTTTTACTAATAAATGTTTTTTATCAATGATTTCAATAAAAATTAATAATTTATATATAATATTTAAAATAATCAAAATATTCCAAGAATATTCTAAGAATCTAAAATAGAATTTAACAAAATAGTGAAGAATCTAAAATAGTAACACTAAACTGTGTGTTTCAGGTTGTGTGCTCTAATTAAATTTTTTAATTTAGTTAAATGAATATATAAATATTAGATGTGAATGTTTCAAAAGGTATGTTTGGTTGTACTTTGAAATAAGTTCTTGTCTGAGATGTTAATATATTATCAAATTAAAAAAACAAGTTTTTGAAACAAAAAATCTCTACACCTCTATATTTGGAGTATAATAAACAGCACCAAGAATTTGTTGATGATTGGACTTGATATAAGTTTCATCTTCTTCAATATTACAGAAATTTTAGAAATAAAATCATACAACTTTCTGCCGCGGGTTCTTGCAATTTTTTGTTGAGTTTCAGAACGAAAATCCATATATTTTTGCGCGTTCCCTTAGTGAAAGGCTTGGGTTATTCTTAAAACTGTTAACCAGTTTTCTAACTAGTTTTATATCTTTAAAACCTTCCTTTCTTCCACCACCAGATTTGCATTTGATCGATTTTATTTGAGAAAAATGTTGAACACGACTAACGGTATATGGATGTATTCGCAACGATTTTGCTATCAAATTGTAGCTACTATTAGGATTTTGTAAATATTTGTGCATAATTTTTTCTCTTACGTCTTCTTCTTTTGTCATTTTTAAAACTAATTTCAAGTTAAATCCAAAAACTAACATATTTTTTTGAAACCACAACACGTTGTAAACAAAATACAAAACAATTAAAAAGGTTTTAATACAACTACTTAAAAAAAATGACATGGTTATTCTTTCACATTTATTTCATTTACTTGCTTTATATAAGCACCAGTTTATGATTTTCAAAATTTATTTAAATTGGAATCAGTGCCAAGTTCTCTAAATCAGGGATGATAATTTTACTTAGGTAAATAAATTCAATATCGCAGCCAATCATGTTTATCACTTCACTAAACACCTATGCTCTGAAATTTAGTATTAAAATACTATATTTTATATAAACATATTTTTTAATTTTTCATGTATAAAATCTGTTAGTTTTTTCAAAATATATTTGTGCATTAGTTGAAAGCTAAATGTGTTTAGTTAAGATTTTCTTTTTTTTTTGTAGCTTCAGCAGTCTAAGGCACGAATTTATGGATTACTTATTCCTAATATCAGAATCTTGTGCTGACTTTTGTTTAGAAAAAATCCTTGAGGATGGTTTTTGTAATGAGGTAAGCAAATAAAAGCACAGGTAAATGAGGGTCTGAAATAATTAAGATATAATTTTACAAAAATATATAGTTTTTAAATTTTTGTAATTGTTTTTTTGTTTGTTTATTGTCTTTATTTATTTTGTTATTTATTTATTTTTACTAAATTAATAACTTATCTATAATTATTTTAATGTATAAATTATTTATGTTTATGTTTTTTTTAAAACATAAACATAAATAATAAATATAAACTGCATCTCTTTATATTTATTTTTTATATTTATAATATATTTTTGTAGCATTTATATAAAATGATTTTTAATTTCTATAAAATAATTTGTATAACTTAGAATGCAAGTATGGCAGTTAAGTTAACAAACAGTGTATATATTGCTGACAAAGCTCGCATCAAGAATGTTTATAAAAGCATTCCTGATTGTAATATTCAAAACTGTTGTACCAGTAGGTTTGGTAAGTGAACTTTTATTTCTTGTGAAAATTTATGGAACTAATGTTATAAAAATTTTAAAACATTGATTATCTCTTTTTGTGAAAGCATGGGTATAAGGTGTTGTCTGTGGTGCTGCATATGTATTTCAAGTTTTTTTTGGTATTTTAAAGTTGTAGAGATCCTTGAAAACTGTTTTTGTGAAGTATAAAATATGTCATTTAATGTATTTTTGTGAAAGTGTAATAAATCTTGTAAAAAAAAATTTTTTTTTTTTTTTTTTGGAGCTAATTTTGTAATGGTAGCGGTAATTTTTTCATGAATTTTAAAAGTCTTGGATATCACAATTTTGAAACAAGGATTAATCTGGGAGTAAATTTCAAAAAATCACTGGTTGTGGGGAAAAAATTTTATAAAGCGAAAATATGGTTTCCAAAGGTGTATAGATAACATCAAAATATGCCCTGTGATTTGCAACAGGAGAACCCTTTTTCCAGGCCTATTTCTAAATGATGCGTGCACAAAATGGTTAAAACTATTTTTCTTCAAATATAGACTAAATATGTACTGTTTTTATGATCTTTTTATGCTGAACAATTTTTTACATTGCTCTAAGATCTCAAAATGAAAGGGTGTCTACTTATTAAACAGTTTTTAAACCTAAAACCTTTTATTCAGCCTAGAGAAATGTGTTTTTCTGATGTGCTACAAGTAATTGTGTTTACTCTATTGGTAATATGTATTGAAACAAAAATAAATTTTCAAATTGTTTGAAATTGTAATCTAATTACTAGAGGAGAGGTTGTAACCACAACTAAAGTAGCCTCCTCATCCATCTCCACCACAAAAAAGGATTTTAATATGCTTTTTAATTCTTTCCATAATAGATCTAAATCACTTTAATGAATTGTGCATTTACTCAACATTGCTTTTTATCATCTCACAAGCAAAGAAGCTCAAGTTGAAACCCCGTGTACAAATTTTGACCAGCCACTTTAGTTAAAGGTAATCAATAAGGTCCAAGCAGAAAATCTCCACATTTTTGCAGGCTGGTGGTTTTTATGCAGTTTGAGTTTTTTGGGATACATTTGTAAGTAAACTTATGAAAGGAAGAGGTATTGAGGATCTCTTTGTTGAGATGTATGTCAGGAAAAGCTATTGCAAGAGCAACAAGAGAACCCGTCCATATAGAAAATACAAAAAAAGGTATTTGCAATTTTGTGGAGAAAGTTGTGAATCAGAATGTATGAATAGGGGCAGGGTAAGTTATAACAATGAATCTTAAACTTTACAATTTTACACGTTTTTGCATCAATTATCTTTATTATCAAATATTTATCTTTCCAACAGATATAAGTTGTGTGCAATCAAATTTATGTTGTATGCAATCAAATTTATTTCCTGTAGTCAGGGATGCAGAATACCAAAAAAGACTCTGGAGTTGAAATGATAGTTTCTTTATGGTTTTGGTATCCAAGAGCTCCAAAAATATATAAAGATCCAAAAGTTTAGACTTTTTTGTTTAGAGGAACAACCAAAGTTTGAACCTGGAGTCCTTATGTATAATAGGGGCTAGGACTTGAAGACTCTAGGTTTAAAAAAAAGAAAAAAAAAAATTCTGACTCATAAAACTTTATGGGTTTTTTTTAATAATACAGATCTAAAAGTTACTTGACACTTTTAGAGCTCCTGGACACCATAGACCAAGAGAAAATAGAGATTTAAAGTTGGAGTCCTTTTTGGACTCTGCATCCCTGCTTCAGGACATCAATGATGCGTAAGAGGAAATGGATAAAATAGGGCCCCGAATTGCGGGTTTTCTTGTTATGAATCATTAGGCTTTTTTTTCATGATCTACATATATTTGAGTACCATTAACTAAAGTTTCAGTTTTATAAAAATTTTTCCTTAAAAATAATCTAATTAAATCGGACTATTATTTAAAATATTAAAAATATTTTACTTCTGTTACCAACTGCGAGCCCTACACAGTCATAAGAGAGGTTTTTTCTAACAGACCAAAGCTGAATTTTTTATCAACACTTGAATATATGATTTATCATTGAAAATGGAACCTATTATATTTAAAGGTAAAAAAAGTAAAAGAAAAATTAATTATGATGGTTATTAAAAATTGTTGCTGTTATTGAGATAATAAAGCATATTAAATAGTTTTAGCGAAATACTAAGCATGGAAACCTTTTTTGAGTTTAAAGTTTAGTTAGATTACTGGCTTATATTGAAATTAGTAACTAAGGAGACTTATTGAGATGAGTGAAAATGGTGGATTTTATTGAGAATAGTAAGTTTGGAGACTTTTTATTTAAGTCCTTTACCCCCTTTTAACCAAAAACACCAAAATTCTTTTTTAGATTATTAAGTTTGTTTTTAAAAAGTTTGTTGTTAAAAAATTTTCAATTCATTACTTAGGAAAGTTGTTTATATGTAAAGTACTTATTGGACCAAGTGCCGCTTACACAAATGATAAAGAGTAAGTATATATTTCTCATAATATTTGGAGAAAAATTTTGATATAAAATTAATTGAATTCATAAAATTTAGTTTTTAAATTATTTGTGTATGTTTAAATGGGTGCAGAGAATAGACACACAAAGACATACAATGCACAGAGAAAATAAGAATAATTCAGATCCAAACATCCAGTCATTGGTTCATGCCATATCATGAAATGCCATATCATGAAATAAGAAATTTATTCTTATACACTTTGAATTATTAGAACCTTGCATTGTTTATTTAACAGGTTGGCACCTCTAAATTAATAATTTTAATTTTTTTTAAATTATGCATAAATTGCATGGTTTTGTAGGGTTTACAGGGTTGTAATCTTCACACTGTTTGATTACTTTTCACTTAACTATTTGGTTTAAACCTACATCTTTTAATTTGCATGCTTCATTTGACAGGTCAGTATCAATTTTATATTTGAGGATATTGAAAGATTTAACATTGGTTGCTAATCTAATTTTAAAAGGTGTTGTGCTTAAACCAATGTAGGTTTTATCAGTTAGAGTCTGACTAGGCTAGTGCGAGTAACATATGCTTGATATAGAATATTTTCTGTTAATCATCTGTTATAGGGAAAAATTTATAGAGCTAAATAATCTATAGCAAAAGAAAAATTCTTCCAATTTGTAAACATTTTTCACTGTCAAAATTTACATTCAATCACCAAACAACCCATATGGTTTTTTAATCTTAACTTGGTCATTAGTAAAAGTGAGAATTTTCTTTTGTAAACACCCTACACTTACCTACGAAGTTTAAGCTATTTAGTTTTTCTACAATGGGCTGGAGTAGAAATCAACAATATTAAAAATTAATCAATTTCAACCAGCTTATAACACCTTGCATTTTTCCCACTATTTGGTAGTTGAAGATTATTTCTATATTTAGAATTTACATTAGAAACAATTTGTTCTGTCAATTTTGTTTTTTGCAGGATTAATTTAACAGACTGATCGTTATTGAAATTTTCTTTATGGTCTTTTAAGGTCATGAGCAATAATATGTTTTAAAATTTATTTTAACTTTGATCTTCACAAAGGGTGTTTGACTGAGCTTTAATAACTATAAAGAAAGTTTTTTCTTCTATCAAAACTGTTAAGTTAATTATCCAATACTGATATCAATTATTACATATAATTTTTGTATAGGTTAAAATAGTAACATTGTTTTTTAAAAAATTGGTTGTAATTTTTTTAATTTAAGTTGTGTAAATTTTTTTATCAGCAAAAGTAAGATTAGAATTATGTAAATATATAATTTTTCATTTTGTTCAGAAACTGCCTACATATTAGGAAACTTATCATTGAGTTTTCTAAAAAAATTTGTTTATGATAATTTGGTTTTGTAGTAACTATAATAAAATTTTTTGTATTTAGATTTTGTTGAAGAGCAAAAATGATATCTTCCCTATTTGTTTTTATTAATGTATTTGTACTTTGCAGTTTTTTTTCTTGATTCTATGGAATATTCTTGAATTGAATATTTTGAATGAATATTTAAAGTTAGTTTTTCCCGACATGTAAGTGACTTAAGTACATCAACATACAAAAAAATTTGTTCAGTATTCTTAGCTATTAAATTGATACAATACAGCGCTATTAAACTGTATTGATGAAAACATTTAATCTTTAGCCAATGCAAAAAAAATAATGCTATTTATTAAGCAAATATCACTTCTAAAATATTCTAATTGATAACAACAAAACAACAGCAACAAGATATTTATTTTCCTTAAAATTTATAATTTACAATCATATAATTACAATAGTATAATAATAATAACAATAATAATAATAATAATATTAATAATAATGATAATAGCAACAAGAATATCTATAACATTACAAATAATAAAATCATAATGAAATATTGTTAATAATAATAAGTATAAACTGATTGACAAGGAAGGTGTAACTCATGCAGAAACCCGAATAAAAGGAGTGATGCCAAATAACTATATTAATAATATTAATTTAAAAAATAGTAATAACAATAATAACTTTATTGATTGATAGAGCAAAAGCAACAGCAAAAGTAATAGTATCTATAATAACTCTAATAAATATAATAATAATAATAATAATAATAATAATAATAATAATAGCAGTAATAAAAAAATATATAATAATAACAAAAACAATAGAAATTTCTATAAAAATATTAAAAAAGAAAAAAAAGAATAAGAAAATTAAAAGAAATTAATAATGATAAAAAAGAAAAAGATTTTTTTTTTTTAATTTACTTAAAAATTTGAAATTTAACATTTTAATTAATATTTTTTAATTAACTTATGTCTCAATATTAAAGATCATACCTAATGTCACACTTTAGTTTATAAATTTTGTATAAGCAAAAGCACCATTTAAAATTAGGTTTGCAAACCAAATGCATTGACTTTCAGGTTGTGTTTCCGCAGACAGTATCTATAATTGACATTTTATGGTATTTAGATACTTAGATGATTGACATTTGTTATGACATTTATTATGGCATTTGGATGATTGACACTCATTCTTTGCATATTTGCATAAAAAAATAATTGACATTATGTATGTGTATATGTATATATATATATATATATATATATATATATATATATATATATATATATATGTGTGTGTGTGTGTGTGTGTGTGTGTGTGTGTGTGTGTGTGTGTGTGTGTGTGTGTGTGTGTGTGTGTTTAGATAGCATCTCTGATGTCACACTGAAATAGCCTGCTGGCTTCTGTACATACATCAACCATTTAATAGCCTGCTGTCGCAAAGGAGTGCAGCTACATCAACTGAGGGTTTGGCATGTGGAAGCACTCATTTATTTTATTATACTTTTTTTTTTTTTTTTTTTAAAAAGCAATATTAATAAATGCGGTAATGGTGTAGAGGTAAAGCGAGAGGTTCCGAGTTCGATCCTCACCACGTCCCTGGTAGTACCGCGCTCAACTTTCTCCGCGCAGCGGCCTTGTTCGTCAAGGTTCGTGTTTCGGAGTTATAGAGTTGAGAGAGGGTTATAACCACTATTAAGTAGCCTCCTCATCTGTAGTGGCCTTCTTGGCCTTGAGAAGGTGAATAACAAAAAAAATATATATATAAAAATGCTATTCAAATAGGAAAAACTATTAGCAATTTGTTATCTATATATGCTATAGTAGATATATGTAGTAGATAATAACAGATATATGTAGTAGCAATCATCGCATTTTTTACCTATTTGTCAGTCGATGTATGTGCACTAAAAAAAAAAAACAATACAAATAAAATTGAAAAATAAAAGCAGTATAAAACATAAAAAAATAAATAAAGCAAACATATTTAGTTTTTTAGTTTGTATTTTTTAGTAATTTAAAAAGCAATTATTTTGCAATTAAGTTAATGGTTTTAACTTTTAGACAGCATGGAAGTTATGGGCAAAAGTCAAAAGTAATTAAAAGTGACATATTTTGTTGTCAAAAGAATGATTTTTACCTTCTGTACTCTCAAAGCCAACAATTTGTAAAACTATATAAAAACACTTATCTAATTTTTAGTCGTCTTCTACAAGTTTTTTCGCTATCAGCAGGCTCATCTTCCTGATGAGCCTACTAATGGCAAAACAACTTGTAGAAGACAACTAAAAATTAGATAAGTGTTTTTACTAGTTTATATATATATATATATATATATATATATATATATATATATATATATATATATATATATATATATATATATATATATATATATGTAGATATATATATATGTGTGTGTGTATATATATATGTATATATATATATATATATGTTCAGAGTTGTATCTGGTATGGAAGCCCAGGATTCTTGGATACCTATCCATAAATGTTCCAAATTAAAAAATTGCCTCTTTTGGACCTTTTTATCAACATAATCCTACAAAGTTTCTATGGAATTAAAGTCAGTACTTTGAGCATGCTAATTTAAAACATAAAAGGATTTATGTCATAGGACATTTTCTTGTTGAAATACTATGGTTTGTAGCAATTGTTCTTGTAATATTTTTATATGTTTTTCTGAATTTATTTTAATTCTGCTGCTGATCCCCAAACCATGGTTTCTAGGTTTCCTATTTTTTTTTGTAGAAAATGATGATGAAATTGCTTATTAGACCTCCATATTGCAGGCATGTATAGCAAAATATAATAATAATAGCTAAAAGGTTGTAACTGAGATTTTTTCAAAATGGAAAAAAACACTTTTTGAAAGTTGAGATGTCTCGCTTAAATCAATGCAAATATGAAACTTTTTTAAATTTGGCTCAAGTAGTTTTTAATAATTGCTCTTACTATAAAATAATATCTTCTAGATCATATAAAACTTAAACAACCTGGTTCATCAAAAGGTCAAACTTAAATTTTGTTCATATAAAAATTAATCCAAGTCCTTCATGTGGCATGTGAAGAATGATTTTGGAAAATTGGAAAAAAATTCGACCATATTCAGGTACTACCCCCAACACTAAATCGGGTTATACACTAAAATTATTTTTTTGCCCTTTTGTCAATTACAATCTTTTTGCTCTGAGGCCGCAATATGCACATTTGTGGTGATCTGAGTGCAGATAAAATCAAGATTTGTCTGACCATATGTCTTTTGTCCAGTATTTTTATTAGTGTTTACCCATAATAATTGACCCTTTTAATAGCAATTTGAAAAGTAGAAGTACTTTTTACATCATTTTTGAACTGTTTATCTTTTAAAGGCATCAAAATAGTCAACTTTTTTCCATCAGAATATGTAAAAGAGTTTGCTGTTTGAGTTAAGTTCATTGTTCTGTTTTGTAAACCTTCTAACACTAGTACTATACCTTTTAAACACAAGTAGTTTTTCCCCCAAAATTATACAGTGTTAATCTAAATCTGCAAATGTAAATGTGTATAAATCAGTTAATCTGTTTTTTTATGGTCAAACTACAGCT
Source organism: Hydra vulgaris (assembly GCF_038396675.1). NCBI lineage: Eukaryota > Metazoa > Cnidaria > Hydrozoa > Anthoathecata > Hydridae > Hydra > Hydra vulgaris. The sequence goes on from NC_088923.1 coordinate 18,972,939, forward strand.
AGAAAAATTACCATCTAAGAAAAAATTAACATCCAAGAACTTTTCCTACCTTTAACCACATTGAAATGAGGAATTTAAATCAGAGTATTCTTTCTCAAATTAGAGTTGACTTTACCAGAGTTAAATTAGAGTGCTTTATTTTCTCTGTTTTGTCTATATATGTAAAATGAGTTTTACAAAGTTTTACTCAATTTATAATTAACTAATTGAATTATAAAGTATCTTCATTATTATAATAGATAATAGAATACTAATGGGCTAAAAAAACAAATTAAATGAAGTCAAAAAGTTTTATGTCTTTTTTTTATCATTTTATATATATTTTTTTTTATTCTTGATTTTAATTTCAATAAATATAGTAAAGTTTTTTAGAATTAACTCAACATCTTATCCTGGAATAAATTCTGTTTACAAAAGCAAGCAGCATACAGCATCTGAATGTACAAGTCAACAAAATGTTAGGAAAAACAATTTATGTGATTGCACATTAAGACAGTGTTCATGGTTTGTGTTTGATCCGAGTTTGGTTCTTATTGAATATATTGTGGATTTTGAATATGAAACAAATGTAGGTATATATATATATATATATATATATATATATATATATATATATATATATATATATATATATATATATATATATATATATATATATATATATATATATATATATATATATATATATATATATATATATAGAGAAAAAATGTTTGAAATATATTTTGTTTCATTTTAAAAAGCTCTGAGTTATCTTAATAAAAGTTATTGCTCAAATAATCTGTTGGGTCTTCAATGCATATATCAACTTAGGGTTGTGTGTGTGTGTGTATGTGTGTGTGTGTGTGTGTGTGTGTGTGTGTGTGTGTGTGTGTGTGTGTGTGTGTGTGTGTGTGTGTGTGTTAATGATATCTTACACAAACTTTTAAAAAAGTGTTTAATGAATTAAATCATTAAGTTTTATGTTCAATACACACACACACATGCACACACATTTATTTTGTACTCTTTAATTATTAAAATGTGCGGTTTAATTTTTCAGATAGAGAAGAAAAAAGTGAAGAATAATGAAAAAAAATGGTTGCTGCTGCAACCCAAACCCTTAGTTAATATAGAAACATTTCTTGCATGTTTTACCTATTCAGTCAGTTAACGTATGTGCTGAAGCCCCTGCAACACATACATTCACTGACTAATTAGGTAAAATTTACAAATGGCACATATAACAATTTTAGTATGATGTCATACTAAAATTGGTATATGTGCTTCTGTAGCGCATAAACCAATTTTAGTATGGTATCTTCAGTATGTATCTAATGTTACATAATTTTTCATTATTCTTTGTTTTTTTGTTCCTTTTGTGAAATAAACCTCCTGGATTAGGTTAGCTAAGTTGGTAAATGTTTATCTATATTTGCTATAAATGTATATATACATATGTGTGTATAAATATATATATATATATATATATATCTTTTTTTTATTTTAGTCCACTCATCCATTGATAGATATGTTTTCAAATATTTTACCATGCATGGATGTTAATCCTTTATATCAAAAAGTAAATTTAAATGATATATACGCTAAAGAGTTTGCTAAAGATCGAGAAATAATAAATATGGAACCTGTAGTAAAATCAAGACCAAGGTTAGTTTATTATAAGCTGTTACATAAAATATGTAAACAATACTTAATACCTAAGTTAAAATTAAAAATTTCTAATCTAATTTTTTTCAATTTTAAAAGAAATTGAAATAAATTATATGAAGATCCTATATAAAGATCTTTAAAAATGTAGCTATATACCTGTATAATCCATATTTACATCTTAATATTCATAAATTCAATTTTTTGTTCTTTCTTTTAATTATAAAATGGATTCATCATTAGAATAAGAAATTTTTTTTTGTTTATACATCCTTTTTAGGTTAACATTTTTAACAGAAGAACTTCTTCTGCATCAGTCAGGGCAAACAAATCTTTCAAAAATAACTGTAGGTATCAGTTTTTTCTTTTATGTACAATATGTTTATTCGTTGTTTTATTTGAGTTTTAGCTGAACATATAATGTCAATAAATATGTGTGTTTCTATATATCTCTCTATATATACATATATATATATATATATATATATATATATATATATATATATATATATATATATATATATATATATATATATATATATATATATATATATATATATAATTGATTTTTTGACGAGATTAAATAAAAATAACTACATGATTTTTACTACTAGAGTAGTAAAAATCATGTAGTTATTTTTATTTAATCTCATCAAAAAATCAATTATATAGCTCTGATATCATTCGTTGAGCACTCTTGCTGAATATATGCTCACAGCAAAATTAAACTTATATATATATATATATATATATATATATATATATATATATATATATATATATATATATATATATATATATATATATATATATATATATATATATATATATATATATAGTAGTGTACACTAGATTTTTAAATGTTTGAGTTTTGACACTTACAAGCATTGTGCAAACTCCAAACTTTTGTATGTTTATGCTTATATCAAAAAAGAATGTTTTGCAAAGAATTGCGGTGATTGGAGCTTGGGAACAAAAAAACCCTAATTTTTTGGCCCACCCAGCCCTTAAAGTGGGAGCAACGAGTTTATAAAATATTTTCTTCACCATTTTTATCTAAATTTATATTCAGCAACAAATTTTAAGTTTCATGCAATAATCTCTTTTTTTTTATTTTTTTATAGCCATAGTAATTTTTCAAAAACTATGGCCATATTTTAACCCCCCTCAATTTGAGGGGGCTGTAAACACTGCAGGTTCATAAAAACTGAACACTAAGAGATTATTGCATGAAACTTGAAATTTGTTGATGAATATGAATTTAGATAAAAATAGTAAAGAAAATATTTTATAAACTCGTTGCTCTAACATTAAGGGCTGGGTGGGCCCAAAAATTAGAGTTTTTTTTGTTCCCAAGCTCCAATCACCCCAATTCTTTGCAAAGCATTCTTTTTTGATATAAGCATAAACATACAAAAGTTTGGGGTTTGCACAATGCCTGTAAGTGTCAAAACTCAAACATCTAAAAACCCAGTGTACACCACTAATATATATATATATATATATATATATATATATATATATATATATATATATATATATATATATATATATATATATATATATATATATATATATATATATATATATATATATCAGCAAAATTTTGAGCATATATATATATATATGTTCAAAATTTTAGGCTGTATATTGTGTAGTTTTGTTTTTATTAAAAACTAAATCAAAATATATTTTTTCGAAATTTTCATACTTGACCCTCTCACCTTTTTTTTTTGTATGATTAAATTTCCTTAAACGTGTTGAAAATTTGTGTTAAGTTTTAAAAACTTGAGGGATTTGGCCCACTAATCAGCATCTTAGCCTGAATATCTGAATAGGTTTAGAATGTTGCTTGACTTTAGTTAAACTTAATTGTTCAATTTAGTTCTTGGCTTGACAAAAAGAAATTGTGGAATTTCTATATTATCATTCATATTTTTGCTCATGTCTTTAAGAATTTTTTATATTAGCTTTATGACAGTTTATAAAGCTAAAACCATCTGTATCATTTTTGTTGGAAATAAACACACATTTTAAAATTCATAATAAAGTTGCAAAACTGCAATAATTTCTCTATATAACTTTTGTTATACTCTGCTAGATCAGCAAAGGCAAACATTTCTGATATTTTTCAAACTTATACACGTTTATTTAGGTTTGTGTGACTGTTAGTTTATGTGTTCTGAATTTAGTAATTGCAAAGCAAGTTAGCAACATCTCAATAATCATGTCTTGATTAATTTAATTTAAGACCATACTTCATTTTTAAGGTTTCTGAATGGCTCATAATTCAAATAAAATTGTCACATTTTTTCTAGCTCCCAGTGCTTTACATCATCTATGGTTGCAATAGTTTGGCTACTCCCAGTTAAATCAAGAATCCTGAACACACACAACTATTTCTTTTCTGGTGCACTTAGTTTTTGCATTACTGCAATAGCCAATTTTTCTATTTTACCTCAGATATTATTTTATCTCAGATACTAGCTTTGATTTCCATTGAATGGAAGAGTATGTTGGTTGAATACATTAAGAAAACTGAATGTTTTTTTAATATCGACTAGAAATTGTTGTCAAATTTTATTCTCTAATCTGCTTGCTGAATATTTTAATATACTTCATCCAACTTGTGTTCGAATGCTTCAACTAAAGCTAAATTGTTTTCTCTGTTGGATAGATTCAACTATTCAAGAGAGAAACAAATGGAACTTACTTATTTTTTATCAAAAAATTTAGATTCTCTTTCATCAAATGCTGCTAGTACTTTAGAGATTTTATAATTTTATTTGATATTTTTAATTGCTTTTATTTTCTGTGCTTCTTTATTTTTGCTTTCATAGTATATCTTTTGCTTAATTAAATCAAAAATTGTTTCTTTAATTAACATCGGTCTGATAAAAATCTAAATCTGAGATTTGCTGGAGAAGGTGGGTGATTTTTCTTATCAAATCTTGTACATCTGATGCCAAAATATTAAACAGAAATGACCAGTGATTAGTAAATAGAAATGACAGTTGATAAGTAAACAGAAATAACATTTGATCAGTAAACAGAAATGACAGTTGATCAGTAAACAGAAATGACATTTGATCAGTAAACAGAAATGACAGTTGATCAGTAAACAGAAATGACAGTTGATCAGTAAACAGAAATAACAGTTAATCAGTAAACAGAAATGACATTTGATCAGTAAACACAAAGGTGAGAGCTTATTAATAAAATTCGATAATGAGCTGCATAACAAATTTTTTTACATTTTTTATTATTATTTTACAGTATTTTTTTTCTTTTATAATATTGGTACAAAAATATCTCAATATCAAAACAAAAAATACATTTTCATATTTAGCCTAAAAACACAGTTTGAAGGAGAATAATGTAGATAATAAGAGTGTCAGAGGGCATAAAATTTCTAAAAAGGGGGCAAATTTCAAAATTTTCAAAAAACTTTATTTTACTTTTAATGTACAGAAATAAAAGCAAAACTGTCTATAAACAAAAAACTTTTTTTTAAACACCCAAATATATATATACTAGCTATCAAGACCAGTAACTAGGCCTGGTTCATCTATTATTATATGAACCAGGCAGTTATTAGGGATTTAATCATTTCAACAATTCCCTTTGGATAGTTACAAATTGTATTGACAAATTGTAACTCCAAATATTTTTTGAATAATTTGAATTCTATTATCTTGCGTAACTTTGTCATGTTCTTTTGCATTCATTAAGTTAGATGAAATATTGGGGACATAATATAATGGAATCATCTGATCAATTTCCATACTTTTGGTTTTCTCTTCCGGATAGACATTGGCATCATCCATGACTGCTCTACCATCCACCTTTAAATATTTAAAAAAAATTTCGGTTTTTGTTTTTCAGCACCAGAATCATTTTTAGTTCCTCTTATAGCTGACAATAGATTAAATTTTATTTATTACAGGGTTATTCCATAATTAAAACCACTTTATTCCTTAATTAAAACCACTTTATTTTAAAATATATAAACTTAAAAAAATTGCCCAAGTATGACACAAGATAGAAAGACCTGAATTGAAATTACTAACGAAACGATTAAAAATGTTAAAAGATATTTAGATCTTGAAAAATCTAATAAAGAAATTCAAGAATCAACCAACTTATCCTACAGCTGTGTATGTAAATTAATCAAAAAAATAATGTTGACTTAACGGATAAAGTAATATTAGGTGCCAAAAGAGGGCTGAAATTTAAGGATAGCAGTATAATAAAAAATGAAATAGCCACATATTTAAATAATGACAGTAGTTATGTTCAGCAAGAAATTGTAGAAAATTTAATTAATATTGGAATCAATCACTCACAAAGTTATGTAAGTAAAATTTATAAAAAAAATGGGATATTCTAGAAAGAGGCTAACTAAAGTACCAATTAAAAAAAAATTCTCCAAGAATTTTAGACGCCAGGCAATTATTTGCAAGAGAATTAGCAAACTATAATTAGGACTAATTAGTATTTTTAGATGAAACAGGTTTTAACCTGCACACCACTACTAATTATGGATATTCATTGGTAAATCAAAAAGCATATGTTACTTTCTCAGCCAGCAAAGGTGTAAATATTAGCTTGATGATGGTTATTAATATTAATGGAATAGTTTCTTATGAGTTAAGTGATGGTGCTTATAATTCAGAAAGATTTAAAAATTTTATTACACAAAATCTTATTCCATATTTCAGAAGCAATTCAAATCACGTTCTTATCATGGATAATTGTAAATTTCATCACTGCAGAGATGTGTTGAGATTATTAAATGAAAATCAGATTATATTCAAGTTTTTACCTGCCTATTCTCCCCAATTAAATCTCATAGAGGAAGTTTTTGGTGAAATAAAAACAATTTATAAGAGAATGAAACCATTGGCAAAAACAAGAAACACTATAAAAGAGCGCGTTTGCTAGACACCCGATCAGGTAGTTTTGCTAATTTTTATGAGCATCTTTGGCAATATTTATTGTTGGCGTTGTCTAGAAATTCTTTTATTTAAAAATAAATATTGAACTTGAAAAAATTTGTGGAAAATGTTTCTTATAATTTTTCATAATTTATCTGTTTTATTAAATAAAGTATTTATAATCTTATAATAAAATGGTTTTAATTATGGAATAACCTTGTATATAAAGAAATAAAAAAACTTATCAAATTTAATAATGGTCTAGATTAAATTAATCTTTTGTACAAAGTCATAGGTGCATTTGTCATTAGGCAAATCTAGGCAACTGACTATGGAGCGCCAACTAAAAAAGAGCACCTAGTTTTTTCTTTTCTGTAAAAAATCAACACATTTTTTTTAATCACATAATCAGAATTACTTTTGAATTTGTTTGTATTTTTCAAAACTATTCCTATGATTAGTTTAAAATAAACAACAAAGGTTTTAAGCAGCAATGACTGTCTTTAAGCAAAAACTCACATTAAATAACTTAATTGTCATTATGTTGTGTAATAGAATATTACTACTTTTACAGTAAATTTTTGATTTTTTATTAAATCAATAAACTAATAAAAATTAGTTTTTGTTAATTTATTGATTTAACAAAATTCAAATTGTTAAAATAGATAATTAATTTTTACTTTAGATAGGTATTGTTTAAACTTCTATCAAGAATCATAGGGCGGCAACTATTGATATGTCTAAGGGCGCCGTAGCCCCAAATGTGGCACTGTATTTAATTATATTTTAGTTTAGCACTACAGGTTAGTGTGGAGTTAATGCTAAAAGAGAATGGTATTGCAATCGTTAATGATGTTACAAATAGAAAATTATACAATTTTAAATAAATTGACAATATTATATATATATATATATATATATATATATATATATATATATATATATGTATATATATATATATATATACATACATATATACGTATATATATATATATATATACATATATATATATATATATATATATATATATATATATATATATAACATTTTTATTTATTTTCTTGTAAGTTTTGCTGCAAATTACAATGAATGAATACATGGTTTATAGGTTATTTGCTTTTTCTCCTGTAATAAGAATCATTAAAAATATATATTAAAAATCTCTTATGTAAAAATCTTGTTAGGATTTCATGTAACATTAGTAATTTTTATAGCAGTGTTTCCTAAAACGATTGACTTTTCAGAATTAAGTAATCAGTTTAAAAAGTATTTGCGCAGAAGAGTTAATAACATCAATATTAAATAATTAACATTAGCAGTTTTTAAATGGTTTTATTTTAGCAGAGCTATGAAATGTGCAATTATTTTTCTTCTTTAACATCATTAATCTTAGAGATAGAAGTTCTTATTTTATTATTATTTAAAATTGTTGTATGCAGCTAAGAATATTTCTACTTCCAACTGTACTTAATGTTTTAATTCATTTTTCTAGTAGCTTTTCGCACCATTTTCAAAATCATTGCAATGGATATGAATTATTTTTCAATAAATTTAAAGTTATCAATTGCGCGTTGGAACATTATTTTCTATTATTGAAGTGTAATAGAATCATTAAATATCAATCCATCAAAATGATGGTGACTAAAATGAGACAAACAACACAATTTTTAACACAAGCAGGATTAGAGTTAAAGCCACCTGTTGAAAAAACAAAACAATAGAAATACTTTAAACTTATAATTGTAAATACATTTTTAGTAAAAACGTTATTTTATGTAAGATAACCTTTTGTTATATTAACATTTCATCAAACAATTTAGTGTACAATCATGTGTATTCATCAAAAAGTTTAGTTGACAATAGTGTTAAGTGTTTATTTCACATTTTTTTAATATTTTCGAAAATTGCTTCAATATTTGAAAAAATATTAAGGTAGTTAAAACATTTAGCAGGTAGTTAAAACATTTGTTATTTGCAAGTTTCTATTTTAAAAAAGGATTGGTTTTATTTAAAATTATTAATTTAAAAGGAAAACAAGTTCGTTAATTTTCAAACATTATTTTTGTATTTATAAAACTCATTCATGAAGAACTAATACCAAGATAACAGTTTAATATAGAAAAAATTAAAAATTTTGACTGTTCAAAAAAAGCAATTCCATGTGTTTGTTGGTCGAATTGACCACTCCCCATCCATTTTTTATTTGCCACACTGTTCTGCAACACAGTTGGATATGAAGTTATGATTTTCTAGTTCAAAGCAAATATTTCTTCTACAGCAAAGCCTCTTTTAGTAGATAAATTAAAGACTTTTTACCAGCAGCATGTTATAACAACATTTAACAAAACTAACAAATAAGGACTATGAAAAACTTTTTTTAATATTTAAAGTAGCTTTTTTTGTATTACCTCTACTACCCCCCCCCCCCTCCCTCACCTCACCATTACCATCAACCTAATTTATATAAATTTGCATACTTGTTTTCATCCTAGTAAGTAAAACTGATGGATGTAACACTTAAATAGTTGGTTTTTATATAATTATCTTTACCCTAATAATTAACACTGATGCATGTAACACTGACACTAGTTCACTTTAATACATTTTAGAAATGCATCATTCTAGACAAAAATGAGGCTCTAAATGGCTCACAAAGCAAGTCTGTGGGACTACTTCTCACCAACAGTTTAAAAAATATAATTATGTACTTTTGTTATTAAACCTTACCTAATAAAAGGGTGTGCAATAATTTTTTTATTGAGGCCTCCCAAATATAATATATATACCACATACAATATATATATATATATATATATATATATATATATATATATATATATATATATATATATATATATATATATATATATATATATATAATATAAATATGTGTATATATATATATATATATATATAATATAAATATGTGTATATGTATATATATATATATATATATATATATATATATATATATATATATATATATATATATATATATATATATATATATATATATCAGCACACAAAATAAAAAATCGAAGGCAGGTGGTCAATTTGACTGGCTAACACATAGACTTGATGGTCAACTGTTTTTATTGTCAGGTCAATTGTAATTTTTTTTCGGTGTTTTAACTTTTGTTTTATAATAATTACTAAACTTTGTAAATAAAAAAATATTTTATGCTGTAGAAGTATTACTTTTGGCATAACTTTAAACCAAATCATTGCTTTTTTTTAACAAAGGTTTAAAAAAAAAAAAGTTGAATAATTAAAGCTCTAAATAAATGGTTGAAATAATGTTATTCTGAAATAGCTCACATGCGCAGATTAAAAACAGAGTTTTGATTAAAAATGGAGGTTTGTCAACAAAAAATTATTTTTGGATGTTAAATTTTTTTGAACATTTAATCAACTTGTTTAAATTTATTACACAATATAATTAAATTTTTATATAATTATTAACTAAACATAAAAAAATTTCAACAAAAAAATTGATTTGCAATTTATTACCCCCTAATGCTTTACAATGCGCAAAGACATTTTTAAAATTACTAATGCTAATTGTTTTCTTCATAACTCAATAAAATGTGCTAATGATAAGTATAGTTATATAAATTGCTTAACAGGTTAATTACATTCATTGATTGCAATGACTGAAAAAATAGTTGCAAAACTTTAAAGGATTTTTTTTAAAGATTTTATAAAAAAAAATTGAATGAAAAAGTATATATAGAGAGAGAGATAGATAGATAGATTTATATATGTACATATAATATTGTCTAATAAAGTGGAAAAATAAGTTTGAGATCAAAAATATTCCCATACCATTGGAAAAAGAATGCAAATTAAAACATCCAATGCAATATAAAAATAGTTAATTATCTTGGCAAGACATTTGATCTCAATAGCAATTCTTTTTAACCATACTGTAAAAAAAAGATTTTGCACAGTGATACAAATTTAAATGCCAGAACTTCATTACAAAGACCACTTGCCCATTGAACAATCAATGTTTGTTAAGTAATATTGTTTATCAAGCTACAGTGATTGATGAAAATCCTAATCCTAAAGTAAAAGTATATTTTGGTATCAGTGAGATACCATTCAAGCTTAAATACGCAAATCATTTAAAATCTTATAATGCCATGAAATACAGAAATGATAGCGAGCTTTCTAAGAAGATTTGGAATTTAAAAGAAAAAGACATAAAACACACAATAAAGTGAAAAATTATAAAACTCTGTAAACCCATCAAAACAACACCCAAAATTTGCCTTCATGACAAATTTCTAATTTTATATCACAAAGAGGTTGTTACCTGGTTGATAAAAAAGGTTGTTACCTGCTAATACCTGATAAAAAAGACGAAAATGTTATCTAAGTGTCGACATTTAAACAAATTTTACTGTCTTATTTTGATACCAGAGATTAAATAGTTACATCTTTTATTGTCAGAAGTTATTTTAAAAAGTTTTTTAAACGGTTTTTTTGCCGATCTAAAACACTTTTATGTGTATATATATATATATATATATATATATATATATATATATATATATATATATATATATATATATATATATGTATATATATATATATATATATATATGTAGCCTTCTTGACTGTAGTTGCTCCATCTGAAACCTTGTGGAAGGCAGTTCATAAATTTAAAAAAAAAAAACATATACTTATAAACATGTAGCATAATAACTTTATAAAGTTTGTAAAGCTTTTGAGTCATATCTGAATAGCCTTTTTCTTAATTAAAGGTGCTAAACTTACATGATTGTGGTTTATCACGTGTCAAATTACTATCATCTTTGCAGTTCTTAAAAAGGCTTGTGCTGAGTTTCAATGAGCTAACATCAATAAATGAACTAAATGGAATGGTAACTAGATTTATTGCAATAATATTATTTATTCTGTTTATATTCATCATCATTATTATTTTATTTTTGATTTAAATTAAGATTTTCTTTATTTTTGATGTTGATTATACTAACAAATATTTAAAAAGGTTTTGACATTTTGTTAATTTAAAATTTTTTTGTTTATGAAATGTTTTGTGATTTTTACAGTATAAGTTTAATTTTTTTTTTACAGAACAGTTTAGAGTACCTTGATGTTAGTTTTAATCAAATAGAAAGCTTTGAAGGTCTCAAGGTATTACTTTGTATTTCAATTTATAATTTGCGCATTATCTTTGTTTTTATATCAAAATTATGTTTTTTGTTATATATTTACTTTTTTTTTTTCTATGTGTCTTATTTTATTCTTTTTAATTTCATTATGCAGAAGTGGTTTAGTGGTAGAGCACTTGCTTTGTAAATTGTTTTGTAAATCTGCATTTCTCAATCTTTTACTCAAATAGTTAACTTTGTGACTTATTTTCCTGACAACCCTAATCATTTGCCTTCACTTCTTTATTTATGTCTTGTCTATAACCCTAGCTTGTGTTCAGTTTCTCCTTTTTCTCCTTTAGGTAGTTCAGACCTTGCAATGATCTCTATAAATCTTTCATCTCTTAATTCTTTTTTAAATTCACTCTTCATTGCACTGGTTACTACTACCCTAAAGATGACTGGGATTATTTTTGTGATTTTCTTCTTGACGGTCCTTGGGCTGATGTCTTTTTCTCTCAGCTGATAAATGTGTTTCCTACGTAACCTCCTGGATTTAGGCAGGAACGGACGCTTTATTTCTTCTTGTCAGTTCTAAGTCGAGCCTCATTCTACTCCATGGTTTCCACCTTTTTGAGCAGCTGCTATATCTAAACAGTTTTTGCATCTTTTTAAAAAGAACATTACTTTTAAAAAAAAACAGCTATCAATTTGAAAAAGTGCTGTCTGATGCTAAGCTTCATTATTCCCAGTTTACAAAATCTCGTATCTTATCTCAGAAGTTGGATGTTCTCCCCCTTTCATTCCAATTAAACAGGTTAACCTATTGTTAGACATTAAAATCACTCCAGCTTGTTTTGCTAAAGTTATATCTCAATTAATTTCTTCTACGGCTTGTGGTCCAACATTCTTGTCATATTCTTACAAAATTGTTCTCCAGAAGTCTCTTCAATTCTCTCTAAATTATTTAAAAAGTGCTTGACCAAATCTAGTTTTCCTGCTTGCTGGAAAATGGCTTATGTTGTTCCGATTTTCAAAAACTCCGGATAACATTCTGACCCCGCCAATTATTGTCTGATCAGTCTACTGTTATTAGCAAGGTCTTTGAGTCTTTGATTAACAAATTTCTCACATCCCATAATGAGTCAAATAACTTACTGTCAGACAATAAGTACAATTTTTGATCCTCTTGCTCTACGGCTGCCTTGCTAAATGCCGTGACTGAAAGATTTTATTGCGCATTAGATTGGAAGTGGAGAGGCTAGAGCTATTGCTCTTGACATATCTAAAGCTTTCAACAAAGTTTGGCATGCTGGTCTTCTCCATAAGCTTGCTTCATATGGTGTTTCTGGGAAATTTTTTGGGAGTATGTAATTGTTTCTTTCTAACCGCTTTGTTAAAGTCATCCTTGAAGGCCAACACTCTTCTTTATTTCCAGTAACTTTTGGGGTACCTTAAGGTTCTATCCTTGGCCCTGTTTTGTTTCTTATCTACATCAATGATCTTCCTGACAAACTTACATCTAAAGTTGCTCTTTTTACTGATGACTCAATTTTATCTTGACAAAAGGTTTTCTCTTTTGGATCACTTAAAACAGGCAAAGGATCTTGAATCTGATCTCAATTCTATAACAGATTGGTGCTTGCAGTGGCTTGTAAATTATGATTCCAACAAAATTCAGTTATTTACTGCAAACAACAATCGCAATACTGTTGACATTCCTATATTAATGAATGGTAACTCTCTCACTAAGTCCTCTTCTTTATGGTATCTTGGATTATTGTTTACTACTGACCTTTTATGGAAACCATATATACATGTGATTGCTAAATCAGCATCTGCTAAGGTTGCTTCTCTTTATCGTGCTTGCCATTTTCTTACTTCTGATTCCATTCTCTACCTCTACAAATCTCTTATTTATCCCTGCATGGAATACTAATGTCATATTTGGGCTGTTTCTTCTAATGATGCTTTAAGACAAGATCCAAAAACGTATTTTAAATGTAGTTGGACCTGCTCTATCTGCTAAGCTTGAGCCTCTTTCGTAAAGTTGCATCTCTTTCACTTTTTTACAAATACATGGTCGCTGCTCAAAGGAGCTATTATCTCTAGTTCCATCAACTAAACCATTTTCACTTGACTCATCATTCAGCAAAGTCTCAATCAATACTGTATATGTTCCTGCAAGCTCTAAAAACATTTATTTATCAATTTTTTTTTTTCCCACACTTCAACACCTTGGAACTCTCTTCCATCTTAATGTTTTCCTGAGTCATACAACCTACAATTTTTCAAGTCACATGTAACTTTTTCCCTTTTTCTATAACTCTGTACTTTTTTTTTCTTGTAACTCCCTACTTAATAGTGATTGCTTACAGCAGTTGAGAGTGAATCAAAATAAATAAAAAGTAATAAGAATAAGAATAAATTCCTTATTTTATCATGTTCTTGCTAGTACAGCACTTAGCTTGTTTCTATGTGTAGTGGCCTCGTCAACAATTGTTTCATAGCTAATGATTATCATTTTCAACAGCAACAAAATTAATTCACTAGTGGACAGGGTTGGGGTTAAATACATTTGATGAAATATAAAAACAAATTCAAACATGTTGATTCTTGATTCCCAAATACAAATTTAAATACAAATATATGTTATCAGCGTTTTCAAAACACAAATACAAATAAAAATATTTGTATTTTAAGTTAGAAAAAATATAAATATTTTTAACTTGATTTTTTATTTTACTAATTTAATAACTAATGATTTAATAACTTATTTTTTTATTATTTTTTTAACTAATGATTATTTTCAACTAACTTTATTACTTAAACCTTTACCTTTTCATGTCTAATATTTACTCTATTTGTTGTGTTTACACAAGAACTAAATATTATAAAACATGCTTATCAATAATTTCATCCTTTAATTCATTTTAATTAAATTTTTCATTTACCATATTAAAATAACCTTCTTTATTATTTTTTATAACTGCATGGATCTTTAGCATTCAATCAATTAATCAATTTACAAATTTTTTCAAGCTGTATTGTAATCTATTTTACTTGCAATGAATACAAAAGGTTATTATAGATAATAGCTGCTTTTCTTCAAAGTTCTTCCCATAGTAACTCAATAGGATTAAGATCAGGCCATTGTGTTGGTCATAATATTTGCTAGATTCAAACATCTTCTAAATACCTTTTGCAGATTTTACTTGTATGATTTGGATCATTATTGTGCATAAACTGATAACTGATTCTAAAATAATCTCTCACCAGGTGGCAGTACTTGATGTTACAAAATATCTTTAAAAATTTCTTTTATCATTGTTTATATAACTTTGTGTAGGTTTTCAATATTATCTCCACCAAAACATCCTTAAACAGTGACAGACCCCTATGTTTTACTGTTGAAAGTAAATAGTATGAATATTTTTTTCCTGTCTATCTGCGCAGAAAAACACAGTGTTTTGAATCAAAAATTTGAATTTGGACTCATCTGTTCAAAGAGCGTTTTTCAAAAACACAAAAAATGTTCTTAAAATGTTTAATGATAATTACTATTAAAGATATTATTAATTGTAACCAAAGCAAAGATATTGAAAACTCAATTTTATTGAGGAAATAAAGATTTTAACTGACTGGAATACTCTAATTGAACAATCAAGTTTAAATTCTTATTATATAGATATATTAAATAAAAATTTGTAATAATTCAATAAAAAATATATTTGTTTAAAATTTGTTAAAGTTTTTAAAATGTACAAATTTTTTGTTTGTTTTTAGATTATGCCAAATATATCTCATTTGGACATTACATGGAACTATTTTTGCCATACACGAAATGAAGTGACACTATTGAAGAATTATTTTCCACTATTAAAAGTTTTGAATATTTCTCACAATCCTTGGATGAATGTAGGGTATTTAATTTGTTAAGCTTTTAAAATTGTAACTGTTATAGAAAATTCAACTATTTTTAATGCTTAAATATTTTTTCATTCATCTACTTATTTTTATATGAAGAGCAGCACCGTACGACTTCGTTGTATCAGTCGTATACGAACTCTTACAGTTATTGATAAAAAACCAGTGACGGAGGAAGAACTGCAAACAGCTTTGCATTTAGTTTCTTCTTCGCGCATTACATCAGCTGCTATACTGAATAATTCTTGCACTGATATTCAAGAAATTCTGTCCTTACGTTTGGAAAATACTGTAGATACTTTAATTTTGCTCAGTGGAAAGAGACCAATTATATCCTCTCCACAAGACGGGAAATGGATGGCAAAAGTAGATATAAATACTTCTTGGTTTTAATTTAACAATGATTAATGATTGTGATGCGCTTATACATTATTTACCATTTGCATAGATTTTATATTTTTGGGTTTTACGTTGTTTTTTTTTCAATGTTTTTAATTTAAAAATAAATAAATAATAAAATAGTTGAAATTAATTTTTATTGTATTATACATATACAAACGTATGGGGCTCTTTTTTCCATAGTTTGAAAACATTTTCAGATAACATGCTTGTGTCTTGCCAATCATCACTTGAGTAAAATTTCAAACATTGAAAATTTGGTAAACCTAAAGTGGGCATCATTTAATAACAATGACATTACAAAGATTGAGGTAAAAAAAAAAAGTTATAATTACAAAATACTTTGGTAATTACTCCATATTTTCTTTGTTAAATTTAGGGTTTAGAAAGCTGTACAAAGTTGCAAGAGTTGACCCTATCTGGCAATTGCATTTCAAAAATTGATGGTTTGAATTAGTCTTTTTTATGTATTTATATGTTAAATTTCTATGTATTTATCTGTTAAAGTTGGCAACAGTGTTTCCATTACCCAGCCAAAAGTATTTATTCACGTAATGGATAATTTTAAATTTACCCGGGTATTACCTGGATAATTTTATCAATTAGATGTTACAGCAGCTATTAAATAACCTATGGAGTGTAGGTTTAGTCAATTTTGATTAAAAAAACAATTTTTTGAAAGGCTAAAATGATGAAGTTTTATAACTTTTATCTTTAAACTACATTTTTATTTTTTTCAAGTTTTTTGTAGAACTGAAGCATTAAAATCAATGCATCAAGGGTATCATCTCCCAATCTATTTCTTATTTTCATGGCAAAAAATCCCATGGCTGAAAAAGCTCGTTATGGCTCCACTGACGTTGGTTTAATAGTTAATAAAGCTTTAAAATCTTTTTTCAAAATTTTAGATCCAATCTTATCTACGGTGATAGCTCCATGCTCTGTTTGTTGAATATATGAAGCAAGTTTATCTGAAAGTGATTTTTTTTTCATCAAAATTTAATTTTTGATCAATTGCACAAGTAACTTCAAAATCAACTGGTAGCTCTTCACCTGCTTTCTGTGGATATAGTCTGTTTAAAAGTGAACTAGCCAGAGATATTATATTCCGTTTTTTTATTTTTAGACCAAACTGATCCTTTTGCTCTTCCAAAGTGTCGGGAGATTTTAAACATTGTATTAAGTGTACAAGATCAGGGTTTCTTCGCTCTTGAATTTGGACTTTAAATTTTTCTAGGAGAGCAAGGCTTAGTGATGTCCTATGATCTTTCAGTTTCTTACCAAACAAATTCAGTAACTTTTTCAGCAAGCAAAAGATCAGCACCTTCCTTACATAAATATTCTACAGTCATCTTAATGGAAGCAAGAGCATTGCATAATTCTTTAATCTTCTCCATTTCTTTATCGGAAACATTAAATTCTTGTTCAAGATGGATCATTGCTACTTAAACTTCTTTGTGAACTTCATAAAATCTTCATAGCATTTTAATAAGGCTATTCCATCACATTTTACAACCTAAAAGTAAAGTTTTTTCCTTTCCAAAGGATATTTTTAGGTTGGAGATGTCATCATTTCTGACTGGGGACTTTCTGAAGATTTTAACAATTTTACGAATTTTAGCAGCAATAGCACCAATATCAGAAACTAAGTTTGTCTCAGTGCTTAATTCATCACATTCCTCTAGTGTTTCTTCATAATTTTCTCCTCTTCAGTTTCATCATAAATTAAATCATTGTTTATCTTATGAGGTTTATAAAGTATATCACAAACACAAAAATGGATTGCATGTGCAAGACAGCCAACATGAATGGGACTGGACCGAATTTCATCATAACACTCGCACCATCAGTGGTTGTTACTACAATGTTGTTGTCCAAATCCAACTGGAATTCAGACAATCTTGACTTAACAAGTTGAATAGCTTTTTTAGTGTTCATGCTTCCGTTAACACAGATCATTACTAGTGATTGAAAACCATCTAAACCATGTAAGTTCAGATTCATAAAACAACGGTTTCTGACTGAAGTGGATTCGTCAAAGCTAATGGAAAAAAGACCTTCTTCTTCTTGAATCTTTTGAATGTCTTGCTTAATGATGGTGATAGTTTTACCATATTCTGTCATAAATTGATCTCTGATATTTTGAGGACTTTTTGGCAAAGTATAACTATCTGATTTAAATGCTCTTCTAAGCAGAACACTACTTGCAATTTGGTTAAAACTAAGACCATCAATTGCAGTTAATTTGCTTATCACCTCACCAAGAGGTTCAAAGCTTTTCTTAAAGAAAGTATCAATGCGAGAAACTTTTAATGGTATTGATGATTGTTTTTCTGGTGACAGATCTTTCTCAAGACAAAATTTAGCTTGAATCTTATGCTTTGCTAGAAGGCATGGCCTTCTATAATAACAGGCCTTGACATCGCACAATAAAGTTGTTTAACTGAAGGCCAATTTCTAATACTGTGCTTACATTTTCATCTTTTACAATTAGACAAAAGTTTTTCGTTGCGCTTTTTGAATAAATCTTTTAAATTCAATTGGTTTATAAATTAGATAGCGCAACTTCAAGACGTTAACATTGTAAGGTAATATTATTATATTGTCGAACTAACGATAAGATATTTTAATAATTAAAATGCCTTTAAAATGATGTGTATCTCTTTGCAAGTTGAACTATCAATCAACTACAACAAAAATACCAATTTATAAATTTCCGAAGAATCCAGAGGAGAGAAAAAGATAGAGTGATGCCATCCCAAGAACTAGTTTTATTGTTTCAGACTATACAGTAGTATGTCGATTGCATTGGCCAGATAATGCAACCTTTTGAAAGCTAATATGGGAAACAATGAGTTTTAAAGATATTCTGCCTAGTTGTTTACCCACACCAGCAAGTGAAGTTAGAAAAACTGTAATTTCAAAGAATTTTCGAAATATTTTACCAGATGATTTAAATGGTTTTCTAAAAGAGGATGAGCTTATATTTGACGATATTCAATCTTTGTTAAGTGATAATAACGATGTTATTATTTTCCAGCTTATTTTAAAAAGTTTACAAATACAATCAATAATGTACAAACTTAGTGTTCCATTATTTCTTTTAGAAATTTTCGACCATTATTCATTTGTAGCTTACCATAATGGCACAACTTGTAATATTTCATCTCTAACTGTAAACAAATTAAAGTTAATAAAATTAAAATTAGCTTTATTTGAAGCAGTAATAAAATAAAGTAAATAAAGTTCGCATCAGTCAAATATTTTATTCGAGCACCTTAATGCCATGAGAAAAGTTTATGCAGGTGAAGATTTATATACTCCAGATATTATATGCAGAACACATGAGTATTTTGCTATGCTGCAAAGTTTATATGATCGTTTGCGCATTGACTACAATTTGTCAGGTATACAGACTTTAACACGATTGACTTTAAAAATAAGCTCAATGAATGACCTAAATTTCATAAATAGTATTTTTATGAATTTAGATCCATTGAAAAGAACTTCCATACTTCTAATTGATGAGGTTTATGTCAAAGTTTCATAACTTTACCAAAGTGTTACTTTATTTAGTCATGCAGTAAACTACCCTGAAAAGTTAGCTAAAACAATTTTATCATTTATGATTAAGTCTTTTTGGAGGTCCAGAATTATATGTAGAGCTCAACATGTTACAAATCTTTCCTCTGAATTTCAGTTTGCTCAATGTTAACATATTGTTGATACAATAAATAGTATTGAAAATAGTAAGACACTAGCAGTAATTACTGATGTAAATCAATGATTTTTTGAAATGTTGAAAACAGTTGGTAGTAAACCATGGTTAATAACATCAGGTATATATTTATTGTATAATTATATACATCTCTTAAAATCTATATGAAACAATTGGTTGACAGAAATGGCTTGCGAGCTTCAGGGTTGCCATCTGGTGTTTTTTAAAGCTAGATTTCTCAAATCTGGTTTATTTTTTATCGTTTGGCTTGGAATTTTGATTTTGGTTGATTTCAGAAAATCTGGTTTAAATCTGGTTTATTTTAAAGTTTTTGGTCTTTTTTTGTTTTATCTGGTATGCTTTTTAAAATCTGGTATAATTCTGGTTTATTTGATAATAAATCAATTTAATCAAGTTTTTATTTCATGAAAAAAGTTAATTTGAGGGGAAAAAAATTTCCCTCAAATTAAAAATTTTTTCATTTTATAGAAGCACAAAAAGTTAAAATAAATGACAGAAATACTTACATTAAAATCTTAAAACATTTAATTGTAATGTCATTAAAATGTTGCTTTTATCCCTTAATTGCCAAAAATATTAGAAAATTCTTACATTCAAAATGACATTTTTTGAGAAAAATTTGCCTGTAATGAATGTTGTTTCCCAAGTTGAGAAGGCCTTTTCAAATCTACTGTAATATCTTATGGATGCAAAAGTGAAGAAATTAAAAATGATTACAGAAACTTTTCTTAAAAGTTTTTAGACTCTCTCTTATGATGCAATGTCATTAATCATAAATTAACTGACATTGCATCATAAGAGCGAGTCTAAAAACTTTTAAGAAAAATGAATAAGAACACCGCTGAATTTTAAACTGCTTTGTGAGACCATTTAGAAGTTTCTGGAGACCTAGACTTCTGCAACATAGATGTTTACTGCCTTGGCTGTCTATGTGTTTTGTTTCTAACTATTTTGTTGAGTCTTCTCACAGGTCATCTGCATAAAAATTAGACAAAGACAATATCAAACCAAGTCTTGAATGCAGTTATTAAATCATATTTAATCAGGCAAAAGATTTTTTACTAGGACTTAAAATAATGGTGTCAGTTATCGCAGAGGTTGGAAGAGAAATTTATATCCATATGCAAGCGTGAAAAAAAATTTTTATAGGTTGATAGTGTCGGATTTAGTATAGGTTTTTAGAGTGAACTACTTTCCCCAGGCCACTTTGAAGGCTGGACTGGCACCCCATTAAACATTCACAAACTTAAACCCCCCCCCCCCTCTCTTACAAATTGAATTTTAATATTTAAGGATGAATTTTTAGATAAAAAGCATTTTTTCAAAATATAAGTTATAAACAAGGCTTTAAAACAAAAAATTATGATTTTTTTCTTTTTTTTTGTTTGGTCTGGTTTATTTCTGGTTTATTTTTGTTTCGTTTTTGGCTTGTGCCCGAAAAAAAACCTGACAACCCTGGTGAGCTTCAGTTTTTGAACAATGGAGAATTGGCTTTGCCTAAGTGGAGTTATTTAAAAACTTTATATAAAACTGATTGCAATAGTTTTTTAAACTCTCTAAACTTACAGCTAAATCAGTTTATCCAAAACCAATAGAGAGACAATCTGTAAAGTTTTGTTTGTCTGTTTGAGTAGCTGCATAAAGAACGCATCCAGAGATTGAAAATAAAGCATTTGAAGGTACTGCTGTATTTATTGAAAAAATTATTTCTTTTTGGAATGTTGTTAATGTTAAAGCACCTGGTGCTGGCATTCAGTTTAGAAATGAATTATGTAGAGAAATCCATTCAGTTGGCGATCAACAGTTACAACTGCTACAAGATATTGCTGAACTGTCAAAGTTTATAAAACCTATAGGTAGGCATGTAAAACAGCTTATGCTAGATACTAACAATGCAATAGCGCATACCTGTTATGACTTAATTGATCTCGTAAAGACTTTGTTGAGTAATGGAGCAAAGTATGTCTTATTAGGTTGGTTTTCAACAGATCCACTTAAAAAAGCTTTTTCTAAGCTTCGACAGGGATCTGGAGGTACTTACTTTATAAACGCTAAATCTGTAATTGAAAAAATTAATATTTAACATACTAAATTGATATTACAACTTGACATTCCTGTAGATGGTATCAATGGTCATACTTGTGACACATGTTTTAGAGATATTTCTTGTGATGAAAAAGAACTGCTAGATAATATACATGATCTTGAAAGCTCAGTTAATAAATCTACATTAGTGGCTATAGTTTACGTAGCTGGCTATGTACAAAAAAGCAAAATAAAAGTTTATGATGACACTACCAATTATTATTTTAAATATGGAAGTTATCTGAATAGCCTAAACAGAGGCAGACTTGAAATTCCTTCTGATACTCTTGTCCAATGGTCAATCATTTTATTTTTATTTTTTCAAGGTGCTACTGGCCCTTTATGCAGAACATTTTGTGTTACTCAGTTTCAGTTCATAGCAGCTAAGTATACATTTAAAATCACAAAAAACAGTGCAGAATATATTCTAATATTTTGCTAAAGAATTACGCACTAATTACCACTCCCAGCAGTAGCAAAGAATCTAAAACGAAAATACTAAAGCTATCATAATTTATGTAAAAATTAGTTTTGTAATTTATTATGCTATTTACTTGTTATGTTTTTTATTTTATTCTTTAGCCTTTATGTCTCTCAATATGTTTGGATGTGTAAATGTTTACTCTGTTGAGATATATTGATAAAACTATTTTTTTCCATGAATCGATTTTTGTTAGTATTTTTTATTGTTGGTGATTTTTATTATTACCTTTTTTTTTTTTAGTTATGTTTCTGTAAGCAACAAATAAAAGTACAGTATAAAAAATACAAATGTAAAAAATACTTTCTAATATATAAATATATACATTGTTTTAGTTCTGCTTGTTATTGATACTATTTAATATTACATTAATATTTTAAATGAAATTTGAAATACGAAAAATATAATTATTTTTTAACAATTTTTTCCATTTATATTTCCTTCTTTATTAGAGATTTTTATTAGAAAACATAGACTGCCATTACACCTACCTAATATAAAAACATATCGATAAAAGTTTAATCGGCCTTCTGTTTTTACGTTGTTTTGTGCGATGTCTAGGCCTGTTATTATAGAAGGCCGTGCTTGAATAGTATTATATATAAGGCTTTTTGTTCCATATGCTTTCAAAACTGCTGAACAATTTTTTCACTTTGCACTATCTTCTGTTTTGCTATAAAAAAAAATCCTCCTAAACACGTGATTTTCTTTGAGAACTGACGTCTTCATGTTGGACATTTTTAAAAAATCTATTTTCCTCTGTTAAGTATTTTGACGAATAGTGACAAACTGTAGTTATATGTTAAATAATAACTATGTATATTTAAAAAATGAATACACTTTTTTTATAAGAAACCAATAAAATTAAGTATTACTAGAAAGTGTCTTTTTTTAAGCCCTGATCTGATACTAAAAATTCTTTTGAGCTTATTAAAAGTTATATTGCAATATAAATTATTTAAATTTATATTCCATATATTATTTTATGTTTTTCATATGAAATCCATTGCCTTCGTTTATTATTGTTATTATTATTATTGTTATTATTATCATTGTTATTATTATTATTATTATTATTATTATTATTAAGTTATTTATTTGAGTTTTTAGTGATGTTTTAGTTCAATCTATTTTAAACAAAAAACTTTTTCTAAAGAAAATTTCGAACGGAATTCCATTTGATTGAACATTCAAATTAAATACTCATTTCAACTGTTATTCTATATTGTAGATAATCGGTTTTAACTTCGACTTATGTTAATGTGGTATGTAGGTGAAAATTTACAACTCGAACTCTGAATAAAATAAGTTTCTTATCGAAAAGTAACTTGGTACTAATAGTTTCTTTAGATTTTAGGGCTAGTTTCTACTAGCTTCTTATTTTTTTTAAAAGTGTATATATATATATATATATGTGTGTGTATATATATATATATATATATATATATATATATATATTCTTATCATTTAGTACCAGTTTCTTATAAACAACTTTCTAATTAAAAAATGTGTATAACTTTGACAATAATGTTAATAACAAATAAATTAAATTAAAACTTTAAATTCACTATAAATGTTTTACACGCTGAAAATCTCAATTTTAATTTGTTTACATTATATTAGTATTTATGTGTATATATATATATATATATATATATATATATATATATATATATATATATATATATATATATATATATATATATATATATATATATACACCCAACTAACAATTAATGTTCCAGAAATGTTGCCACAACTTTCGTTTATGTTCACGTAACATTTGTTGCCAATGTTAACTACAAATTTACCATGTTTTATGACTGAAAAACACAATATTACGTTTATTTGAGACCCCATAATTTAATTATTACATTTCAAAGGTCCACTATTGGCTGAGCTGATTACAATTAACAAAAATTCATAATAAAAAGTAATACTTCTTGCCATGAAAAAGTTTGTTTATTAATAATAGTTAGTGCTTTAGAAAGCACTAACAACAGTTTACATCAACTTAAGCTAAATTTATGAAAACAAAACAACATCAAAAACATAAAAAATAAATACATCTTTTTTAAAATAACACAATTTACAATACTTCATCAAAAATAATTTTTTTTTTCTTGATTAAAATTTTTTTTTTAAAAGTTTATATTTTTTTATTAAAAATAAAAGCACTATAATAATTCACTATAAATGTTTTACACGCTGAAAATCTCAATTTTA
>NC_088923.1:19002500-19097500 GCF_038396675.1 Hydra vulgaris
TCTTGATGTGTTTACATAATTGAAAATTATAACCTAAAAGCAATACTTTAAAGTTACTTGAAACCATTCTGTTTTATGAAACCTTTTTTTAACAGCATAAATTGTTTTATAGCTGTTTGTGCTTTGTTTTGTATGTACTCATTATTATATGTATTTGTGTTTTGTTTTGTATGTACTTATTATTATATGTATTTGTGCTTTGTTTTGTATGTACTCATTATTATATGTGTTTGTGTTTAGCATTATGTATAAACTCTTCTTAGATGAGCAGATGTTTTTGTGTTTTGTAGAAATCCAAGTCATTAGTAGAGATTTATGCTGGTAACAACAAAATAAAGAAACTCAGAGAAATTTTTTATTTGAAGGTTTATTTTTTAGAATATTAAATAATAAGCATTTTTATTAGAAAGCTATTGAAAATAAAATAAATATTAATGTTTTAGAAAATATCATCGTTATGTATTCTTGATTTGCTTGGAAATCCTATGTGCAAGGAGCTAAGTTATTATAGACTGTATGCCATTTACCACCTTCATTATTTAAAAATGCTCGATGCTGTGTCTCTAGTAAGATTATTTTTATCCACACTTACATATTTTATATTTTTGTTTTTCATTATTATGTTTTGTTATTTTATTAATACCTCATTATCAAATAATATTCTATAATAAAATATTTTTGTTTGTGTACATTTAAAATAGTTATAAAAAATAAAATATTTTATATAGGAATTATCAGAAGTTGAAACTTCTAAAGATACATTTGGTGGCAGGTATTACTTGTAAATTCTCATCTTCTTAAGACTTTTAATTTTTCTTTCTCTAATAAAATTGTATTATTTTACTTAACTGATTATTTTACATGTGTTGTAATGAACAACATATATTGTAACAAACAACATATTGTAACGAACAACATATATTGTAATGAACAACATATATTGTAACAAACAACATATATTGTAATGAACAACATATATTGCAATGAACAACATATATTGCAATGAACAACATATATTGCAATGAACAACATACATTGTAATGAACAACATATATTGTAATGAACAACATATATTGTAATAAACAAGGTTTTGCTTTAAAAATGTAAAATGAGAATTTCAAGGGTTGTCGCACGGCTATCTAAAACACAGGCCTATTAATCGTGCAATCCATAAAACTAACTGGAGGCCGATTAACTCACAAAAGTTTCCCTAAGGTTAATATAGTTGCTTTAAATTAGAAGAAGAAAAAAGTTTCTTGAGACTTATTATGTCTTTAAAGTGTTGTGTTGCGAATCTCTCTGCTAATTATTCAACAGATAAAAAGAAATGTGCTGTTTACAGATTACCAAAAGATCCAAAAAAATATAGAAAGTGGCTATTAGCTATTCCAAGAAGCAACATTTCTGATAGCAAATACACTGTTGTATGTTCTGAACATTGGTCTATAAATTTTTTAAGCTTTTTTACTCATTACTCAAACACAAATTAAGGAAGAAAAAAAATTAGAAAAACTCAGCTAAAAGCAAAATTAGGAGGAATATAAGGGAAAATAAATTCCGGATATTTTACTTAAAAAATTTTCCAGATTTTTAAAATATGACCTGGATGATCTATGCTTAATATATTTTTTTAAATAGATTTCTTAATTTATAAACAGCACATTAGGTGCAAAGTAGGGCTGAGAAATGCTTCAGAAAAAAAAATATACTGGAATAAAAAATAAAAAAAATGAAAAAGATACTGGAATGTTTCTATGTGGAATAAAAGTTATCATCAATGATTGCCTTTTGATGGCAAAATAGTATCTAAAAAAAAAAACTTTTTACAGATTTTTTTATTAAAATTTTGTTTATTTTTTATCAATTTGTTTTACTTTCAACATTTCATGTTATTAGATATGTAGCATCAAAATTTAAGAAATGAGAGAAAAAATAATATAATATATACAACAAAAAAACAACATAATATATACACAAAAAAATGCAAACATTCATATATAAACAAAAACATATTTTGCACTGAAGCTACAAAGTGCAAATAGAAGGCGGTAGTTTAAGGTAGCTTATCATTTCTAATAAGGTTGAAATTTGTCTCTATGAGAAATGCACATGAATTTATCTCTATGTTCAAAATACAAGATTTTGTCTCTATTATCAATATACAAGATTTTGCCTCTATTATCAATATACAAGATTTTTTCTCTATGACTAATGTACAAGAATTTATTTCTATGACCAATGTACAAGAATAATTTTAGATTTTTTAGCCTTATAATTTATTTAACTCGCAATTTACTTGAAGGTAAAAAATATTTGTTTCTTAAATTTGCCTAAAGTATAAATGGTTTTGTTCTTGTTTTTGACCATGTCAGTTATAACATCATCATAGTATTTTATACTTTTTTATTTTATCACTTTAAAAATATTTTGAAACTTAAAGTTTAAATAAACTTTTAGTTTTGAACTTTAAGAAAGTTTAAGAAAACAGATTTTAAGATTTTTTTTTTGTTTTAAATATTTTACTTTAATATTCAAAATTTTAATTTTTTTAATTAGGTTAACTACCGACTATTTAGTAGAAAAACTTGGTCATTCAAATTTTCTAGAAATTTGTGAACTTGATATGCCAAATTGCAACCTTCGATCTGTTGAATTATCAAGTAAAGATATCTTCAATAATTTAAGGAGGTTCAGAAATAGTTTCTATGTTTTTCTTGTTAGATTTGTTGAGTTGCTTTTATTTAATAAAGTGTAACAATTTAGTCTGAATTTGGAGCAAAATAATTTGACATGCTTTGGAGGAATATTTCAGATAGTAAACCTAAAGGTATTTTTTATGTACCTTTTTGAATTAAAAATTTTAAAAAAAAGTATAACTGATTGATAGTTTTGTTCAAACTTTTATTTTAAAAAAAATTGTTTTGAAATTATTTTGTTAAAATTTCTTTTTATTAGTTTGTTTTATTTCATCTAAACTGTGATCAAGTTTTTTTATTTCAAAATTTCATGTCATTATATCTGTAGCATTAAAATTTAAAAAATGAGGCAAAAAAATGATAAATTTCTGTATAATTCATTAAACACTTAAAAATTAAAATTAAAATTACGGTGGAACAAGTTCTAATGTTACAAAAACAAAACAAAACAAAAAGGTCAATGTTTTTAGTCCCTGTCAATGTTTTTAGTCCCTGGTTTTTTGAATAAGGAAAGTCTTCTATCTTCTGATTCAAATCATCCACCTAGTATAATAAAAGGAATCCCTCACACTATTGATTAAGGATTATGGGCTATGGCTGTAATTGAATTTGTGTTTAATAATTCCGTTACTTTGTATAAGGAGGTTAAAGTTTTATAATTACTAATTTGTTTTATTCAATCTAAACTGCAATAAAGTTTTTTTCGTTTTAACATTTTATGTCATTTTATCTGTGGCATTAAAATTTAATATATTTGAGAAAAAATTATAAATTTCTTCTATATATATGTGTGTGTGTGTGTGTGTGTGTGTGTGTGTGTGTGTGTGTGTGTGTGTGTGTGTGTGTGTGTGTGTGTGTGTGTGTGTGTGTGTGTGTGTGTGTATGTATATATATATATATATATATATATATATATATATGTATATATATATATATATATATATATATATATATATATATATATATATATATATAATCCTATAGTAAAGGTCTTAAATTTATCGTATTTGTATAAAAAATTGTACTTAACTACTCTATGACATCTAATTTGACAAAATTAAGGTCAGCTTATAACAAAATCCATTAGAGGAAACTAATTAAATTTATTGTTTTCATTTAAAAATCACTAAAACACAAATTAAAAGACTAGAATGTTTTTAAAAGCATAGTGAATGTTTTTATTTTATTTTTTTAAAAATGAAAACATTCTGAATCTATTTGTTTTTATTTTTTTGTAAAACATACTGTAATACATTTGTTTTGTAATACATTACTGTTAAACATGCGCGGAGTGTTGCTATATTCACTATCTTATAGTCTGCTGCTACAAGGAAGTGCTGCTACATCGAATGAGGGTTTGGTTGGGGCAGACAGTCTATCAAATAATATAAAAAAACTTAAAAAAAAAGTTTGTACTTAACTACTCTATGACCAAAATTGTTTTTAAAACAATTTTGGTCTTTGAAACAATTTTTTTTTTAAACATAAAACTAACATGGCAATTGAAATATTAAAAACAACCAAGCAAGAGTATATATATATATATATATATATATATATATATATATATATATATATATATATATATATATATATATATATATATATATATATATATATATTTTATTATTCTAATTATTATAATTCTATAATTTTATTATAGAATTATTATAATTATTATAATTTTTTATAAAATAACAAAACAAAACAAAAAAAATTTTAAATTATGCAATTTAAAAAGTACAATTGATTCAAGATTCGAGTCTTAAAAGGATCTTAAATATAGAAAATTTCACAAATTAAATATCTTAAGTCTATAAGTTTTAAAATTATTTAATTATTATTATTTATTTTATTACGATATTTATTTAGCGCTAATAATCAAAATAGTTTTAAAATAATCATTTAGTGATGGAATCATAAACATGCAACAAACTTGAAAAACACTTAAAATAAATATAACAAAAGGTGATACAAGTAACAAAGCTTTCATTTTGTAATGTCTAGCTTTTACTCAATTTTCTAAATGGTAGAAACCGGCTCTGCACAATTTCTTTTGGTTGTTTGATGACTTGTTTTGTAATAACATTTGAGTTGTTAATTTGGTTTTATCTTTGGTATTTCATCATCATCAGCATCCTTCATACAACTGGCTTGAATCTTAAGGTTTTGGTATAAATTTTTTTTTTTTTTTTTTTTTTTTTTTCAAACATCTTCGCTTCCAACAAGGCTGCAAGCAGCCACTAATTAAAGTTGGAAGTTACTGTAAGAGAAAAGATGAAGATTGTAGAGCAAGATAACGATTGACAGACGATTTAAAAGATTGCAAGTTATATGAATCAGGAAAGCAAGATGAAGGAAGGGAATTCCAAAGAACTGATGTTCGAGGAAAAAAACTGGACGAATAAGCGTTTTTGGAGCACTTAGGAACAGTCACAGAAAAAGGATGACACTTAATTGAATGACGAGTAACACGAGAATGAATTTTAGTAGATGGCACAAGAGACGCTAGCTCTTTAGAGCAGTGCCCATTATAGTATTTGTGGAAAAGAGAAAGAGAAGCAACATTACGACGATGTGATAATGGTTGAAGGTTGGCTGCAAGAGCAGGTCCAACTATGTTTACAATGCGTTTTTGCACCTTGTCTAAAAGAGAAAGAGCATCATTAGAAGATCCGCCCCAGATATGGCAACAGTATTCCATACAAGGCCGGATTTGAGATTTATAGAGATAGAGAAAAGAATCCAGAGTAAGAAAGTGGCGAGCTCGATAAAGAGATGCAACCTTAGCAGATGCTAATTTTGCAACCGATTTGATATATAGTTTCCAAGAAAGATTGGAAGTAAGAGTTAATCCTAGAAGATGAAGAGTAGGTGACTCATCGAGTACATCACTGTTCATAAATATAGGAAGATCTAAATTATTGCAATAACAATTGGCTCAAAAAAATTGAGTTTTATCTGAATTAAAGTTCACCAGCCACCGTGAGCCCCATGCTGTAGCAGAAGTGAGATCCTTTTCAAGCTCAAATGCCCCCTCCAGGCAATCAGAGGGTGTTGGTTTCTTATCACGACAAAAATAAATGGTAGTATCATCAGCAAACAATGCCACCTTAGATGTGAGAATATCTGGAAGATCGTTAATGTAAATTAAAAAGAGTATAGGGCCAAGGATAGAACCTTGAGGAACCCCTGAAGTTACAGAATAAGAAGAAGAGTGTTGTCTATCGAGGACAACTTTTATGCTACGATTGGAAAGGAAGGATTCAATGATCTTAAAGATGTTGCCAGATACACTGTAAGAAGAAAGCTTATGGAGAAGACCAGCATGCCAAACTTTATCAAACGCTTTTGAAATGTCAAGAGCGATGGCCTTAACCTCTTCACCTTCATCTAATGCACGATAAAACCTGACAGTTATTACTGTTAGCAAATCAGCTGTAGAACGAGAAGATCGAAATCCATATTGATGGTCAGAAAGTAAGTTATTAGATTCAAGATGAGAAATTAAGTGTTTGTTAATTAAAGATTCAAAAACCTTGCTTATGATAGGAAGAAGACTTATGGGACGGTAGTCAGACGAATCAGATCGCTCCCCAGAATTTTTGAAGATAGGGATAACAGATGCCGCTTTCCAGCAGGCTGGAAAACAAGACTCTGATAAGCACTTGTTGAATAGTTTTGAGAGTATAGACGACAGCTCTGGAGAACACTTCTGCAAGACAATAACAGGTATGTTGTCTGGGCCACAAGCTGTAGAAGAGTCTAGGCAGGAAATCACTTTAGATACAGATGCTGGAGTGATATGAATGTCAAGCAATGGATCAACCTGTTTGTTGGCAATATCAGGTAGAACGCAATTAGTGGAATCAAAAGATGATATTGATGAAAAGTTTTTAGCAAACAGTTCGGCTTTGTCTTTAGGTGAGGTGACAAAGTCTGAACCATACAAGAGAGGTGGAATTATAGATTTGCCCTTATTAGTGATATTATTAAAGATTCTTCAGAAGTCACGAGAGCCTAATTTTTGAGATGAGATACGAGATTTCATGACCTGAGAATAGTGGGTTTCGGCGTTAGACAAAACCATTTTACAGTTGTTTCTAGCAGTAATAAACAGACGTCTGTTTTCTGGAGAATTGTTTTGCTGATAAATATGGAAGTAACAGTTTCGATTGGCAATCGCAGCAGCACAGTGTGAATAAACCATGGAGGAGAGTGAGGCTTGACCTGGAATCGTAGAGAGGGAATAAAAGATTCCATGCCAGCCTGAATCCACAAAGTTATGTAAGAGGCACATTTGTCGACAGGAAGTTGAAAGATTTCTACCCAAGGGCCATCACGAAGAAAATCACGGAAAGAATCCCAGTCAGCTTTACTGTAGTTGTAAGAGGTTCGATAATAAGGGTATTCAGGTGATGGAGAAGAATGAGATATTAGTTTTAAAGAGATCAAACTGTGATCAGAAGCACCTAAGGGTGAATGTGGAGAAACTGAGCACTGACTAGGATCAGAAACAAGACATAAGTCGAGTAGAGAAGGTAAATGATTAGGGTTGTCAGGAAAGCGAGTTGGAAAGTTGACTATTTGAGTTAGGGATTGAGAAAGGCAAAAGTTGTGGGCTTTAATGCCTGCAGAGTCACTGACACTTGAGCCAAGCCATTCAGAGTGGTGAGCATTAAATTCACCGACAACAACTATATTAGCTGATGGATAAAGAGAGAGGGCTTGGTCAATATGATCAGAAATAACATCAAAAAGAGTGCAGTCTTGAGATGAAGGAGAGCGATATAGAATAAAGAGAAAGGCAATAGAGTGAAGTGGTGCTAAACGAAAGCACATAAAAGAATAGTCTGTGGATTCAAACCTAGTTTCACGACAAACAGGTGAATTCTTACGAATGTAAATGCCCAGGCCAAGCATGTGACTATTGGAGTCTTTACGAATCAGAGGAAGATAACCATCAACACTAAGATCACAAGATGAGACAGCTGAACTCAAATTAGTCTCACAAAAAGCAAGTAGGTCTGGTGAACTTTGCAAGAGATAAGACTCAACAGAAGAAAAGTTACTTCGAAGACCACGAATATTAGTGAATGATAGGTTTAGAGAACTTGGTGATGATGATGGTTTTTTGTGTTTTATAGTTTTTGGTACTTTATTCATTTTAAAATTAGATTGAAGAACTTGACTCAAAGCATAGATAGTACTCAGAACACCGTTTAATAGCCCAAGCAATTGCCTCATTACTACTAATAAACCCTAAGCCGTAACAAAGGGCTCCAAATGTGGCCTCTGCAATGCACACCAAAAGTACAAACAGGGACACCATCCATGCGCAACATGGCACTGTTAATACTTTGATATTTTTCAGCTGTTGATGGAATCAGCCTCTCTGAGAGCTACCACAGAGTTCAGGAAACCTGACTACCAGCCAGCCTTAGAACCATAAAACTGAGTTATAGAGCTGTACCCTCATTAGGAGACAATAGAATGAGTTGCCTAGTCATAAAAACAGAGACACAAGCAAAACCCATGCATTGAGTCAAGAAGATCCAGCATTCAACATCCTAAACTGGAAACAATGTATTAAAAATACATCTGCGCCAGCCTAATAGATGAAGAAGGGGTGCGAGGCTGGTCAAAAGATAGAATCTGTTTACCCCTTAAGTCTTTGCCTAGGAGGCCTTCTACAAGACAGTAGCTGGGTGCATTTAACATCTGCCCAAGATGAGTTTTTTTATCGAGACACCATCTCTAGCCTTTACTCAACCAAGAGCCCCAAGGCAGGGGGTGTTTTAAATCGGAGTTGGCATCTCCTAGCCTTTGCCTAAAAAGGCGTATCCTACAAGGCAGCAGGACATGAAGCAGATTGTACTGGGTTACATGTTACCAGTAGCAGGATAACCTGATCTGACACATAATGATGATGCTTTTTTGGAATATAACCTTTGTTGCATAGGGAAAGAAGATCCTTTATTTTCAGTGCACTACATCTTGGAGCAAGTTGCTTCTGCTTTTGTAATTGTATATCTGCTGCTGGTTTTGTGCGACCAGTCGTTTTTGATTGAAAAATACAACTTTTATATTCTTCTTCATAACTGTATTTGAAGTAAAGAACATCCGTATATTCTTTTAAAATTTTTAGCTGATATAATACTGGCCCACATAACTTTTTTTGGTTTAGATTTCTTAGCACCTTTTAATTTGGTCAAATTTGACATTTTAAAGCATTTGTTTGCTAATACTGCAGAGTATGCTGGAAATGCTTTTTCATTTTTAAAATTGATTATGCCATCATGATTTAACACAGTTAACACACAGGTGTTTTTTTTAAAAGCTTGTTCAATTGTTGTTTCCCATTGCATAGGTGTATAGATTGTTCGATTTCGATATTGTTTTTCAATTATTGAGTGACTGCATCATTTTCACTCTGACTATGTCCAGGTACAAAGAATGTAAGCTCAATTAAATCTAATTTGAATAAATTCAATGCATCTGATGACAAGTTCATCATTCTATTTTGATTTTAGCCCCCACATCAATCACAGAAAAGAAAAAATTGTGTTGCTCCTTCTTTGCTTTCAGATTCAATTAACTTAAATACTGCTGTACTCACTTCACAGCTAGCTTTTTCCCCTTCATTCTCATTCCAAAAATACAAATATGTCTTTTAAGAATCAAGTTTTGTAGCATTGAGGTTATGATTTTGCAGACGCCTGGAATAATAAAAAGTTCCAGTTGTTTTTGGAATTTCAAACGAAATCTACGTTTAAAAACTCTCAGATAGAATTTGTATTCTTCGATAACAAGATTTTTCTCACTGCAATACTTTATAAAGAGTCTATGCATTTCCTTAACTGAAAGCTCCTGAGGAAGAAACTGTGATTTTTCTGTGTCTCGCATAGTGGGATTCAACCACTCGAAACATTTGAATATGATCGATGACATTTTTTTCCCATTCAATTGCTATTTTTTTTGGTTTTTGTGGCGACCTCTTAAATCTTTTTTATCGTTTTGGTTCTTTCTCTGTTACCCTTGTCCCAATGTATTGGTGCCTTAAATCAATACACTTCATTGACCAATATGAGGTAAACAATTCTTTACAATATTGCTCTGTAAGATTTTCTGCACACTGAAACAAGCATTTCTTGCCACATCCTATTTGCATTTTCTTACCCTCAACCACTACTTCCTTTCCTTTATTTGGACCAGTCTTTTGTACATGAGAAAATCTCTGACCTGTGTTCACCTTAAATTTTGGAATGTTTTTAATCCATTGTGATGGGTCCTTCTTCTTTTTTAGGGTTGCTCATGAAGCGAGCGCTTTACCACTACACCACTACCGCAATATATATATATATATATATATATATATATATATATATATATATATATATATATATATATATATATATATATTTATATATATATATATATTCTCATGCATGCTTCTAATTTATAAATTAAAACATCTTATATTCCGTTGTAACTTCAAAAGTTCCACTGAAAATACGATTTCCATTATATGTTAGGTAGACATCTTCGCCATTGTCTAGGCCTTGTTTCAAAATTTTCATTGGTACGGAACATAGGTCATAGGCCAAATTGGAACGTTTACTGCATCCTATAAAACATAATGAAGTCATCTCATTGTAATAATCTATATTATTTTTTTTTACAACTAATTATTTTAGGAGAGAAAATTTTTTGCAAAGCATAAATTATGCCTTTAAATTAATTACCTGCTACTGTAAATATTTACTATAAGTTAATAAATTAATGTAAACTGTAAAATATATTTAACTAACTTTTATTTAACTAACCTAAAATGTCGCTTTTAACTGTTAGCGTATTTGGAACTACCAAACTATTATCTTTGTCAACATGATCCATACAGTTGCTTGTTGCAACAGTCACAGATGTCATATTAAAATCTTTTAACTAACAGCATAAGACATGTAAAATTGAAAATAAAATTTGTACATTAATTTTCTCAAAATTTCATGTCTACTAATAAGTTATTCTAAATAAGTCCTTTAGATTTTATACTTATCGAGTTCAAGAGTTCATTGCAGTAAAATAGTTATTACTTGCGGTGAGTTTTAGCATTCTGGATATTATTCAGAGTGTTATAAATAACTGTTTAATAACTATCATTGCCAAATGATAATTATTAAACAGTTCTTTATATCACTCTGAATATTATTCAGAATGCTAAAACTCACTGCAAGTAATAATTATTTTACCACAATGAACTAACTTTGAAACTCTAGTAAAAAACTTACTAAACTCAATAGAGCTCTAGTAGAAACTTACTAAATATTATTACATGGTCATAATAAGTTTAACTCATTTTTTATACAATAATTTACTTAAAAGATAGTATAAGCTTCAAAATAATTTACGATAACACTTTAAAAATACCATATAAATACACATAAGATAGTCTTGCTTGAGTCTATATGGACTTAAGATTTTCATGTCTCTTAAAATATTTTTTTTGGACATAAGATATTTGAATTTTTCTCATTGTGGCCTAAATTTAATCATTTTTGGTTCCATACATTGTGAGATGATTTTTATGCACCTAAGGAGTACTTCTAGCCAAAAAAGTCATTTTAGTCAAAAATGGACTTAAGATAGTTTTGCTTTGTAGCAACGATATATATATATATATATATATATATATATATATATATATATATATATATATATATATATATATATATATATATATATATATATATATATATATATATATGTGTGTGTGTATATATATATATATATATATATATTGTATGTATATATAAACAACTGGAGATCAAACTTGGTACTTCTTGCTTACAAAGCAAGCGCTCTTCCGCTGCACCACTACCACATTGTATATACAGTGCGGCACAGATTTATAACCTCATCAAAAATTCAAGACTTAATAAATGGTCATTACTAAATTATTCAACTGCTTAGCATCTAACTTGATTAACCCGTTTGGGACCAAATTTTTTTTGTAAATTTTTTTAATTTTCTATTAGAATTCACGTATCTGAACACAGCAAAAAATATTTTTTCGCAAAACAAGAGTATTGATAATGTCTTTGGAGCATACAAATAAATGTTCTCATTTGGGAATACTGGTCTTAATAGCAAGTAAATAAAATTAACAGAATCAGCAAAACATCAAATTATTTATTTGTTCCCATTTAAAAATGCTGGATCGATATGGGTTAGTATCTCATTTTTAATACAGTCTGGTTTTATTTCATTAATTGATATGGAAACTTTAGAAAAATAATGGTGCAAAATTATAACCTCATTTCAAGTTTGTTCATTAAAGTTTGATAATGTGTTGTATCATAATTTGAGTTTAATTGAGATCTTTAATTTAGTATCTTAATTGAGAATAATATTTTGTTTTATTGCCGCAATTCTGAATGACCTTGAATATTTGATTTGGCATACTTTCTAAATGTTTTCTAAAATCAGCAAGAGATACGTTTTTCCCAACATGTACAATTGCCTTTTTCAATTTATCAATATTTGAACATTTCCAAAGATGCCCCATATGTTTTCAATAGGATTTAAATCAGGTGAGAGTGCTGGTCATTCCAATAATTGAATTTTTTTGCTGGTAACCATGTGATATTTGACTTATCTTGAAATAAACATTGAACTAAAGCATTATCTTGCTGAACAAAAAAAACTTGTTTTTTCAAATTTTAGAGAAATATCCTTAAAATAATCATCCAACAAATTTCTATAGCCTTCTTCATTTTATTTAGTAGTAATAAAGCCAATCGTACTTTTTCTGAAATAACCAAACCCACCCAAAAATGATACTCATCTGTCTCCCATAGCTCTTCCCTTCTTTTGAAAATATTTTCTTTTTCTTATGTCATACCAATAATAATTGAAGCCATCTGGAACTGATTGATTTTTTTTTTATCGGACTACATAATTTTTTGCCATTTATTTTTCCAAGTCATTTACTCTTTGGTCCATTGAAGATAAATACGTTTGTGCACTTTTGTTAGTGCTGGAAATGTGTGTTTTTTTGCAACTATCTGAGAAACCCTGACATATTAATTGCACGATTCAACATCCATCTTCAGCATTTCAATCTCAAATCAGTGACCATTTGTTTTGCAGTATAAGTGGCACAACCATCAAAGTGGTAACCTGATGCTGTAAGCATCAGTTTACCACTTTGATGCTTTGTGCAATAACTCTTTGGATCATTTATGAAATTATTGATCAAACATGTGAGCATCTCGGCCCAAAGAGATTGTCCTGTTTGATAAACGCAATGACCTGTAGACTTCAATATTCCTTTTTCCTTCATCATAGAGTGTAATTCCTTTTGGCATTCATTAAAATGTATTTGATTGAACAAATTTTATTTGTAAACAGAATTCACTGCTATTTGTTTTACAGCTTTTGATGTAATTTAGATATAAATGTTATAATTATGCACCATGGTTTCAAACAATTTTATAGTTTAATTTTATAAGTTAATTAAATTATAAATAGATTCAATTGAAGTATTTTGTTTATTTCAAAAAATGATCTACAATTTGATCAACAATCTTTGAAAGCTGCATTCTAAGCTTCTATACAGATGAAGTGTAGCATTAGTATCTAATGATTTATACACTGATGATTTATATAATTCTAATAGGGAGCTTTAGTACATACATCAACTAAAAATTTAGAGTCCACATATATACATAATATTAATAAAGTAATAAGCTGGTGGAGTAGTATATTAGTAAGTAAGGAGTAAATATGATTTGAGGGAATAAATTCCATGGGCTGACTACTCTTTTAGGGAAGAAACTCAGTCTAATAGAGATGACATGCATGTTGTTGCTAAGGTCAAAAGCATTGAAGAACTCAAGAGACCCTGAAAGTATCCTTGAGTTATTAGGAATGAGGTCAATATGTGGGTTAAGCCAATATATATTTTCCAAGTTATTAATAAACTTGAAGTTGTATTTTTTTTTTATTAACTTTATTCTGTTTTTATTGCATTCTCAAGTATTTTATATAATTATAGGTTTTGTGTTTGAATTATAACTTTATTGAATGCATTATCCCTAAATCATTTGAAAATGCAACTAAAGATGAGCAAAACAAACCTATTTTACATAATTTAGAAGTATTGCACCTTGGGTAATAATTTAATTTAAAAATTAATATTATTAAAGGTGTCTGTCTTCTATTAAGAGATTTTTTATTTAGGTACAATGGTATTAGACATATGAGTCTTTTAAAGTTGGATTGTCTTCCTTCACTAAAAATGTTATTTCTTCAAGGTTTGTATTTTGGCTTTTTTTTTTTTTTTTTTATGTTTACTTACTTAAATCTTCAGTTTCATATTTTTCATTTATTTAGAAGATAAATAAGTAAATAGTTTTGGCTTTATTTCTAACATTTTTTGACAGGTGAAAAAAGGAGCTAGAGTAATATATAATCAATATAAAATGAACATAGCCATACTAAAAGTATGGCTGTGTTCATTTTATATTGATGAAAGCCTTGTTGCTTTGGAAAAATCAATGTTTAACATAACACATTAGTTACTTCTTTTTTTTTCAAGTATCAACCCTTGCTTAGTCTTTCTGACTTTATAAACAAAGTTGTTAGTAAACTTTGTTTTGAAGCTTTTTGATTCTTCTTTAATTTGTATGACTCTTACCATTGAAATTATGGTTTGTTTTTACTGGAAAATGTGTAATGATAACCTGAAACAAATATAAATATCCACACCAAAACAAATCCAAGTAACAGTAAAAAAATTTTAATTTTACAACTGGTTTAAACTTATGGAGTCTTATGACATAAATAAAGTTATCACATGTATCTAAAATTAAAAAAATTGTAATGATATAAATAAAATATATATATGCTTAGTGGTTTAACTAATCTTTTTTCTACATTTTATATTTCTATAAACACTGTGTAACTTTCTTTTAAATGGTACTGTAACTGTTAAGAGTTTTTTTTTTTTTTTTTTTTAATTGTAATTTATCTGCAAATTAATTGTATCGAAAAACTAATTTTTTTTTTCTTCTAATGATTTAATGAATTTTTAGGTAATGAAATATCAAAAGTTGAAGGGCTTGAAAATCTGTGTGAACTAAGGGAGTTAGTTCTTGACAAAAATAAACTAAAGGTATGCAGCTTAATTTTTTGTTTCACCTCTTATAGACTAAGGAAAAGGGGACTAGGGAAGTGAGATTTTTTATTTAATTTTTGCTCTTTCCTCTTAACCCTTTATTCCTTTTTTTAAATACAAGTATGTTTTTAGAGTTAATTGAGTCCTTTCTAAACATAGACCCAAACATAGGCCCAACTTATTTGAGAGATGGGTCAGGTTTGGTTTTTCTGATCCAGATTCTGCCAAGCTATCAACACCCATTAACAATACTGTTTTGGTTGTAATATTTGGACCAATATTACAACCAAAACAATACTGTTTTGGTTGTAATATTTTAGGGGTGTACCGATGCATCGACCACAGTATCAGCATTAAAAAAAAATTCATTTTTCAAAACAATCGGCATCGGCTTTGGTAACCATCGGCCGATGCCGATTGTTTTGAAAAATGAGTCTTTTTAATATTGTGTTTCTATAATGTATAGAAAAATATCATTATTTTATTTTTTTATTCAATATAGACCCACAAAATTAAAAAAACTGATTTTTTTAAACTATCAGCACCGGCCGATGGTTACCATGATCGAGGCCGATGCATCGGTGCACCCCTATTAAATTTATGGTATTATATTTGTGTGTATGTATGTGTATGTATGTTTTTTTGTGTGCATGTGTGTGTATATTACTTGTCTTGTTATTTAATATTTTATTTTGAAATTCAAACAATAAAATACTTTGCCTTCTTATAGTGTTTGCACGAAACTTCATTTATTAACCAAAAAAAATTAAAAGAGCTTCACATAGAGAACAACATGTAAGTTAATATATTAAAATAGAATAACAAATGTAAAAGTGTTTATTCTGATAAATATCATTCAAATGATATCATTTTACTGAAATCGTTGAATATTCTGG
Organism: Hydra vulgaris; assembly: GCF_038396675.1. Classification (NCBI taxonomy): domain Eukaryota; kingdom Metazoa; phylum Cnidaria; class Hydrozoa; order Anthoathecata; family Hydridae; genus Hydra; species Hydra vulgaris. The sequence goes on from NC_088923.1 coordinate 19,018,271, forward strand.
TTTTATTAAAGGCTTCAAAAGTTAAACTATTTAGAAGAACTAGTATGTTTAGAAAGACTGTATATTGGGTCAAACAGAATACAGGTACATTAGTTACTTTTTACAATTGATACATTATTACTTGAGTTAGGTTCTTGAATGATTATTGAATTTGATTCATAATTTTTATTTAATAATTTTTTAGGTAAATATTTGTTTAGCTTAGTATAAAATGAGTTCAAATTTTTCAAAATTTAACTATATATTTTTATGAAAGAATTTCAACACAGTCCATAAATGGTTTTGTCTCTGGAAGCACTCCTCTCAGTCTGTTTATATTACAGCAGCCTTGTATAACAAGGTTTGTGTTTCAGGAGTTCATGTATCAAAGATTTTTGCAAATAAAATTAAAAAAGAAAAAAAGAAATTGAGTAGCCTTTTTGACTGTAGTGGGGCTTGGGGAAATAAATTTAATTAAAAAATAAAATAAAAAACAGTTTTTTTTTTGTTGTCAAGAATTCATTTCTTTCTTAAGTTCAACAGTTTTGGCAAAGTGTGTGATACAATAATTTTGTATGTTTAGATCCCATTTTTTAACATAGTGAATTATCTGGAATTTGTTGCTTTTGCTTTCATAAATTTTAATGACTTGTTACAGGACATAAAATTGTATATTGTTTTTACATAAATTATTCCCACTTGATAAAGACTTTATCAAAACTGTTGTGTGTAAATAAATGCATTTTTTATTTTTTAAATAAATATATATTTTATTTTGTCAAAATAGAAGAATTACAAGGTAATATGTCATATGATATGTTAAAATAGAATAATTACAATATTGTATGTCATATAATATGTCAAAATAAAAGAGTTACAAGGTAATATGTCATATGATATGTAAAAATAGAAGAGTCACAAGGTAATATGCCATATGATATGTCAAAATAGAAGAGTTACAAGATAATATGTCATATGTATGTCAAAATAGAAGAACGAAGAACCATTTAAGTAAAATAATATCAAAATATATAAATTTTAGTAGTTTTAGTTTTAGTTAATTTATTTTAAATATTTTTTGACCAAAAAATATTTTTTTGCTTATTTTCTTGCTTAAATAAAATAAATGTTCTCTTGAAGTGTTTTTATTAGGATGTTGCAGTATGATTAGATTTAAATGTTTTTTTGTGCTGCTTACATTGTAATAAATAAATCTGATTACATTGTAATAAATAATAAATAATACTTTTTTTTTTCAGTGTGTTGAGACTTTCATGTTTTTGTTGTGTTAAGTTTTTTTAAGTTGTTGCTATTTGATAAGGTTGAAATGCTTATGCTATAACATAATCAGATATACATGATTTTATCACAGTGTGATAAGGTTTGCATGTTTTTGTGAATCTAGATTAAATTTTGAAATTTCTTATTTTTTTCATATTATCAGGATACTTTAGAGTTTGAAAAGCTGATAAATTTGACAAAGTTATTTGAAATATCACTTATTGACAATCCTGTAAGTACATTTTATTATGCAAGCTTTTTAATTGTTTACTTTAATATTTAACTAGGTTTAATGGTGTGTTTTATATTTTTAGATATTTTGTTGCCATTTTAAATATTATTAATCTAAATCTATAGGTTACAAGGCGGCATATGCATCGTCCCTTTTTAATATTTCATCGACCCAGTTTATTATATATTGATGGTATTGTTATTACTAATGATGAGAGAATCAGAGCTGAGTTACACTTTATTGAACAACAGGTTTAAATTTTATTTAAATTGTTGAAATTTGATTGAACATATTTTTGGTGTTTAATATTTTAATATATTAGAAGATTAAAATTCAGTTATTTGTATAAATAGTTATTTAAATTGCAGACCAATCCATTAGATCAATCTACACTTAATTTAGTTCCAAAATCTAAAAAGTTGCTTGAGGTACTTGCTTATTGTTCACCTTTTTTTTTTGTTATGTTAAGTTTATAAAATTATGAGATTTTAAATATTTCTTTTTAAGATTACAAAATGTGTTAACAATCTCACTATTGATGATTATTGGTTCCCTTATACATACGATTCTAATGACATAAGACAAGGTATTATAAAAAGCATCTGATGTGCTTTCAATTTGCTTTTTTTTTTTTTTTTTATGTTACTCTTAGGTGCCTAATACACGGGAGGGGACACATAATTTTCAGCAAATTCTCCAACCCAACCCAAGCTTATGAAACCCTCTCCATTTCTTTTTTTTAATTTTTACTTTTTATCAACAAAAAAACTCATCTCAAAACTAAAAAAACTTTGATTGTAAGTCTGCCTAAAAGTTAAATATAAACTCACTGATCAAAATAAAATCAAAAATTCCAACACATCCGTTTATTAAGACCTCCCTGTTTATTAAATCTGCGTAAAATTTCCCATTCACTTGTTTATTTCCACTCCTCTTTGTATTAAGCGTCAAAGAGTATTTAACTATAACTCTATTACAAGGTGGTCAGCGGTCTTTAAAAACCTGGAAAAGTCCTGAAACTTGATAAGTCCTGGAAAAGTCCTGGAATAGAAATACCCCTTTCAGTAATAATTCCTGGAAATCCTAGAACTTTTTTCTGAAATAGTTCAACATTTTGTTATGATCCTTTTATCTTTTACATAATTAATTTTTAATTAATTATGTAAAAGATAAATACATAATTAATAACATAATTTTGTAATTAATTATGTATTTATCTTTTACAAAAAAAAAAATTTAATGTTAGTATTATTAACATCTACTTGTTAATTTTTTTTTCTTTTCATTTTCATATTTTTTCATAAATCAACATATTTTGTTGTTTTTTTTTCTGGTTGAGAAAAGATAAACATATCCTTGAAAAATCTAAATTTTTCCTTAAAAAGTCCTGGAAATATCCTAGAATTTTGAATTAGCTATTGGCTGGCCACCCTAAATTAAATTTAGAAATGAAAATTAAATCTTTTAACATGGTGAACCTTTAAAATTTTACAGATGCAGTTGTTGCCACTTTAATCTAGATATTCCATATTTTCTGCATTTAGGTATACCACTGTAATGTCACATAGCCGATCAATAATTTTAAAATACTGTTTAGCAATTTTGTTCACATCTTTAGCTGAGAAAACTTCTTTACAAACCTGCTATTTAATAGTTCCACCAATTTCATCATGGGATACTTTAAAGTGATATGTCTCACCATAATTTAATCTCATTGTAATATTTTCAGGGTAATAAGAAAAGGGCTAAAAGATATATAGGGACCAGAACTGACCAGCACATCTATCACTCCAGAAATAGAGCGTGCCAATGAGCTGATTATTGTTAGTAAATGCAACATTTCAATCATGCTTTGTTTCATTTAATATAATTTCTACTAGCAACTTCACCTAGTTAGAATTTTTATCGAGTTTATCATTTTGAACCGTAATATTTTCATGAAAGTTTCAAGATGCTGTGATTATGTTAAAACTTTTACGCCTAAAATAAGCACTTCTAATCATGTGGTTTATATTTTTAAATATTTGAAACATCAACACTGATTATAACTTTGACTTTTTTAAGACTCTTAAAATTGGTGGTAAATTTTATTTGTATTTCCATTAATAATTTTTGCTGAAAACATTGCAGCTTCTTCACACCTGTACATTGCAGCTTCTTCGCACCTGTAGCTTCTTTCTAAACTTTGTTAACTTTTTTTTTCAGCTAACTTGATTGTAATTGCGTAAAAATTATTTTCTTTTTTTTGTTTTTTTTTTGTTTTCTTTAGCTTTTGAAATAGACTTAGTTTAGACATGTTTCTTTCTAAATATTTAAAAAAATCTCTTTCTATGCACACAAGTGACATGACAGAGCAACACCTAGTTTGACAAGATCCAATCATTTATTAAGCTCTACAATTCTAGTAGACTTATTTTTTGGCATAGCTTTTTGAATTTAGCCACTGAACGGCTAACTACTTGATTCGAAGTTTTATCTTCTTTTTAAATATAAAAGCATACTTATCCAAAGAAATACATTAACTATTGTTGAACATATCGTAGATCGAATAATGACCAGCAAATGAAAACCAAATAAAAAAATGGTATATAATTATAAAAATTATAAAATGATATGATTTTACTATAATTGCAAGGATTTCTTCAATCAAAAATAATCAAATACAGATAAAACATATTAACATCTGTTTTATTTTCAGAGTTCTTTTCAACTTTAGTTCTCTGTCTATTTTAAACTTTTTTAAATTCTTTTGTGTTTTACTTCAAAAGTTTTTTTTTTACTCTTATTCTTTTTAAAGATCTCGTTCATTTTCTTTGCATAAATATTTCGTTTGTCTTTGTGAACCAGGCTTATCCATATTGTGTTAATTAGTTTTAACCTAAAAGAAAATAAGAAATAGAAAAGGAGCAAAACCGTAGCCCTAAATAAAAGAAACTAAATAAAGAAAATTAAATCAAGAATTGATGTAATTGTTAATTAGTGTACTTGTCACAGAAAGACACACAGTTGTCATAGAAGAACATTTAATTTAACCCTCATTAAAAAAAGTTTTATCTATTTGGCTCAATCTGCAATCAAATTTTGGAAGAGTCAGCTAAAATACTCTGGTGAATGTAATATAGACATCAGTTATATGACCGATAAAAGAAAAAATTTTATTCCAAATTTGTCACGGAAGGATTCAAATCTATTGTAGTTTCTATCATTGCCATCAAGACAAAGAAAATGTAAACCTTTTTCAGAATACCTTTAACTGTATATGGAAGTTTCAAAGTAGGTAGATGATTTCTAGATTTTCAAAGTTCAATTTGTTCTGTTTGCCGTTCCGTGGAAATTAATTAAAGGCTTAGTGTGAGACAACTAACAGATCTAAATACAATATCAACTTAAAATAGTAAATTTAGAGATTTTTCCGATGAAAAATATTTTTTCAAATAATTGCAACTTGCCTTTTTTTTCATGTTCCATGTCAACAGTTTTCAACCTGTATTAATTGTCATTAAAAAAAAGTTATAAAAATGTTATAAAATTTTACAAGATTATAAGGTTTTTGTAATTTTTAGATTTGCTACGACCTATCCGTGTATGTTTGTAAATATAATTTATTTTATTTAGTCCCATGGAAAGTTTTATCACAAATTCCAAGTAATCAAAGAACGTCAAAGAAAAACCAATAATTTTTTTAATCATAAAATCAACTGTGTTTGATTTTATGGCACCTTGTTTGACATCAAATGGATTCATAAAATAAACTTTGAGACAATTGTAAAAAATTGTAATTTTATCTGGCTCAAATGTACGGCTCAAAGAATTCGTATCATCAAATGTTCGTCTTAAAAGAACAATACAAATAATTTTAAAAAGTTATAAGACGTTAGAAAATTTTTTATACTTATGTTTCGTCTTTGTAAAATCTGTGAATATTAAATAAATAATATATTAAATAATATATGTTTTGTAACTTATTTTTTATCCATAACACCAATATTATTTTGTTATGATTTAAAAAATCCCGAGTTAAAACAATTATGATGAATAAAAAGGTGATTTTCATTGGCTGAAGTGGTTAATATATGACCTTTTTAAGTTTTATGTTTGTTTAAAGTTTTCTTTTTCCCTCGTATAATCATTTTTATGGCTTGATTATACAGGGTTTCCGTTTAATATACTTTTAAAATCCTTTAAAAAAATAAAAACTTTAAAGGTCCCTAAATTGCATTTAATTTTAACAGCGATAATCTTTTTAAAAGTAATCAATCATTGCAATCTTCACTTAAAGAAAAGTTTCATTAAAATATAGTAACTATGTTAAAAACCCTAATAAGTGTCAAAGAGCCCAAAATTTCATTAAATTATAGTAACTATGTTAAAAAACCTAAGCGTTAAAGTGCTGCGATAAGCAAATCAAATAAAACAAAAAAAAAAAGACTTAAGATGAAATGACTTTCAGTTACTTAAATATAAGTGTATAATTAGGTTTAGTTTAAGTTTATATATTCATAAGTTTAGTTATATGCACTGACAGTGCTCAAAATGGAGAAAAAAAAGTAACGGGATGGTAAATTAATAATACCATCCCGCCTAATCATTGTTATATATAGAGATTTATAAAAAGGTGGCGGGATGGTATATACTTTATAAAAAGGTAACGGAATGGCGTCCCGTCTAACTTCGAGCACTTTGCACTGATATGTAGGGGAGATGGGGGCGCATTGATCGCCGGGGCAGTATGATCTTTTGGCTTTTACTCGTTCATTTTTGCCTTACTAGAAGTGAGGTTGCAATTTAATTAACCATTATGCTTCCCTAATTGATTATTCGTAATATTTTTTCATAAGGTTATCAGCGTCAAAAAAAATAAAGAAAATATTGTTTTTCGTCATAAAAAGTGATTTTTTTAAATTGTACTATAATTCAAATATATTTTTATTTAGATGTCTGTATGGGTTAACAACAATTTTATTTTAAATTTGTAAGTGTTAGGTGTATAATATAATATATAATTTTTATTTGGCTGCAATTTATACAGTAGATATTGCTATCAATATGTTACCTATACCTATTGGGGTACATTGATCTTTGACTATGCGGGGCCCATTGATCGGAGGATCAAAGTGCCCCATGTTTTTGTTTATAAGCAATACAGTTAAACGAATGGAATTGTATTTATAATTTAAAAAAAAACTATATATAAACAAACAATAGCTTTTAGCATTTCATTTTTTAAATCTACTTATGTTATAAGCTAGTAATAATAATACTATTATTTTATAATATCAAAAGAATAATATTTAACATAATAATTAAAAATTATTTAACATAATATTATTATGTTAAATATTAGCATTTATTAAAAACATATGTTTTTATTGATATATTTTTTTACAGATCTTAAAATGGTTAGTAATAGAATTAAAAAAACAAATAAAGTTGCTATACCAAGTGAAACAATGAAAGTAGCTGTTAATAAAGTTTTAGAAGGAACACAACTGAATGTTGTAGCACGTCAGTTTAACATAGATAGAATGACTTTAAAAAGATATTGTCGTAAAAAGAGGCTTAATCCAAATGAAGCTTTCAAGCCTAACTACAACAATAGACAAGTTTTTACAGCAGATAGAACTGTTTTTAAACCATTGAAAAGGTTTTACAATTCTGCATGTGATAATTGGATGGTTTCAAACCCAAGACCAATGACCATTTATGATATTGTTTCAATAGTTCGAGAACCGTATACAAAAGCTTTCTCACCATCTAATATACAGACAGGATTTAGAGTAGCTGGCATTGAGCCATTCAATTCTGAAATTTTCAAAGATGACGAATATTTACCATCATCAGTTACAGATAGAGCTGCTCCAGATACAGTTACTATCACTCCTGTCAACAACATGGAATCTGAAATGATACCAGCACATGTTAATCACATAAAGTCTGAAATAACTATAGTAAATATTGAAACAAGTATTTTAAACAAAGTGTCAACAAGTGTTGCTTCTATAATCTCACCTGAGGTTTTAAAACCTTACCCAAAAGCATCTGCCAGAAAAAAAAATGTTAAAAGTAGGCAGTTAAAAACAAGGATCTTGACTGATACTCCTGTCAGAAATGAAATTCGTTTGTCAAAAGAAAAGAAAATTTTGAAGCAAACCAAAAATCAACAAAAAGTCTCCACAAAAGATAAGAAAGAAACTAAGAATTACTTGCTTAGGAATAAAAAACAATGTAAACCAAAAGCTGCTTCACAACTTGACTTTCACAAATGATGAAATATTCTTAATCAAAATATTGTACTTTTAACAAGTTTTGTAAACTTAAAAGTTGTATTCTTATTTCAGTCTTTATATTTCAGTTCTTATAAATTTCAAGTTGTTGTAAAGTTTTAAACGTATATAAAGCGGGTAGCTTATAGCTGCTGTGATTTATACATTTTTTAATTAAAAATTAGACAAGTGGGTTTAACTGCTATATTTAAAAAATAATTAAAAAATTTAGATGTATTATATGTTATACAATATTACCCTTTGACTAAATTATTTACAAGATTTAGTTATAGAAGTGTTAAACGTTTAGATAATATTACGCATATAAGATCAATGTGCCCCAAGTCGGAGATCATAGTACCCCATAGTTTGGGGTACATTGATCTTTTGAGAGGGTTGTTTAAAAGTTAAAATTATTCATGTTTATCATTTTTTTAAATCAAAATATTTATATATTCCAAAAGCCAGATAGTTCTACATGTGTTTCGTAGTTAATAAGTTTTTACATCTCTTTCAGGTTCTGCGCAATTTTCAAAACACTGCTACGGCGATCAATGCGCCCCCATCTCCCCTACAAGTCTTTGTCTTTTTTTTTTATGTCAGAAACTTAAATGAACCTAATCAGTTTGCTATACATTTGAATCCTTTTTGTTAGGTATTTTTAGACATATCACGTAATAATAGAAGAAAAATTTTTTTTATTATTCAAATATTGTAAAACCAAAGATTTTGGTTTCACTTTGAGATTCACGTATAAGTATAGTCGCGTGAGAATTCTTAGGTCCATTTTTTTTCTTAAAGTAAGAATTTTTGAGTTTAATTTTTCTCAAATAACTAAAAAGTTATTTGTCAAAATTCGCGAAGAATAGCAAACATTAATAAATAAAAATCAAAGTTAGTATGCCGAGGCTGAAGTTCACCTGCAACGACCCATTGAAATGCGTTTTGTAGGTTCTTTTTCATCTCGATTTATTCTTATTGATTAATTCTTTTTTTTTTTTTTTTCATCGTATTTCTTTAAATGGTTTTTTTTCTTCCATCGCTGATTTTTCTAGTTTCGGTTTTGTTTTTTTTCTTTGTCGTATTCACATTTGATATGCATTTTAGTCCTTCTTTCCGTTGGATGGTGACGTTGGATCGTTTTTTCCGTCTGTTAGGTGGTGCTTGAGGTTTCGGGATCGCATTGATGTTAGAAAATGTAATGTTTTAACCTCAATCGGGAGTTAAATCACAGAAATATGCATTTCGGTGTTAAAGACTCTATCTGAGTAAGTTTGAGTAAAGAATGGTAAAGTGCGCCCGATGAAAGGCCCTTCCAACAACTAGGTTTCTTTTCTAATGACTTTCCTCCCCAAGAGCAATTAACACATTCATTTTTCGGTTTGTAGGATTTTTTTGAGGAATTTTTATTAGAAACCAAGTTCTAGGTGAAGTCCTTCGATCCCGAGTTTAAGGAACACTGATCACCTCTTGGTTTACCAATTACGTTTACTTTGTCAAGTAAAAAATTAACCAACTTACGTTATTGTTTAAAAAAATCAAAACGCCCGAATTATTTGCGTACTGCTACATTTTATGTGATTTAAGCTTCCCGATTAAAATTTCTTTCATCCTGCTGTCTGCTTAGATCACCAAAGTGAGTGCTCTATTAACAAACACATACAGCATAAGAAAAAGTGGATGCGACATCCGAGGCGGATGAAAAAATATCTGATACAAAAACCACAATTCAAAATTCTTGTTGGATACTTTTTAAAGGTATTTGTGGTTTATCCTCGTTTGGCTAATTGTCATATAGAGGCCATATATCTGATTCTGCAGAAAGGTACTTTTTATGTATTGTATGTAATATTCATACAATACATTTGTATTGTATGTATATTACGTAGTGCATAGATACTTTCATTTTGTAAAGTGCGTAATATACATACAATGCAATATGCATACAAACATATTGTATGTATATTACATAGTGTGTAGTTTTCATTTTGGAAAGTGCGTAACGCATTTTGAAAATTTTCATTTTCATCAGTTTTAAGATATTTTAATGATAAAAGCATTTTAAGATATTTTAATGATAAAATTTAAGCATTTTAAGATATTTTATTGATAAAATTTAAGCATTTTTAGATATTTTAATGATAAAATGTTTTATGAAAACAGATTATATTATTGTACGTTAAGTACTTTTTAAATGATAAAACCGTTTTCTTACGAAAACTGTCGAGTGTTTTCAGTTCTTTATACTAATAAGACTACAAAATTAATTGTTTAGCAAATATCTTTAAAAAAAAAAATGCGTTTACTAATTCTATTTTTATTTTATTTATTTTTTTATTGTACAAGGGTAAAAGGCTTTTCGTGGTTTTCGTGGTTTTCGTGGTTTTCGTGTAACTATTCTTTAATTAATCGAATAATTGAACAATTTGCTAAAATAAAAGAATTAAAAAAAAACAACGTTGTTTTACTAAAACCATCTATAAATTTTCGACTGGAACTAACTTTTTTTAATACAAAGTTTATAGCTTCGTCTTTTAATCTTGTTTTTTATTTTAATACAGTAACTAAAGTTGGGCCTAAATTAATTAACTCATTTTACGAAGATATTACGTGACGTTAAATTAACTTCTTTTATCTCCATATTTTTTATAGCTTTCTATTCACTCACTAACGAGTCCGCATTTTTTGATTTTTTGATTTTTTTTTTTTTTTTTTGTTGAGGCCAAAACTTCCCAGCGCTTTTTGAAGCAATTCTTTTGATCGTACAGCCCTGAAATTTTACAAATAATCTTTTGCCGACTAACAATAGCTATATTCGTTACATTTCATTCAATAAGTCTTTTAGATTTAGTAAAATGAATTAATTTGTTTTTTAAGAGAGCGATAAATTTGTAATGGCAAGTTAGCGTAACGGTCTTCAGAAATTCAAAATAAATTTTTATTGAATATTAATCATAATCAATAAGTGTAATAATTCAATTTTATCAAGACTAAAAAGTAGAAAATAAAATAAATAAAAAAAACTTTTTAAAAATAGCTTTCTATTCAATCGACTAAAAAGTAGAAAATAACTTTTTTCTGTTTCTGGTACTCGTGGAAATCATGTACTTAGACTTACACTACAATAATCATGTACTTAGACTTACACTACAATAATCACTTTTGTAAAGCCAATACTGGAAGACATTGAAGGCAATTCATGTACGTATGTAAACAAACAAACTCATCGAAGTAAAAGAATAGAAAGTTTGGCGCCATTTAAGTCAGATGCTTTCAAAATCAAATTCGTTTTAAATGTACAGAAAGCTAAAGGCGCCAAACTTTCTATTCCTTTACTTCGATGAGTTTGTTTGTTTACATACGTACATGAATTGCCTTCAATGTCTTCCAGTATTGGCTGTACAAAAGTGATTATTACTAAGTACATGATTTCCACGAGTACCAGAAACAGAAAAAAGTTATTTTCTACTTTTTAGTCGATTGAATAGAAAGCTATTTTTAAAAAGTTTTTTTTATTTATTTTATTAAGTTTTGAGATAAAACGATTTAAAAAATAAAATCTTTAACATTTTTACAACGTTTTTATTTTTAACGTCACTGTAGTCAATGCTCGATTCAAAAAGAGGTTCAAAAAATCTCGAACCATGATGACAGTGACGTTAAAAAAAAGAGAGGGAAGGAGGAGGGAGGGGAAATGGGGTATAATTTCTCCCCCCCCTCCCCAGAATCTAAAAGCCCGAAAATGAAAGTCTTAGAAGATCATTTTTTTCAGGAGACGCAAATGTGGGTACAAAATACAAAAATTTTTCAAATCTCCCCCCCCCCCCCCCACCTAACCACCACCACCAAAAATTCTTGGATGCGTCACTGATTGATTAAAGACTAAATTAAAAGTGATATGTTCAAATCTCAATTCATGATCACAGTTCTAGCTCAAAATTATAAATATCGAAAACAAAGAGCGAATGAAAAATAAATCAAACTCTAAAAATTAGACATCTGTGCAAAGATAGGAAAATGAATTTGTATTTACCTCTAAGGGTGAACTTTTTCCTGGACAAACTACAGTCGTCAAGGAAATTGGTGTTTATGTGAAGCCAGTGGTAAAAACATGAAATTGGTGTGAAACAAGAAAATACTTTCTAGAAATGGTATATATATATATATATATATATATATATATATATATATATATATATATATATATATATATATATATATATATATATATATTTTATATATATTTTTAATAAGGCCACGTGGTAAAGACTTTTTTCGTTTTTTTTTATTCGGTTTTAAACATAAAGCCAATGATTCGTTTTTTTTCGGCTCGGTTTAAATTTTGTTTTGATCGGTTCGGTTAAAAAAAACAAAGTTTTGGAGGTTCGGTTAAAAAAAAAAAAAATTTTTTCATTTACTTAAAAAAATTTGGAATTACAGAGTTAAAAATATACCGAAGAAAATTAAAAATTAATTTTCATTTTTTTAATGTTTTCTCATAAAGAAACAATTTTTTCAACATTTTAAGCCGCTAACGTAGTTCTTCTACGTTATAAATATTCTAAAATATTTGTCGTTAAATAATGATTAATTTCTAAACTCAATTTAGTCATTGTTGAAGCACTGCGTGCTGAAATATATTGTTTCAGTCTTTTTCGAAGCAGTTCGTGGTGATTATCTTTAACATTTTCATCACTTTTATTTTCTGTTTTGCTACTACTCATTGAAGCTTTTTCGTGATTTTTCTTTTTCCTAAGTCCATATTGCTTCTTTTATTTCACCACATTTTTTATATTCACTCAAATGCAGGCCTTTGTAACGTGGGTCTAAAAAACTTGCAAAACAGTTAAACAACTGCTCAGCACCATTATTTACATCTTATCCCGCAGTTCACAAATTAGCATTATTATAAATATTCTTTTTGGCTTGTGTTTTTGATGTCGATGGAAAGAAGCTCATGGTGCAAGGAATATAATTTCGTTATCACATCTTGGATTGTTGGTCTTTTATCAGCTGATAAGATTACTGAAACATTGTAAATTTTTTCAAGAAACGGAATACTTTATTCTAATGTCTTTCATTGATCATCTGAGGGGTATGGCCTTTCAAACTCATCATTAGTGTCGCGGTAGTTTTCAAAAGATGTCATTTCCAAGATGCTTCATGTTTAGTTTAGACGTGGCTGGTTATTGTCGAAGTACTATCAAAGTTTATTTTGTAAGTTTTAAAGCAAATTTTACACTTAGCTTCAAATTTACTAGACTTTTCAAAGAATTTTCAAATATCACTTTCTTTCGGCATCTTCAATGTGAACAACATAAAAATAGTTTACTTTCGAAACAATACTTTAATTTCGAACAAGTATACCAGCAGATAACATAGTTCAACATAAATAAATTTTACTTATTTAATAAATATTTTAGTTATTTTTTAGAACATTATTAGTTACAATTCAAATTTTAAATTATTTTACGTCTTGCATGCTCCTACAGGCATCATGGCTGACGACACGGGTTTCGAAATGGGGGCACAATTGTCAATTTCTAAAAAAAGTCCTATCTAGAATTTTTTTTTTAAAAAAAAGGTCGTTTAGAATAAAAGTGAGGGGGGGGGGGAAGATTGCCTCTGCCACCCCCCGGTGTTGTCGGCCCTAGGCTTTATCAATACTTAAACAACGAAATATTTTGATTATACTACCATTCTTTTGATTATGTTTATCATTTATCAGCGTATTAGGATAAATTACATTTTTTTTTTATGTATACACACATACATACATGTGTTTACATATATAAAATATAAATAAAAAGATGTAAAAATATAATAAAAAGATGAATTTAAAAAATATAATAGCTGCAAAAATTCAGTGATTGAAAAAAAAAATTGTAGCGATTTAGGATCAATTTTATTGTTGGGCTCGCCACAACTTTGCAAATAATATGAAAGGTATTGGAAAAGTTGGGAATCGCTAGTATAGATTATCGTCATTAAGTTTTTATGACCATGTGTAAAGTTATCCTAACTCTTGGTTAGGTTTGCACACATTGTATATAGCCCTAAAAAATTAATTTTAGTTTGTAAATTAAAAATTATATATATATATTTTAATAGCTTTTATATAACATTTCTTAAAACTTTAGCACAGACAGATATTCACAAGTTTGGTTATAACTTATTTTAAAACAAATATTGAATTAAAAGATTTTATCTTTAATAGTGCAAACAGATTTCTGTTAAATTTTCAGCTTAATCGGACAAAATAAAAACCAACTAAATAATTATCAAATTGATCCCAAATTTTTTAAGCTAATGGAAACACGGGCCTAAACTAAAAAGAAATTCTAAGGAGACAGGTGTGTAAATTCAATTTAAACTTATCGTATATTTCAGCCTTTTTACACATTGAATAAAATACTGATCTAACATTATGTTCAAATTTGATTTAAAATAATTACACTTGCTTGATAGTAAAATAATATCAACCACCGTAAAAACAAAATGTTGAAACAAATGAAAAAACTAAATTACTTGTTTTAGCAACTGTAGTGTAGTCACTGTTTTTGAAAAGTACATTGTATGTATGCATGCATTTGTATGCATGTATGTCTGTGGGTATGCATATGTGAATGTATACATATATATGTGTATAAATGTGTGTGTGTATATATATATATATATATATATATATATATATATATATATATATATATATATATATATATATATATATATATATATACACATACTAGTATAAGTTGTTAAGTAACAAATAAAAAATATAAAAACAACATGCATAATACTTTCTATGAATTACCTATAACTTACATTTTTTGTACAAAGGTGAAATTAATTTAATTTTAAAAAATACATTATTTTGTCATATAATTATTAAGTCAGATTGGACTGTAAAAAAAAATTAATAATTTAAGCACTACGATATATATAGTGTGTGTATATATATATATACACACACATTGATATCTTTTGTTAATGAAATTAGAATCTTGGTCAACATTAGTTTTATTTTTAGATAAAATTAATATGACCAAAAAAGTAATTTCAAAAAAATATTTTAGTGAACTTTTATTATTTTAAACAACTTTTTATAAGAATAAAAAAAAAAAAATAAGTAGAAAAAATAAATAACTTTAATAAAAACAACAGAAATAAAAAATCTAAATGTTTGGAATTATTCTAATTTTCAGTTAAAATTTTTTGAAAAAATAATTGTCAAGCGAGATATAACTATTGCATACAAATACTTTGGAAAATTCTCTATGAAGATAACCTTTAGCATTTAAACCTTAGCAACTAATTCAGGAAATTTTCTTCATTCTTTTTAGAAAACTTATTCTTCAACCATGATAATTTTTGATAATTTTTCCCAAATGCAACTTTAAAACTTTGAAATTTTCAAATACGGTTTATTCATAGCAACTTATCTTTATAGTAAAGGTCATATGTGTCCTATATTATAAATTTAGCTGCTCTTTGTCAACTTTTCAGCACGTATAAACAATCCGTGCAAAGGTTCGCATTTGAAGTAACTTACACCATTAACTGAACCATCGTTTTTACCTACATAACAAAGATTTCAGGTAAAAACTAATGAAAAAAAAATTATACATATTTTTTAACTTATTCACTTCAAAAAAGTGTATATAAGTTATAATATATATATATATATATATATATATATATATATATATATATATATATATATATATATATATATATATATATTATATATATATATATATCCAGTAACTAAAAATTTTTTACTTTCGTAAATATTTAAAATCTTCTTACCATCAGGAACACTAAGCGCTAATCCAACCCAGACACCATCAGCAAATTGCGTTCTTCCGTAGAAACGAACAAAACCTTCTAAATTATCGCTAATGCGAACTAAATCGCCGACTTTGAGAGTACCAGAAACTACATTAGATGGGTTTTCGAAGGAAGGAGAAAATTTTCCTTCCGTGTTATTTGGCTTCTCATCACCAACCCCCTGTTCAAGTAACGGTAAATCTTTTATTAATCGCATCATCTCATTCCTTTTCAGACGTTCTTGATCAAGATTTAACTGTTCTTCATTAACATTTTGAAATTCAGAGAAAGACCGCGTAGAAGATTCGGATATATCTCTGTATTCAGTTATAGGCCTATTTTCAAAGTTTTTTGTAATAAGAAAGCTACCTTTAGGTGTGGTAGGGGAAACAGAGCCATCATCTTCAATTAATGTGTGCAGGTTGTCTCTAGGTGTGGTCCCTAAACGCCTTAAAAGAGGCGATGACTCGACTGGTTCTTTACCGATCTCAATTTCAATATCTTTTTCAATTGATAGCGGTGATGCTGATCGGGTAGGATCAAACATGTGGAAGCTATGCCGCGATTCATTGTTTTTATGCGCCCGAGGATTTCGTTTTTGACGCATAAATTCACCACCATAGCTTGCACGTAATGGTGACCGGGTGTTCTGTTAAAAGGAAAATATAAAAAAGTGTAAACCAATGAGATTAAACTTTAGATCAATCTCATTGGTTACATTATACAATAAAAAACAACTTACTTCATATTGAGAAACATTAACTTCTATATTGGAAGGTGGAGGGACTAATTCACTGCTATTTAAGTCACTGTTTGACTAATAATTTAAATTATAAAAATCAAAATTATAAAGAATGTTTTACTGCATATAATAAGAAAAAAAAAATACAATAAACTAAAATTGAAACTTACACCAAACTGATTAGAACGCCATAAGTTAGACATACTAGGCTAAAATAAAAAAAATAAAAAAAGTATTAAAAACTTTATCGTGTTTATTACTGTTGCAATTTTATATATATTTATATACCGAATTAAATAAATTTGGAGTGCTTGCAAACTTTCTCATGTTGTTTCTAGCCGTCAGTGATTTACTGGACCTTCCCACAGCAGCCAGTTTTTCTTTAACCAAAACCTCCTGTCGTAATTTATGTATATTAAGAATATTCTCAACATGAGAAATCCCTTTATTGTACTTTTGAATGGCATCTCCATCAATCATTTCTTCTCCATCACTACCTACCGCGTGAATTGCCTCAGCTGCTTTTTGCGCTAAACATTCACGTTCCTCAGTCTGCTCTCCTGATTGCTTTTAAAAAAAAAACAACTCAATTTCAAACATTTGAAACATTACTAATATTTTAAACAAGATGTCTATTATTGCTGTGAATAGCATAAGCAACAACATTGATTTAGTTAAAAAAAGTCTGTTTGTAGGGGATAGATAGTCTTATGAAATTGCAAAAATATTTGGCATTTTGTACAAAGCGCAAGTATAAACTGTATTAATAAAAAAAAAAAAGTTTTTGATAAGATTATTAATTATAAATTAAGCTTAACAAGTTGGGTGGAGAGTTAAAAGTATTACTGTAAATACTTTAGGAAATGTTATTGGTTGCAATTTTCTATTACATTAAAAAAGCTTATTCTCTGTTAGATTAAAAATACGTTATTATCTGTTAGATTAAAGATACGTTATTATCTGTTAGATAAAAGATACATTATTATCTGTTGGATTTAAGTTACGTAATTATCTGTTGAACAAAAGATAAGTTATTATCTATTGGATTTAAATATGCTCTATAATTTTAAATAGACACATTACATTATTTGAACTTCTAGATTGTTTTCTTTGTATGACCTGTTCTTTTAAGTTACACAAAAGTAGTTTGGTTTTTATTTATGTTTTTTCAGATGTTTACAAAATCTTTTTATTGATGCAAGTGGTATACATTTGATTTGTGTTCGTTCTTGTTACCAAAACGTCAGTAGAAGCTTAAACACTGGTGAAATGAATAAAGATTCGCTTATTAGAAAACAAAGAACGTATGCTTGGACAGTGTGATGATTGCCCTGGTAAAAAACTGCATACCTCATATTTGTATAAGATATTCAAAAAATATTTTATATTTACAAGACAAACTACAGATTATGTAACACTTTATATATGCTTTCATTGATCATGTAACGCTTTGACTTTCATTGAGCTATTAGTAACTTCGTATTAGTTAACTGGAATTTTATATAACAAAGTTTTTATAAATATTATTATTTTAGATTTTAATGCATAAAAATTGCTTTTTAATATTTTCAAAAAAGTTTTTAAACAATATAAAAAACTTTTATAGTTTTATAAAATATAATTATAAATATAATGAGTATTTTTTAAGCTTTTATAAAACTTTACTTTTTTTGAGAACCAGGTTGATATACTTTCGAAGAAAGATTTTTCGGATAGTAAGGAACTGATAATTCAAGGGTCAGTTGGAATCCCTTAAATGACTTTTTTATTTAAATATTTTTTAAATCTAGTGTTATTTTGTGTTATAGAACCAATTTTCAAAAGAAGTAATTTTCACCCCACCCTATATTTCACCCCACCGTATAGATACTTAACACTATTTTAATAAATAAAAATAAATTGAGAAAAAAGGCAGCATTTTTTGTAATGTAAATTTGTTTTTAACTTCATCATTTTTTCATATTTTCGTTATTAAAAAAATTTTATATTATTTTATTAAAATTAAATTTTTTAGCAATTTTAT
Organism: Hydra vulgaris; assembly: GCF_038396675.1. Taxonomy (NCBI): domain Eukaryota; kingdom Metazoa; phylum Cnidaria; class Hydrozoa; order Anthoathecata; family Hydridae; genus Hydra; species Hydra vulgaris. The sequence goes on from NC_088923.1 coordinate 19,036,621, forward strand.
ATATGATAAGAAAATATACTTAAATGGCAAAAATGATAGATTCGATTCTGCTTCTACCAAAATTCAATTATTAATTAGGTATGAGACTCATTTTCATAATAGTATTAGTATTTTAGGATTTAGTTATAACTATGTCATTTGCATATCAATTAAAACTCATTTTTATCAATTCAGAAAAAACATTTTTCAGACTTTGATAAATGTAGAATAATTCAAATGCAGTTTGGTCTTTGTATAATATTTCAAATGCAGTTTAGTCTTTGTATAATGGTGTGAATCTATAGTTCAAAGAATTGTGTTCAGTCCAGTGCAGAGATCACTCAAACTAGATTTTAAATCAATGGAAATGTGTCATAGAACAGAAGAGTCACCTTTAGTTCTACAGTATAGAAAAAAAAGGTTAACCATATAATCCAGAGGGTACACATGCAACAGTGAAAGATGACAAAAAAAATCATGGTTTAGGGTGCATTAACTACTCATGGAGTGGTAAACCTGTAAGAGTTGATGGAATCATGGATCAACATAAGTACCATTATACTTTGTTCAAATAGATTTGTCAAATTCCTTTTGATTGTTCTGTAATAAGTGTTGAGAGAAAAAGGCCAAAATTAACACAAGATGTTTACCCATCATTATTTCCTAACATTTCTTTTTTATTTATCAAGTAAAATGCCCTTCAAACTTAAAAACCCAGATTTTGATTGGGCAGAGTTTAATAAATGGGAAAGATTTGAGAAATGGCTGACAAGTGGACAAAATTGACAACTCTGATCAGTTTTCCATCAAAATTAATAGCTATATGAATAATAAATCTTTGTCTTTGCATAAACCAAACTTTGTATTTATGTTTGTATGATTGATGATATAGATCAACAATCTTGCTGTCTTTAAAAGTTTACAATAACTTGTTGGGTTTTTTGCTGGTAATTTGAAGACAACAATTTAAAGATAGACAGCAATCTGGTGGAAAAAAAATCTGAGAAAAAATTAGATTTTATAAACTTTTATTTATTTTAAAAACTAAAAACTATTTAAAAGTACTTAACAATAAACGTAAATTTTCTTATTGGACTCAATTATCTATACATGTTATGTTAACACAATTTTTCCTGGTAACAAAATGTCATGAACATTTTAGATTACATTTTAACAATTCAATGTGATTTGGATAATCTGTGTATTGGAGTTAAAAGATCGTCATCAAATTGTTATTTCTTCTGGATGAAATTTATGTAATTGGAAAAAGGACTTAAAAAAGAAGGCTTTTTGACCGATACATCAAAAAACAAACCTAAAAGAAGGAATTACAGTGCAAATATTTATGCTTTATTCTTTATTATCATTATACAAAGATGGTTCTTTTTGTTACTGGAATGGTTCCAGTAAAAAAATGACTGCTGTCTGTCTAAAAGACATAACTATAAAAATGAATTAAAATTATTTTTTGATTTCAGACAATAGTCACATTATTAGAAACATGTTTAGTGTTTTATGTGGTGGTGACTTAAAACCATTCAACATCCTTATAATTCTACAAGAAAACTTTCAATTTGATAGTATGCATCTATTCAAATGTATTTGCAAAAATTGACTAAAACAACTTGACAGTGATCATTCATTCTTATATTCTAGTTTTAAAGATGATTATAAGTAATGCAGGTTTTGAACATATTTGACAAGTATACATAAAAAGTATGAAAGATAAAAAAAGATATATGCAAAATGCTGGAATATCTACTTTTGAATGGCTGTCACAATTATCTGATCTTAATCTCATTGAGAATCTTTTTTTCTTTTTTTTAATGACGAATAGAAGTTATTATTTAACATATTTGAAACAAAATTCAAAAAACTTGAAAATGAGTATTCAAAAAAAAAATTCAAAAAAAGTTGATAAAAGGTATTTGTTAAATCCACAACTTTTTATTAAGTGTTTACAAACTTCAAAAAAACAAGACCTTGTATATACTTTCTTATATGTTAAAGAAAAGTCTAGCAAACCAAAAAATAAAGTATAGTTATATGTAAGAGTAAAGACTAGAAAACTAAATAAGAGATAAAAAAAAACTTACTCGAGGTATGTGAGAAATTAATTCAAAGGTTACACCGCATCTGTTGGGTATATTCTAAATAAATTATAAGAGACTTTCAATCAGACAAAAATATATAAATAAAGTAAAATATATATAAATAAAAAGTATATAAACATAAATTTATATACAATTCCAAAATTGATAAATAGGTTCTTGTAATAAAAGCTATGCTACAAAAAATGATATCTCTACAAAACTATTACTTACTTTGAATTAAAACTTGAAAAAAACAAGTAATTTTTTGCACAAGTAAATAATTACTAATGTCAAGTAACTCATAATAATGTTTATATAGTACATCATTTATACAGTACAGCATTTAAATATTTAATAGAGCATTATCAACATGATTTAAGAAATCAAAACAAAGCATAAGAAAAACTAAACTATCAATTTTATGATTCGCTGTGGTGACCATAAATAGGCAGAGCATTTATGGTCACCACAGTATATTATTACTTAAAGATTTATTAGAATTAACAAAAAAGATTTATACTACAAGCAAATTCAGTAAGATATAAAACTATTTCCTATGGGGGTAAAGGAGTTGTAATGTTTTCTGAAGTTCTCCAGTTAATTTTAGCATAATTTATGTTATTATAAATAATTGGGTTTTTCTTTTTTCCTGGTCTGTCTCTAACTTAAGAACAGCATCTTTGTATCTCAATATTCCCAAACATGTTTAATAATGTTATAGCAACAACTTTTGTATTGCTTTCAATAAAAATATTTCTCTTTTGCTTTAAAAAAAACTTGTGTTTTTTATTTCAATGGTTTAAATTTCTATGGTTTTAATGCCTTATTTCTAAATAAAAAATGACAACGACAATATATCTACAATCTTACCTTTAAGCAATTTTTATATTATTTTATATGGCACAAAGGTATATAAGTTGATTTAATTTTGGCTTTGAATGTCATTTTAATTGATCAAGGAGATCATACTTCTTGAAGTATAAATCTCTTTGGTCATTGAGATTTAAAAAGATGCATCTATTAAATATTTTTAATATTTATGTAGCTCTCTTTCTTGCTTTAATTTTCTTTCAATTTTTTCAAGATATATTCATATTTTAATTCGAAAAATATTCTGAAAATAGTATCTTATCAAAGTATCTTTATTACATTTTTACTCTTTTTACTAATAACTTCAACTGCTTAATAATCAATCAGAATAATTTTAATCGCTTAGAAGGCAGTGGATCTTAAATTTAATCTCACTTCTATAACAGATTGGGGCTTGCAGTAAATCTCAACTCCAATAAAACTCGGTTATTTACTGTAAACACTATCACAAAACTGTTGACATTCCTATTTTAATGAATGGCAACCTTCTCACTAAGCCCTCGTCTGTACATTTTCTTGGATTATCGTTTAATAATGACCATTTCATTGAAACCATGTATACAATTGATTGCTAAATTAGCATCAGCTAAGGTTGCTTCTCTTTATTGTACTCGCCATTTTCTTCCTCCTGATTTCATTCTCTATCTCTACAAATCTCTTTTTTGTCCCTGTATGGAATACTATTGTCATGTTCTTGGCTGGTTCTTATAACAATGCTCTTTCTCTTCTAGACAAGGTCTAAAAACGCATTGTAAACTTAGTTAGACCCACTCTATCAGCTAAACTCTCCCATTGTCATAAAGTTGCATCTCTTTCTCTTTTCTACAAATACTCATCAGTTGATGGAGCTAGAGATAATAGCTCATTTGAGCAGTGATCATGGTCACTGCTCAAATGAGCTATTATCTCTAGCTCCATCATCTAAAACTCAATCTCGCTTGACTCGTCATTCAGCAAATTTTCATTCATTTACTGTACCTGGGTCTGCATGCTCTAAAAACTTTTATTTAACTAGTTTTTTTCCTCTGCACTTCAACACTTTGGAACTCTCTCCCATTTTCATGTTTTCCTAACTCATACAACTTACAACTTTTCAGGTCTTCTGTCAACCCTTTCCTTGCTCTATAACTCTATTCTTTTTTTTCTAGTAACTCCCAACTTAATAGTGGTTGCTTGCAGCCTTGTTGGAAGTGAATCAGAATAAAACAAAAAAACAAAAAACAAAAACAAAAAAATAAGTTATTTCAGTAATATTAAACACAAAGTAACTATAATTTGAAAATTATCATAATTAACTAAGTTTAGTTGTGTCAACTAAATTACTATTTTAGACAAATGCCGTTGTTAAATATTACAATAAATGAGAGTTTTTAAAACAAGGTACAATATACAAACAAAACAAAATAAAAAAACAACAACAATAAAATACCGATTGCTTCCAAAATTTCTTTTTTAAACTATCTTTTAAACTAGGTCGTTTATACATGCGAACACAAAGTCTTTTTCTCAAAACAACATTTACTAATGCTGGGCTGCTAAGACGCAAAGTAACCTTTGATAAATTTAAAAAAATTATAAATAAATAGCTTTTAGTATATTACCATGCTTTAACAAATCAACAACATACATTTAGTATATATATTTACATTTTAAAAAAAGACAAAAAATAATGTAAATTACAACATGCAAAAAGATTAATTATTTAGACTAGCAGAACTAATATTCAAAAAACAAAGATAGCTGATTATTGTCACACAACTTTAAACCTACTTTAAGGATAACATAGACCCTTTCTGTATTCTGAGTTACTCTGTTCAAATACACTGAGTCATGGACAGAAGAATCCCAGGATGCAGTAGCTGTAACTCTCTTTTGGTCATACTTCAATATGGGTAACTCAATAATACTATCTGATTGCTCAAATGACAAAAATGACTGATGACCAGCAGGATCAGACTCAATGTCAGAACATCCACTTAAAGCATTATCTACATTATAATCATTAAAAAAGGTAATGAAGCATTGAAGTCATAGCATTTATTCATAAGTAATATTTCTAATGCCTAGTTAATTAAGTCTAGTAAACCTTAAAATGTATAATAAACCCTAGCAGTTTAAAAGAGTTGATTAATAAAAAAAAATTTCTAAACAAAAAAAATCTGACAATTTTGATTTTCTGGAAATAACCAATTCAATAATCAAGAATACTAAAAAATGTTTAAAAAAGTAAAAACTAAGTACCATCTAAATCCAAAAATATTATTGGAATATGAGTTTCCATACCAGGTAATGGAGACCTAAAATGTTAAATATGTAAATTTAAGTTAAGTTTTATATGCACAAATTCAATGTGTGTTTATTCAGTTTAAAATTAGTCAGAGACTAAAAAAAAGTGAATAAAAAACTTTGATGCTCTGGCCATAAATGCAATGCCAAAAAGAAAGATAACAAAAAATTACATGAGTATAACCTATTCTGTAGTAATCTGTGATAAAACCATAGGACTTCTTGGATCTTGAAAACGACAACAATAGACATAACTTTAAGGAGTTTACTACTTACCAACTATATTTATGCATAAGCATTAATGTTTTTCATTTTTTCACGCCCTATATTGTTTCAAGTTATTTTTTATTTCACAGATTTTTTATTTTATATGCTTTGGTTTAGTAAATAATATTTTTTATTTTTATTTTTGTTTATCAGTAGTTATAGTTTTTTCATGTTTTTATTTTATTTTTCTTTGTGTTTTGTCTATTTTACATTTTTCATTAAATACATAGAACAATGCTTTTCTTTATAAGTCATTTTTTTACATGGAACAATGCTTTTCTTTATAAGTCATTTTTTTTGTCTGGACAACTGTTTAAATTTGCTTTGTTTGAAAATTATTTCTCCTTTGTCATTATTGATTACATTCTTGTATTAGTTATTTTTATACTGATTGTGTGGCAGTATGTGATAAAAAGTAGCAAGTTTAAACTTCAAGTGTTAAGTTATTAAAAGCAATTTATACTGCATGTGTGGTCATATGTGGTGGAAATTTAAATGACATGCAAGTTCAAATTACAAGAGGTAAGTTATCAAAAATAATTATTATAATAAAATTTATTAAAAAAAATCAAAAAATATGTTTTAGTCCATTGAGAAACATTTTTATATTAAATAAAGTTATGCAAATGATAAAGGAGAATGAAAATTACCCCTTGTATAATGATCCTACTTTTCTACTACCTTGTATAATGATCCTACTTTTTTACTACCTTGTATAATGATCCTACTACTAAATATTACCTATCTACTTAATAAAAATGATAAATAATCAAATTAACCAATCTATTGTAGCACCAGGAACACCACTGCCAGGACTTGGACAAAGAATTGCATTTCTCTCTTCTGTTAAAGTTACCCATTGGTCAATTAACAAACCTTCTTTTTCTTTATCTTCTTTTGTTTTATCTATAAAATAAAAACATAACTGAAAAAAGAGGGTATATAAAATAATAACCGATATTATTGACTGAAAAAATAAACAACATATAATGGATGATTTAAGATTTTAAATTAACTTTGATATTTAAAAATTTGTTTACTAGGAATGTTTAGCATTTCTTGGATTTGTTGATCTAAATATTCTCTCCTTCTCATCACAGAATTGGAAAAACGATCACGAATTCTAAATTAACAATTATAAATATTGATAAAGCATATAATAATGAGTGTTTATGTTGATTTAACTCAAAACCAACAAAAAATGACTTAGTGCATTCTGGCAGTATACCCTCGATGTAATAGAACAGTGCTAACCGAAGTCCACAAAAAAAAAAAAAAAAACCCAAAACATTTTTTAATGCTTCAAATATCAAATTACATTTATGGTTATATATTTTTTACTAAAACTTAATATATAAGTTTATTACAACAATAGTGATACTAATATATAATACTATTATGAACTTCAAGCTAATCTAACATTATCTTTCAAAGATAACACAATAACAAGAAAGTTCCTGCATTTTAAAATTATGCCTAATTTTATAGTTAACAAGTAAAAACAAAATAAACTAATACGTTTGTAAATCTCTCTCCTGATAACTATCCAATCCTCTTTGATCCTTTGCACGAACAGCAACACTGCCTACTGATATGTGTGTTATAGACTCAATAACCAAAGGCAGGTGACCACTTACACCACTTTTTGGAACAACACACTGAACAACTATTCTTCTTGAATAACCTGAAATAAATTTTTATTGCAATTAAAACAAGCAAATTAATAATAAACAAAAAGGTTAAAAAAAAAAAATAATAACTCCCTTAAATAAAGTAGCCCTTTGCCCTTAAGAAAAAAATCATTAAAAGAAAAAAATTAAACAGTGGAATGCGTTTAATCTTAGTATAACCTCTATTGAATCAAGGAAGTACTTGTTTCAATGTCAACATTTGCCTATATCATAGCATTTTATATCATAGCATTTTTTACTTAATAAACTGGTGTCTTAGTTTATGTCTTAGTTTAAAATAATTTCACACTTTTCATTAATCCACAATTTACATAATTTGGTTGCAAAGTTCTATGCTTCACAGTGTCTGATTATTATCCACCTAACTACAGGACTTTTTTATTATCTTTTAATTTCCATTATAGTCATAATATTTAACTTGTCTAGAAATGTGGGCTGTTTTTATATTGAGTTCCTCCCTTTACTAGTGCTCAGCCTACTTTAGAGTGCATCAAATTGTAAACATTTTGTTTTGCTATAGATAAGTTTATTCTTGGATAAATATTAAAAGTGACTTATTAAAATTTTAAAAGTAATTATTAAAAATTTAAAAAATATATCAAAATTGTGCTTGTTTTGGTTATTCAATTTCAAGAAATTATTTTGGATTACATATACATTTCATATTCCAAATAAAAATGATGATTATAGCATAAAATAAAGACATCAGCAGTTAATTAATGTAGTTAGGTGACAGAGTTTGTAGTGGTTTGAATTTGCTATATGAAAATATGTTATAGATGCAAATATTTCATCAACTGTATAACTAGATTTGTATGGGAATAAAAGCTTGGTATCATATTTAGAGTAAACTTATTTAAAATGTTAGCTAATAGAGCTTAATAAACTCTATGGAATATATAAAGTTTACTTAGATCTATTAATTAATAATTTATATACCACTCTTTACATTATGCTGGTATCTTTACTGAAAACAAGAAAATTTAGGTACATTGTTCTAATTTTAGATTCTAATTTTTAAAGAAAACACTTATTCCTGGATCACATTCTATAAAAAAAGTTAGAAATTTCTAACTTAACCTAAGGCTTAGGGTAGGATATGTGATAAACTCTTAGGTATAACTATTTAAGGTAGAAAATTATACCTTAACTATTACCTAAATTATATTAGAAGTAAGGATTTATCATACAATTTTCTGCCTAAAAGGTATGATTTTCTACTTTTTCAGGTAAAAAATTATACCTTACTAAGGGTATATCACTTATCTTCTCCTACGGTAGAGTACAATACCAACAATAAATGTTGTGCAAAAAAGGTCTTTCTATTTTCATTATTAAATAAAAAAACTTATTAAGTACTAAAAAATTATTTCAAAAAGAAAAAAAACCTTGATAAATTCATTATAAATAAATAAATAAATACATTAAAAATATTCATTATAAATATATAAATAAATACATTAAAAATAGCTAGTATATCAAAGCTACTTAAACTAAAATTCAAAAGCTTGAATCTATTTTTTTGGTTGCAATGTATACTATAGCAATTAAAGTAATTGATGCAAAAAAGATGATGCGAAAATATCTGTTTTCAAATATTGCACCACTAAAGTATATTACCAAAGAGGATTTGGTTAAAAAAAAAGAGAGGACAAAAGAAAAAAAGTTACAGAATTCTATTTCAAAATCTTTCTTGACGCTAAGTTTTAGCAATGATTTAGTATCTATTATGTTAAATGCAAAAAAATAATCTCACCAATTAGGAAGTTATTTTTAGAGAAACAACATAAAATTTACAGTTATCTTTAAAATAAGATATCCCATGATAACTTTCTAGTTTCTAAGTCTGCTGCAGTGTATGATGATATACTTAACTAATTTAACTGACTTGACCACAACTGGTGCCATTGCATAACAAATCTTTATTTACTTTTATAAATTTGTAAAATAAAAGTTATTGCTTGAAACTTGCGATGCAGTTTCTGCAAATTGCAAGTTGTTAAAAATGCATTTTAAATGATTCATTTATACCTGACCAACCACATTATAATAAGACAACTTGCTATAGTCTTAATCAAATGTGATTTATCCAACTTAAAACATAGAGATAAAAAAAAAGATATGGGTAGAATGATGGTATGTTTATATTGTGGAACCATATTGCTTATATATTCCATGAAGACAGATAATGTCTAAAATCCCGAGATTTTTCTCTGAAAATTTACTGGGATTTCAGGAATAAAAATAATTTGTATGTCATTTGTGAATATTTGTTGTTTAAAATGTTTTAAAAAAAAAAAAGTGGCATGCTTAGAACATTCTTTGACGAGTTCATTTTTTGTTCACTGTTTTTTTTCTGTTTTTTGTTGTTGCAAAACTTTTTTTTTTTTAAATCTTTCTCTAGTTTGCAAAACTGTGTTAGAAGTTCATCATTAAACAACAAAAAGTAGCAGATGTTGTCCCTGTAAAGCAAAACTATCTAAAGTCCATTTTTGAGCAAAATTGACTTTTTTGGTTTAAATTACTCCTTAGGTGCACAAAAGCCATCTCACAAAGTATGTAACTAAAATTGATTCAACTTTTGCAACTATGAGTAAAAATCAAATATCCTAAAAAAAATAATCAAGAGACATCGTTGCTGCAAAACAAAACTATTTAAGTCCATTTTTTTGAAAAAAAACTTTTTTGGTTTAAAATACTTAATACATATAGTGAATAACTGATAACACATTGATTTAATCAAAAAAATCAAAAACGGTGATTAAATTTAAAACTTTAAATGTCTTTTTCTCAGAACAGCCAAGGTGATCTTGTTTTGCAGCAGCAATTTAATTTGTAGAACTTTGTCATATTTTATATAGTATTGAGATTACCTTAAGCCCATTTGCATTGTTGCCTCTCATAAACTTAAATTTTTTATTTGTTATATTATGAAAAATAATAACATATTCTATAAGTATTTTAAAAACAATTTAGTTTAATCAAGAAGATCAAACGCAGTGATGAACTAAAAACTTAAAATGCCTTTTTCTCAGAACAGCAAAAATGAATTTAAGATGATATAGACTATATAGACTTTGGTTGAGTTATAAGTTTTTAACAATAAGCTTTTTATAGAAGACTTTATGAATGGAAGAAGATTTAATTACAACAAGAGGTGGCTCATACATTTAATGACCATACTTGCTATGGCTTTTTTGAACATATTTTTAATTTTTTTTCTCTATATTTTTTATTTTTGCCATAATGACCATTCCATCTACTATAGAGTGTGTGTATATATATATAAATATATATATATATATATAAATATATATATATATATCAAGCCTTCGCATAAGAGGCGTGCAACATATAATCGATATGTAATGCATATAATAACTATAATCAACTTAATTCTCGGCATAGCGACCTTGTTCGTCAAAGTTCGTGTTTCGGAGTTATAGAGTTGAGAGAGGGTTATAACCACTATTAAGTAGCCTCTTCATCAGTAGTTGCCTTCTCGGCCTTGAGGAGGGGAATAAAAAAACAAACAAAAAAAAATTGTTTTTGAGAACTTGGCCACAGCACTTTTGCAAGTTTTGATAATTAGCGTTTTTAAAAAAGATGCTTTAAAAAACAAAGCAAATTTAAATTAAAATAAATAATCCATAAACATAAAAAAAATGAAATTAAAAAAAAAACAAAAACTAAATTAACAAAAATTAAAATAAAAAAAATTTAAATTAAAATTTCAAAGAATAACAAAATAAACAGTAGAAAAATCAGAAAAAATTAAAACATGTATTAATGTAAACTTAATTGTAAACGGAAATAAATAAAAAAATTAATCATAATTCTATCAATCTTTATCACTCCCTCAGGGCTGTTAAGCTGTCACTTATACTCAGAAATTAAAATAATTTTCACTGCGTATACTAAATAGTTAATTATCTCAAGAAATATATAACTTTTTTTTATTCTGTAAAAAGTTTTATTTAAATAATACATAAGAACACGAGAAAAGTATTACATTAAGTAAATAAAAGGCTTTTTACTCGAATCATACCAATTACTTTGGAAAAAGTATGTTTTAAAAACCATTTTATAAAATTTTGAACAGAATATTTTCTCAATTATCTCAAGAACTATATAACTTTTTTTTATTCTGTAAAAAGTATAATCTAAACAATACTTAAGAAAAACAGAAAAAATATTATATTGAGTAATTAAAAAGCGTTTTACTCAAATTATAGCTATTGCTTTAGAAAAAGTATATTCAAAAATTTATACTTTTAAATTTTGAACAGAATATTTTCTCAATTAGTTCAACATTTAATCAAAAAAAAAATTATAAACATTTTCTTACAAATTGTTCACTTGATACAATTCAATGATCAAAAAAAAAAAAAAAGCTACAAAACAAAATTTTATTATTGGCAAAATATAAGGCAAAAAACTAACAACAACATAAAAAAAAACAAATCAATACAAAAATATTAAGATATTAAGAAAAAGTCTAATTAATAAAAAATGACATTCACATGAAGGACAATGATTATTCCCATCTTTTGCACATCTCAAAAATGCACTTTTTACACAATCATGAAGGAGGTTTGAATAATTTTTTGTTGACAAATGAATGCAACTCTTCTCTTTCAACTACAAGTTGGATATGTTCAGCATGGTTACGAGCACAAGCCATCAACCTCAATGCTAAACTTACTGCTTGCTTACTGTTTGCTTTCTGACTCTTGCTCACTGAGCATACCCACTGTTTTATATCCCTTAACAAAGGTAATAATGTTAAATATAAATTTAAGGCACTTTCGTGTCAAATTTTGCTCTGGAAAATATAATGGGAACTTCTGACCAAATTCATTTGTTATATTTTCCAAATCACATATTTCTTCATATGTTAAAAATCTTCGTGCCATTACATACTTCATTCCTCAACTAAAAAGATAAAAAATTTCATTAAATCTGTTAAATTGAGAAACCTTATCCTCAATAACTGATGTCAGTAGTCTATACCTTTTTAAAATAATTAATGCATGGTTACCAACCATTACATTTCCATGGCATGCTTGTTGGGTAACTTTCATATTTTCCAATGCCATATTTAATAATTTTTCGCAACTTCCCTGAAAGCACTTGCATTGTGACTCAATGTTGTCACACTTAATTTGAGGTTTGACTTTCTGTGGTAAGAATATCTTCTACTGACAGAAATTGTGAAATTTTTAACTAACAAGTTTGCCACATTTATATTTGAACAGGTCACACAGATGTACAGCTTATTTGTCAGTAAAAGTTCCTCATCTGGGGTTAAATCTTCGCACATTGCATGTATCTAGTTATCACAATGAAAACAGTGTACCCACTCTACATTATAATCGTGAATGTTATGAAACAGTATTTTAAAAAGCACTTTTTGAGTCTTTTGAATTACTTATTTTTTTACTTTTAGATTTGTGACTTAATTGCTTGACTTAATTTTGCAAATTACGGTTTTTTGCTGGTTATTATTCATGCATATTTCAATCCTATTTTTGACATTATTCATGAACATAATACTGTTTTCATGTTGACGAAGATGTCATTCAATTCATAAGAGGCAATTTTCCATTCATTGTTTACAACATTCTTTTTATCTTCTAGCTGAATTTTGTTTTCTTTATAATCAATAGGTTTGTATTTGTCTAATAAAAGATTGTAAATAAGCAAAACAACTCCAACCAAATATGCAATAATGGAAGTACAACTTGTGTCAACTCTTTAAGTGGAAAAATCATAGGCCCAACTACACTGTAGTAATGCTTTCCATTTTCATTCAGACTAATATTGCAGCGATCATCAGCAAGATTTTTATTATAGTTTTTAATGTAATCATTAACAGTTCTTACTTCTACCTGACAATTTGCACGAGTGTGTGGCTGACCACCATGGTTTTGCAAATGTGATAAAATTGTTTTGTCAATTGATGATGGATATATGACGCTGGATCCTTGGTAACCCATATTATCATCAAGAAAATGATAACCACCACCTAAAAATACCTTGACATTACGACCATCTTCCATTTTGAAACAAGGTTCTTGCATAATTTTTAGCTGTTGGTAATAAACTGGATACCAAATCTACATCATATTTTCGACACTATCATGTGCTCTAAACAAACAATAAATATGCACATTGTCAACACAACCAGAATTTTTTGAACTGATAATTTCAACAAAATACTACATGTGGTACCAACCTTTGAACTGAAAAATAATTTCAAATCAGGTTTACTTTATTGTTTTTCGATTGACTTTTAGCTATTAGAATTAAGAAAGTTATTTCTGCTTAATGTTTATTTTGTTTTTCCTTTAATATATACTAAGTAGAAACAATTAAGCATAAACAATTACGATTTACCTCCTTTACTCTCTATGAATAGAATGTTTGAATAGAGAACAGAGTGAGAATAAAGTGTATAATACAGTGTTGTTTTTAATAAAGTGTGGAATAGAGTGTTTGAATAAACAAGTTATCTGTTTAAAAAAAATTAGACGTAAAATAATAAAAAAGTGTTAAGAATATCTTGAAACTGAAATTCGCTTATAAATGCAAGCAACTAAACATATAATTTTTTTAAAGTAATCCTACACAAGTAGTTGATGGATTTGAACACAATGCATAAAAAATTATGTCAAAAGCTTTTGTAGTTTTCAAGCAAAATGCAAATGAATATAGCTCATTTTCTTGCTTATTTACAAAAAATTTCATTTTACTAGTTAAATATTGATTTTGATTGTTAAAACAACAAAGTTTATTTCAGTTTAAAAAAATTTTTATTTCTTTATTAATATTGTTTGATTATTTAACTGCACATTAAAAAAAATAGATTGAAATAATATATTTTGAAATATAAAAGATTCAAAACTTTAGGTTAAACAAAAATATGTGCAACATTTCTGTTCAATTAGATTTTCAAGCTAAGCGCTAGTGACAAAACCGCTTTTGAAACAGCCATGCTACAAGGGTGGATCCATAGTTAGAGGAAAGGCCAAGAGGACGCCTGCCCCCTCCCCTCTCCTCAGATTTTTTATTTCTTTTTTTAGAAATCGATATATTTAACACGATGTTTAAAAACGTAAGTTAGGCTGTTCAAAAGTGCCAAGTGAAATTTAATAAAATTTTGTGGTACAGATTTTAAATTTTCGTAAAAAGTTAATAGAATACAGGATGTGACAAATCGACAAACATGCATACAACTGTTAAAAAACAGGAAGAAAAACAAACATCATGTTTCTTAAACTTTACTTATGCAAAATTAAAGATTTTTTGAAGGCGTTTAAGATTTTTCAAAACAAACACATTACTTCAGCAACTTAATTTTGCGATTGATAGTTTTTTATTTATTATAAAAACACGTTTATAATAAAAAAACAATTAATTTCAGAAACTTTTAAAAAAACCATGCCAAAACCTAATTACTTTTTTCAATAGCATTATTCTTTTACTTTTAAGTAAAATAACTAAGTTGCTATTGAAGAAAGTAATGTTTTAACATGCGTTTGCAAAAGCATGTAAAATTTTATTTAAAATGAATGCTTTTGCAAAACCTTTAAAAAAAACTGTGCTTAAACATTATGAACATTATGTTTTCTTGAACATTATGCTTTCTTTTTTTTTGAAGAAAGCAATCTTAATGTTCAAGCATAATTTCTTTTAAGTAATAAGTATATAGATTAAAAGTTTAAAACTTATTTTCCTAAAGTAATGTTTGTTTGCATATTAAAAACACTTTTAAAAGTGTATTTTATTGTGCATTTATCATTAATTTGCGCGCACTTTGCAAATGCGTTTAAAAAAATTTTGAAAAAAATAAACTTTATAACCATTCATTAAAAAAAACTATATGTGGCGCCCTGGGATAGTTAAAAAATAGTTGGCAGATGCGACTATTTCAAGATTAATGTAATTATTAAATCCTGAACTTATATTTCAGAAACATGTGATAATAAAAAAATTTTCAGTCTAAAAATAAAATAAAATTTCAAAAAAAGCAAATAATGTAACATGTTGTTGCTACATAATAATAATTTAATTAATAATTGCTACAGATAATACACAAATTTTTTTTTTTAAATTTAAAAAATCAAAACCTTGTCTTAACATGAATACTCCCCCAGCTTCCTGTCCTTCTCTTTGGAGCAGCTCCACAGGAGAGTAAAACCCTTGTTCATTTAATTCATGTATTTCAGACCAAAGCTCAATTCTACGAGTTAGCTCCCTCCATCTGTTATGACAATAAAATTATTAGAGAAATTTAAACTCCCAATTGGTAAAAACTATTTTACTCTAATAAAAGTGCATCTAATAAAATAAAAACAAAATAAAAAGAAAAAAGCTATTAATAATGATGTTAATTTTAAATACACATACACAAAAAAAAATAACAACACTGGTTATGCAAATGCAATCACCAAAACATTCATTATAAATAAATTTTTTTTTATATTCTAAGAATTTAGTAAATCACTGAAAAGAACTGTTTTTTATTCAGATTACAAAAGTTTAATAACAAATTTAAATTTATCAAAAATTACGAAAGGTATTAATTCAAAAGCAACATTAGTTAGTAAACTTGTTATTTCAAAAGATTGACATTAAAGAGATTAATGAATGTGATCCTCTATAATGAGGCGGAGATTGCTTTTACCTCCTAAGTGTTGCAGCATAAGTGCTTGAAGTTAACATTTGATTTATGTACATAGAATCCCTGTGATAAGAAAAACAAACAAAAAAATATCAAAAATAAATTATAAAACTTATATACGAATCCCTAAAAAAAACAACTCAATAAAAATTATGAAATTATTTTTTAAATGCAATTTAAATTACTATTTGACATTTAGATAGAATGTTACTTTTTGCATTTTTTTTTTTTCTTTAGGTGAAAAAAAAAAGCTTTTATTGGAATTTTTTTATTTTTTAATGTTTCTTTATTATCTATTTAAAATTTATCTTTAGGTGCAAAAAAGTTTTTTGATGGAATTCATATTTAAGCTGTTAGTTGGAAACAATACACAAATGCCTTTTAATAACTTTTTTAATAACTTGAATATATAACTTAAATATAAAAGTTTTAATAGTTTTAAAAGGCAAATGCTGGATATATTGTCTACAAATGTGAATTTAAAAAGAGGAACAAGATATACCTTGTTCGTTCAATTTTTTCAACAACAATTGAAGACGAATGTTCAATACTACAGACAAAGAGAAAATCTTTAAAAATATAAAAAATCTACTTAAAAATGTGCAAATGTCCGAGTACTATTAACAATATAGGTCAATAGTAAAAAAGTACATTGATATAAGAACTGTAGTATAATTAACCAATCAGAATAATTTTACCAAGTAAACACAAACTTTGTTAAATAAAACTGCCGCAAGGAAAAACAGGTTAAAGGCAGTATTTCCACCCTATTTTAGAAGTTTCTAATCCTCCATTCAGCAGCCTTATTTAACAAGGGTGTTAAGAGTGTGTTTTACAGTTTATAGTAGAAAAATTAAAAAAAAATTCAAAAACAAGTAAATAAATAAATGCCTCATTGACTGTAGCACCTCATGAGCCTTAGGAAAGGTGATTTTAATAAAATTGAGACATTTTATTATTTACTGTTTTTTCAGTTTTCACTTAAGCTTTAGTACATCTTTGGTATTTTTTTTAGGTAATTTGATAATCGTGATATTCTAAGAAACTTTGTTACTAAAAAACCACAATATTAGAAGTAATTTCTAATTTATTACTTAATTCAAAATTTTGAGATTGATTTAAAATTTAAATGTAAAATTTGATTCCTTTTATTGAATCAGTTAAATTATTTTAATTGATTCGGGTTTAAAAAATCTATGTAAAATTACAAATATTAGGTAAATGTAATATGAAAACTATTTTATCAACAAATAAAGAGTTAAAGTTTATTAGCTTCACCATCTCATCCTATATAAGATTTTTTTAAACATTTTTGTAATCAAATATGGTGCAATAAAAGAAATTGTGCTCAAGAAAATCTAAAATAATGCTTCTGGTTCACCTTTCCACAAGAGTTTTCATACCATTTTCATCTGTTGATAAATTTAATGATACAGGTTTCTGATCAAAACCTCTACTGCGGTTTCCATATACTTCAACAGCTAATGAACCATCAGTAACATAGTCTAAAAATTCTTCATCAACATTGACCAAAAATTTCTAGAGAAAATGCAAAATAACAAACTTAATTAAAAAATAATTTCAAAGCAAAAAATGTTTGTTTTTTGTTAAAATACAAAACAGAAAATAATCTTTTACATATTTTTTACTTTGCTTTTAAACCTAAATTACTTAAACTTTCATTATTATACTCTTTCTATTTTAACCCACAATGCAATATTTTTCCATAATAAAGCACATACTACTATGTATACATAAGTACATATTACTAACATTTTTCTCAAAGGCAAACTTTTTAACAAATGTGAAATAACTACCACTATACTTATGTATTTATTAAATTATCTTTGTATTTATTAAATTATATCTGTACTATATGGGAGTGTTATTTATTATCACTGTACTCCTGCATCGCGTATAATTAATACTTAATTTAACGCTGCTGCTGTTACCCATTCATGCACCATTGACACAGAGAAATATTTTTACCATACTTGCCATTTTAATATTTCTCTTTATATTTTTGACCATGCGATGAGGTATTCTTAAATCTTTATAATCTGTTAATATCTGCTTAATCTGTAATAAGATCGAAAACTTTGCTTCATCAGCTTAATTAGTAATAAGATCGAAAACTTTTTAATTTGATGACTTCTGCAGTAAAGGATAAACATTATGTTATTTTTAAATGGGTATAGTAACTTTTAAGTCAGGTAATTTATTTAATTCATGCATTTTAATACTAACACAACTCAAATCCTTTGTCAATTGTATATAAAGTATATTATTCTGTTATTTTTTATTTTTAAAAATTAGAAGACGATGATAACTCTAGAAAACGATTTTTTTTCAAAAGGTCAAATTCTTGATAAATTTAGTGTTTATCTCCAAAGCAGCAATTTGGTACATTAACTGTAATACTAGTGCTGGCTACAGTGTTTGTCTCAAACGGTTTTTAAATTCATTAAGAAGACGAGAGTCAATCACAGTTTGTGGGAATGAATTCCATCGGTTTACTACTCTGTTAGGGAAGAAATTGAGTCTAGTAGAAATAGCACACATGTTTTTATTGAGGTCAGAAGCATTAAAGAACTCTTTGTATTGACGATGAGAGTGTCCTCTAGTTATTCGCACAGATGGATAGCTGGATAGATTTGTGGGTTAATCCAATAAATAAATAAACAAATAAATATATATTATATATTATATAAAAAATATATATATATATATATATATATATATATATATATATATATATATATATATATATATGCATACACATGCACATACATCACACATTTTAGTTTTTCTGCATTGTGTTATTGACCTTTTTTCTTTAGAATATTAAATATATAAAAAAAATTAAAATAGTTCAAGTAGTTTTAATATTTCCAAGTTTCTTCACTTGAAGCAAATGATTGTTTATTGAGGTTTTCTATTGTTGGTTTTGTATTTACTTATTTATTGCAAATCTTGCATTAAGTACATTTCAAAGTAATGAAAGGTATTTAATGTTGGAGGATTACATTTCACTGTTCAATGCTAGCAGTACTTACTGAGCAGACAGACCTTATAATTTTATCAATTAGCTTTATTTGAGTTTTTATCAGTAAAAAATTTTCATAATTATTTTTTATTGTTTCTTTTTTTATTAAATACTTATAATATTTTGTCAATAATTAATAAGAACTACCTTAAATATATAACATTACTCAGTTAAACAGATTATAACTTTAGTTTAAATTCTTGATAGAAATAACTTTACACATCGATTAATTATTTTGAAACATCTAACTTAAATATGACTAATACTAAAGTAGAAATTAGTTAGATTATTATACTATACTCTGTTTTATTTGCTTACACTGTATTTTAGATAAGTCTAAGAAAGAAAACTCAAAGTTCAATCTAAATATAAAAGTTCAACTTTTATTATTTTTGGCATCATTTTTACACACTCCTTTGATGCTTTATTATGTCTAATAATTTTAGAAGTGAAATTATTATACTTCCTTAAAATGAAAGAAACCTGGTTAAGCGAGCTGAGATAAATCATCATCAAAATGGAAGAAATGAGCCTAGGCGACCTGAGATGAATTGTAAACAAAATGAAAGAAATCAGGCTAGGCGAGAACTCGATAGGTATAATATGCATCACATAGCAAATTTGTTATTTTATTTCTTTAGTTCTACTTTGGTGCTCAACCAACTATCATGTTTACTTTGTCTACTGTTAAAATATGGTTTTAACTTAGTAAACTTTAATTATTTAAAATTTGCTAAGTTGATCATTAGCTAAAAGTTTAAGAAGAAATTGGGTGTCGCAAAGAATTCAAAACTCTCAAAAGCTCTGCCCTCATCCTTCTTTTTTTTAATATACAGTGTTGATCCTGTAGAAAGTATAGTATGAGGAGAGAGAGTGGCGGGAAAAAAAAATTAAAATTGTTATATTTTGTTAATTTGTAAACAAATGTGTAAATAAAAATATCTTTAATTTTACAAAGCTATTAGGCATTTTTTTTTAAGCATTTTTTTGTGAACAAAAGTCTATGCAATTTTCTAACGTAAACTTCAAAATATGTAAATTATTAAAAATTTTATTGCGGCAGTATTTGCTTAATTTTGATTTATATGAACTTTTATAAAGCATTAATATGCCGTTTTATAAAGTTTAATAAGTCTTTGTTTATTAAAAAGTGTTAAAAGATAATATTATAGCAAAGTAGTTGAAGTGCTTCGCGTAGATTTAAATCCTTTTGCTTTCACACTTAATATTTTTTAAAATTTCTTCCTAATTATCTAGAATACAAAGAAAAACAATTTAAAAGATCTATAGATATTATATGCATATCATATATAAAGATATATACTATAACAAACAAAAGGAAGAGAATTTTTTAAAAAGCTTTTTAAAGTTTCTAAAAATATGAAAACACCATTAGAAATTTGTTGCGCATTTACCATGATAGGGTTTAAGGTTTTAATGTGCTTAGTAATAGATTAAGTGTATGCATATGCAAGAGACAACTTTCTTTTTTATAGAAAATAATTTTACATGGAAACTTTAATTTTGTTTAAAATTAACATGGCAAGAGTCCTAATAACAGGGATTATCTTGTTCCAGAATTACGGATTTTTATCAACTTTTAGTTATTACAGATAGCCAAAACATTTTCCATACATATACAAGTTTAGGAATATATTTTTGTAATATATTTGTTTTTAAAGCTTTTTTATTCATCACTCATACTAAAATTAAAAAAAATCGAAACAACTCAGTTAAAAGCAAAAATAAGGGAAAATATATTCCTGGATATTTTACCCAAACAATTTTCCGGATTTTTAAAAAACAACCTGAATGATCTATGCAATTAGCTGCTGATGGCCTAAAAAAAATTAATAGAAGCTTATTAAAGAAAAAATAATAAGGTCTGTCCCCGTTTTTATATATATATATAAAAGTTTACAGAAGTTGTAAAGTATTGAAAGTTAATCGTAAACTCAAAACAAAGATTTTTATATTTTGCTCTTTTTTAAAAATTATTGAAATAAAGCAAAACTATTAAAATGGTAGGTGTGGAATAGACTTACAATGACCAGTAATATATTAATATTCAGTAATAATTATATGGGTCATGGAAAGTCCGTTATATACTTTTTATACCAATGGTATTTGATTAACGCATTTCAAGCGGGTATTCTAAATATTATTTAGACTGGTACTGATATCCAATTCGTTGATAAATAGCAATTCACGCAATGTCTACCAAAACGTTAAAAGTTTTTATAAGTTAAATATAATAAAAAATTTATTTTATTGCTTTAAAAAGTAAACAATAAGTATAGTTTTTATATATGTATTTAATTATTTTTCTATCTCTTACTAAAATATATTGAAGTAAGGAGTAAGTATAGAAAACGTTGGTGTGGAATAGATTTACCAAGACCCATATTTTACAGGTCATGACAGCTAGTTTAATATAACTGTATCCATGTATTTAATAAACTATTTCTATATTTATTCAATTATCTCTGTACTGTATGTAATTGTATTAAAAGATTTGTAATAATGTATTTTAAACATTTTTATTTATTTTTGAAAAGATTGATTCAAATCTGCCATATCTAAGTAAAATAAATAAAACAAAAATTACTTTTGTATTTTCAAAAGCCATCGAATTACATTTTGTTGGTGTAATAACGCTTGCAGTGTTGTAAGGTGGTACTACGGTTAATGAGTTATCAAAAAATCTATATTGACAAAATACATAATTGCACAAGGTTAATGGAAGACCGTGAGCCTCTTTAATGGTTATCTAAAAAAATTTGTTCAAATTATTTAAACAGATTTTTAAAATGTTTTCAACAATACATAAAAAGATTCATTAAAAAACATTACCTGTACTTGAATTCTGCTATTGAGAGCAAGCCCTTCATTTTCATCATCACTACAACTATCACTATTAATTGAAGTGGAATCTATATCATCTGAATCAATAAAAATAATATGATAAATTAAACTAAAGAATTCTCTAATTAAATAAAAAAAACTAGTTATAATAACCTAAAAACAAAAACAAAAAACAAACCTTGTATCCTTTTAATTTCAATTGCAAGTCTGCCACATACTTCCCCCTGCTGACTAATTATTGGAGCAGAATAATCTAGTGGCACATTTTGATACAAGCATTCTAGCCAAACAGTAGCAACTCCAATTAATGTGTGACATTCCACTTCAAAAAATAAGCCATCGTCATCATCAGCTATCTATAAAATATTATAGTGACATTAATATATGCTTAACAATTTATCAAAAATGAAATATTGAAAAATAATAACTAAAAATGTGCATTATAACAAAAGAAATCATACCTACACTTATTAAAGAAAAAACTATAAAATGAACTCAGTAAAACTTATAATTAAAAGCTAATAGCACAGTAACAGAACCTAATAGTAATAGAGCACATTTCTGAAATTATTACTAATATATTTTAAATTAGAAATTGACAGTAGCTAATATTAACATAATAAGTATTTGTATGTTAAATGTGTGAGATTAGTGAGATACTTTAACTATTGGTCAAATCAAAGATCAATTTGAGTAATTTTTTGCATATTTGTTTGCTAGAAATATAGCAGTCTCCATCTTTAATGTGTCAACATTGCTCAATGCTCGAATGTAGCAGATGCGTATTTAATACTAATTTGCTCTGAGTGAATGTTTTAATATTATAAAACAAATATTTTTGAAACTATAAGAGGAACCAGTTTTAAAAGATTCCTTTGTTGTAAAAAAAATCACCCATATACCTTGATGTTTGTGAGCACATACATTTCATTCAGAAACTTTAGATCACTCTAGTGACATTGTCAGTACAGCAGTGATAATGTTTCCATTTTCTCTTCTTGGCTTCTTTAAACTTCTCATCAGTGCTTTCTGATGATTTTAAATGGGTTTTTGCATAAGATGTGGAGGTTTCTTTTTCAGCAAACTGTCACTACCTATGTTTCAAAATTTCTCTGTTGTCAGAGCGTACCTCTTATTTGGTGCAAGAATCTTATCAATTGATCTCATTGCTCATCTTCTGTTTTTTTATGCAAAGAGAGAATTATGGTCATTTTTATTTGTTATTACAGACAGAGCATTTGCACTAACAACATCAAGAAGATTTTTGATATCTTCTTTGAAGACCTTTAACAACTTGTGGAACAGATCTTCGACCACAACCTTTCTTAAGAAGCTTACTCATGATAATATGTCTTTAGTAAAAAATAATCTAGAAACTACTTGAGTCTTCGCCATTAATAGATCTTTATAAACAACTGGTAACCTCAACTAGTTTATTTTTTTTAAATTATGATGAAAAATCAGATAAAAGAGACTATTTTTAGAACATAACAACAACAATGTTTTTAGAACATTATAAAACAAAGTAATATTCTTAGAATATATAAAATATGTTCTTATGTCTAAAATATCTAATAAAATAATGTTGTTAATGGTGTAAGATAATAAAAAGATATGAGTCCTTATCAATAAATGTAGTGAATAATAATACATTTTCCCCTTAGAATTGCATTTTTTATTACCAGTGTTTCAAAGAGGCACTAATATTATATTATACACCAGTTTGATAACCATGTTTGCTACATAAACAACCAATATGCCACTACTTTGTGATTAGATAAAAATATTTCAGTAATGATTTTTACCATAGCAATCACAAATAAGTGCAAGAAATGCAATGCTAAAACAAATAAATGGAAGCTCTTTTTTCTTCTTGTTAAGTGAACAATAATGACAATTATACGTAAAAATATCAATTGAAATTATTTTATTTTGAAAAAAAAAAAACATACGAATTGACAAACAAAATCCAAAACTGCCTAGTTTTAGTTTCACTGATCTAATTGACCAGTCAACTCTGCATGATTATTCATCATGCAGAAGTAATGTTTGTAAGATTTTACAAAAATTTCTGGAATCCAATTTTTTGAACTTTCTTGAATCTTCTTGTGAGTTTTTGTTATCTCCTAATCAAGCTCTAAAGCTTCAATTATTCTGAAACCTGTAATAAATAAGTTTAAAGAGTTTTGCGGTAGCTTCCAGAAAGGCTCATTCCGAAAACAGCTATAAAATATATATAAAGTATTAAAAGTGTCATGTTGTATATAGTTGGTGTACTTAATAAGACTTTTGTGGTACATTATCAAGGCTACATAAAGTGTTCTTTATTACAACTTTGAGTTGATTTACAGGAATGAGGAAACACCTAACTGCTTAGAGTGCCATGCACTATGTATGATTGGGTAAAAAAACTTTAACAAATCAAAACATAACAAAAAAAAATCATTATTACCATTAAGTGTTTCAATTTATCTTTAACAAATATTTGTGTTCTTTAAAGTAGTCTGTTGTGGTCTAGTATCATTGACCCTACTGGATCTAAAACTCAAAATTTTTGAGTTTTAGATCCAGTATCCATTCCTGTAAATTAACTCAAAGTTGTAATAAAGAACACTTTATGTAGCCTTGATAATGTACCACAAAAGTCTTATTAAGTACACCAACTATATACAACATGACACTTTTAATACTTTACAACATGACACTTTTAATACTTTATATACAACATGATACTTTTAATACTTTTTTTTACTTTCTCAATCTTTTATTAGTATAGCTAACTTTGAGACTTGTTTTTTAGAAAAGTCTAGTCACTTACCTTCTTAGCATAATTTGTGTCTTGTCTCTGACCCTAGCTTGGCCTCTGCTCTGTTTTTCTGTTTTCTATTTTCGGTTGTTCAGAGTGACAATGATCTCAGTAAAACATTTACCTGTTGTAATACTTCTTGCTATATATACTTTGTATTACCTAACAGCTGACTGGGATTCTTTTTCTAATTTTCTTTGTATCTATAGGCTGATGTCTTTTTCCCTCTGCTGATATTAAGCCTTCAACATAATTTTTAAGATTTAGAATGGCATGGGGGATTTTACTATTTCTCATCAGTTTTAAGTCTCAGCCTGACACAAATGGTTGAAAACCTTTCTCAGTCTTGGGGAGGTAAATTAACATTGAAAGAAAATATATATATTTTTCTAACTGTTTTTTGCAAAGTGGCTAATGTTGTTCTCCTTCTCCTTTTACCATTTTCTCTAAACTCCATTCTCAACTGTACTTGTATCAAATGCTACTGTCATATTTAGGCTAGTTTTTCTAATGAAGTTTTGTTTCTTTGATGTCCAATCAAGCTGCCAAGCTTGTACCATTATTCTGTTTCAGTATAGTTGCATCTGCTAAAAATATTATTATGGTCGCTCTCTGCTAAAAATATTATTATGGTCGCAGCTCAAGTGAGTTCTCATCAATCAAAATTCAATCTTGCATGAATAGCCATTCAGCATCCTTTCATTACAACTTCATGCTCAAAAAAATTTTATTTATCAATTTTTTTCTCCTCAAGCATCAAAGCTTTGGTGTTTTTTCTCACCTTCATGATTTCCTGACTCATACATTTTGTTGAAAAATCTTCTATTTACAAATTTTTTTCTTTTTAACTTTTTTCTTTGTTTTCTATTAACTTAAATAGCAATTGCTTGCAGCCTTGTTGAGTGTGAAATTAGAAAAAAAAATAAAAAAAAAGTAAAAATGGAACTTAGCATAACAAAACATAGCATACAGAAACATAATTTAAAAAAGCTGTTCCAAGAAACATGGAAACTAAAAGTAGTTTTACAGTGTTTTTATTACCTAAAAATTGACTAGTCACAAGATGAAATTAGTCAACTTTGAAAAATTGAATGTTTGATTTAATTGACTATGGATTTCCTACTAACCAACCACAAGTCGATTTAGTCGAATAATAATCTTAAAACCCTTATATTTAATCTTTTATTTTTGTTTGTTTATTGAATTGTTATTAGCATGTATTATTATTATTTTTACATGCTACTTAGCTTTTTGTTTACTATCTTAAAGTTTCATCTAATCTATAGCATGTTAGCAATTGTTATACCTAATTTCAGTTTATTCAGATTATTAATTTCATTAATCTATTTTTGTCTATGTATGTGATTTTCATAAACACTTTCATACTGGACCTGTTCCAAGGTGATTTGGCGCCCTGTGGCAAAATTAAATTGCAAAGATCTAAAACCTAAGTGTTATCTATACAATCAGATTGTAAAAATGATTGTATATTAAATATTTGACCATCTTAAACTTTTTGATATTTGTAAAGTATTAAAGATGGCCATAAATCCATAATGGCCAAATAAATTGTTTCGTTGTTGGAGTTACCCTGCTCTCATATTGTTTCGTTCTTTTAACATTTATATGAAATGATGTTCAAAAATAAAAACCAAATAAAAACTACTTCATAATTTTCATTTGGTTTTAATTATTATTTATTACTTATAGTTTCAAATCAATAATTTTTGTCATCCTGTTACATAAGTGCTAATATACAAATGTGTTTAATGGTTATAACTGTATATAAATGGATTGCCGGATAAACCATAATCAGCCCTGTAAGCAAAATTTATTTAAAGAATTTTTCTATTAAATTTTATGTAACAAATTTATGAAAAGATAATTTTTTAGTTTTAAAATTGCTTTTTAACAAAAGTTTAAGTTTTTTGGTTGATCCTAGAATAAATGCCAATTAGAATTGATTAATTAGTTTATAAGTAGTAGGCTAAGATTTTGTTAAAGCCAAAATGTAAAAACAAAAATTGTTGATTTTATTTTTTGTTTTTATTTTATTTTTTTGGTACAACCTTCAACAATTGCCCCCTCATTTAAAAAAATAAACAAAACAAAAAACTAAATTGTAAGAAAGCAAAAATAAGGCGATATATGTTTTAAAAAATAAATAGTATAAGTTTAAATAATTATAAGTTTTTGTAGTAAGGAAATGTTTTTTCAAACAACTTATTTAAATTTCATTAATAATTTTTTTTATAACAATAATGTTTTATTTGAAAATATTTTATAATTATTTTTTAAAGATAAATATTTTAAAGGATTTTTAACGTGGTTTCGAATTAAATTTAATTAGGCCAATATATATATACATATATATACATATATATACATATACATACATATATATACATATATATACATATATATATATATATATATATATATATATATATACAGTATGCAAAAAAAAAATAATTGTACATTTAAAAAAAAATCATAATTTTAAAGATTGCATCAAAAAAATAGTTGTCCGTTAAAATATTCAAAAGTTTTTTTTTAGATATCCTATCAAGAATTGTTTTGAGAATTTATTTGTGTATTTGTGAATTCATTGCTTTTCAAACCTATTGAATTTTACACAATTGATCTAATGATGCATAAAATTGACTGCAAAAAAAAAATCATACAGTTCAAAAATAATGTCAAATTGATCAAATTCCATGGAAATTAGTATCAAGTGGGGCCTCCTTTGGCCTTGATGGCCTCATCTAGATAATTTGGCATTGCGTTGATCAAATTTTGGGTCTCTTCAAGTTGTCCTTGCGTCTAAATGCTCGTTTGCCAATTTTTCTGTTTAAAATATACCACCAATTTTCTATTGGATTTAAGTCCAGATTTTGAGATGGCCATTCCAAAACATTGATGTTATTTGTGTCAAAGCATAACTTCATTTTCTCAATTGTTAAAAAGCATAATTTGATTGGAACCGTTGCTGGTTCCAATCAAAGCTAACTTGCAACCTTATAATTAAAAATAATATTACAACAGAAGAGACCCAAAATTTGATCAACGCAATGCCAAATTATCTACACGAGGCCATCAAGGCCAAAGGAGGCCCCACTTGATACTAATTTCCATGGAATTTGATCAATTTGACATTATTTTTGAACTGTATGCTTTTTTTTTTGCAGTCAATTTTATGCATCATTAGATCAATTGTGTAAAATTCAATAGGTTTGAAAAGCAATGAATTCACAAATACACAAATAAATTCTCAAAACAATTCTTGATAGGATATCTAAAAAAACTTTTAAATATTTTAACGGACAACTATTTTTTTGATGCAATCTTTAAAATTATGATTTTTTTTTAAGTGTACGATTTTTTTTTTTTGCATACTGTACATAACTCTTGGAATTAGAAAAAATGTGTTTGGCAATAAATTGTCGCTCTCAAATTGTTAGAGGTCAGCATCAGGCAAAAATATTTTGACACAAAAGGCTTACTATATGACATAGAAACAAGATTTGTGTTTTTTGCCAACATATTTAGGTGTTTGCAATGCCAACCCTAATTCTAATATATATATATATATATATATATATATATATATATATATATATATATATATATATATATATATATATATATATATATATATATATATATATATATATATATATATATATATTCTATATACCTCCAAACTATTTCCGAACTAAACCATTAAATTATGAAAAACGTATTCTGCTTACACTTGGACTTCTGATTGATTGAAGAGGGTGTGTTTCCATCTCAGCTTCATAGGCATCACGCATGTCAAAAATCTTGTTGCTAAGTTTGTCAACAGACCAAACTAAAACAATAAAAATAATATATATGCATATATATATTTATTCACACACATATATACATGAGGCATTTAGCCTTGGATAAATGTCCCTAGTAATTTCATCTTACTTAGCCAACTTAAATAGCCATTTGAGGGGTTTTCACTACATACATCAAATAAGGATGGAGGCTTATTCTTCTACTTTTTCTAATTCATTAAAAAATGGCTGGTTTAGTTGACATTGCAACACTTGAAGTATACAAAATAGATTAAGACAGTTTTATTTAGCAAACTAATTATCTATTATAAGCTTGTATAAAACATCTAAACATTATTGCAGACTGCAAAGTTTATTTTACATGATACTCTGAACTAATCTGCAGTTGAATTCTTCTAATTTGAATTCTTAGGTAGGGTTTTTCATGGCTGTTTAACAGTAACAGTAAAACAGCTATTTTTTGGTCAAAAATGAAAAACAGTAAACAGCTGTTTTTTCAGAACTGTTTTTACTATTTTTAACGACTTTTTCATGTTTAAAAAATATTACGTATTGGTGATAAGTTAGTGTTTTTACTTGTGTTTTTCAAAGAGAAGAAAGTAAAATCTTGGGTGTTTTTAAAAGTAACACATTTAACAGTACGTATTAAATCATTTTAATTTGATTTAAGAATACAATAACAATGCTTATATATTTCAGCAATGTCGTCAGTATGGGATTTTGCTACAAAACGAAAAAATCCAAAAGCAAAATCTCTCGAAGGACAATGCTCGCGATGCAACAAAGTCATTGTCTGTTCTGGAAATTCTTCAACTACATTGAAAGCACATCTTAAGACACATGGAATTGATTTTGAAAGGTCAGCAGCTGGCACATCCAACGAAGAACCAACAACAGAGAAAAGAACAAAATCAATTTTTGAATTTTTCAATCGAAAATCCCTCAAAGAAATAGTTACAGATATGGCAACTGATGGTATTTCAATTAGAGCAATAACTAGAAACAATTATATTCGTCAATCTATATCAAGAGATGGTTACAAACTTCCAGCTAATGAACGTGATGTCATGAAATTAATTATTGAAGATTTTAACGAGAAGAAAGCAAAAGTTGTTGAAATAATTAAGGAAAAACTTGCTAATGGAGCAAAATTCAGTATATGCGTAGACAAATATACAACAATAAGAAGACGATTCTTTGGAATTAATATACACAGCAGCGATGATAAAGCCACTATTAAAACTGGTCTTGTTTGCATTGTTGGATCTTGTTCTGCTGAAGACATGGTTGTCGCTATGAAACAACATTTAACTGAATTTGGAATTGACATGAACAAAGATATTGTTGGCTCAACTCAGGATGGAGCAGCAGTGAATAAAAAATTCATTAGACTTGTGGATATAATTGGCCAGTTTTGCCTAAACCATGCTCTACATTTGGGTGTCTGCGATACTTTATATAAGAAAAAGAATGAAATTGAGGAACACTATTTTGATAGCGATGAATCTGATGAAAGTGATTGCTTTGATGATTGCCTTGATTTGCTAAATGATGACGACATTGAACAATCTGAAATTAGTTATCATGATTTGCTTAAAAATTCTTGAAAGCTTGTCAAATTCATAAAAAATTCAACAGTTCGCAACAACATTTTTTTGAGTAAAGTGAAAGCTTTAACAGGACGTGAAATTGAACTATATCTTGATGTAAAAACTCGCTGGAATTCAATTCCAACCATGTTGGACTCGATTATTAAGACTGAAATGGCAATTCGAGAGACTTTATTTGAGTTCAATGCGACACACATTTTGGATTCAATTGATTTTATTGCTCTTCGTAATCTTTATGATGCTATGGAACCGATAAAACTTGCAGTTCAACGTTTAAGTCAGGAAGATGCAACATTAGCAAGTGCTGAAATAATTTTGGAGTTCATGTTTAAAAAATTGTCAATGATCAACAGCAAAATCAGTGAAGAATTGTACAATAACTTGAAAATCCGTACTGATGAAAGATTGAACAAGGATGTTATGAATCTTTTAAAGAGTTTAAAAGATCCTACAAAACTATCCAACAAAAGCAACATTGATATTTGCCGGTCGTCTTGCTTCTCGATTGTTTGGATTTGATGAAGAAACTGAAATAGATGAAAATCCGAATCTGAAAATGTTAGTCTATCACTAAACAACGAATTAAACTTGCTTCTTCGTAAAGAACATACAACAACAACAACTGGATCAAATTTCAAATGGTTAAAATTGGAATTCACTCTTTATAAGAACACTGGACAACGTACAGAAAACCTTCAAAAATTATTCAATGCACTTTTAAGTATTAAACCAACATCAACTGACGTTGAGTGTGTTTTTTCAGTTTGCACAAACTTTTGCACAAAAATTAGATCGCGTTTGTCCGACAAGTCACTTAAAGCTCTTGTCTTTTTAAAATTTTATTATACAAAATGAAGAAAAAATTGTAGTTTGTATTCGAATAGCTGAATAAATAGTTAAAGTTTTTCATCCTTTAATAAAATTCAAAAATTGCGTTTTTTAATAGCTTTACTTATTTAGTCTTCTTCAAGTAAAGCTTCTAAATTTATTTTTGTAAACGACATTGACAAATATAAGGACATTGACGTTTTTTGCTCCTTAACTTGTGTCATTATTTTAATTTCTTATAAAATTTTAAAAAACAGTAAAAACAGCTGTTAACAGCTGTTTTTTTTCACACGTCAGTTCACACTTACACCAATTCACTTATATGCCAATGTTTGCAAATTCTTTCGGCGCACTAATGCCAGTTTGCACTAACAAAATTTGCACTTATTCAGTTGCCCCCTTATTTATTAATGCACGTTCAAAAACAAATTTCAAGGGATTAGTTAAAACACAGAGAACAAAACAAAAAATTTAAAATTTTTCAAACACAAAACGCTATTCTAATAGAACTTGCTAAGCTTTTCTTATTATTTGTTGGTGGCAGTGCTTTTTTTTTGTTACAATCTTTTATTATTTGGCCAAAATAGTTTGCAACATTCAGCTGAATACCGAATAGTAAAAAAAAGTAACTGAAGAGAATATTGAATAGTCACTGAATATTTGTGACATTTCTAATATATATAATTGTCGAACAAATAAGAAATATTTGAATGATTTTATTTTAAAATAAAGTTATTATACGAAAATATTCTCTATATCATACAGATCTTAAATACCTTTTATTATCATTAAACCTTTCAAATTTTACAAAAACACACACAATCAAGAGACAAAACAAAAAATATAAAAAACTAAGTTTATTAGATTTCCACATTCTGTGGGAATCTAATAAGCTTAGTTATGTATAAAATAAAAACTGTTAAAAATTTAACTATAGCTAATTCTTTTTTATTTAATTATTTAAAAAAAATAAAAAATAAGCAAGAGAAGAAAAATTTGGCTTGATTAATTTCTTTTTACAAAGATCCCTAAACATCAGATTATTTTTGATTAAAAATGTTAAATCCAAGATAAAATATTTAAACAGAATTAGAATAATTAATTATTTATTA
This sequence comes from Hydra vulgaris, assembly GCF_038396675.1. Lineage (NCBI taxonomy): Eukaryota > Metazoa > Cnidaria > Hydrozoa > Anthoathecata > Hydridae > Hydra > Hydra vulgaris. The sequence continues at coordinate 19,068,587 of NC_088923.1, forward strand.
TTTGTTTACATTAGTCAGGGCCTATTCTAGGAAAAAAATTTGGATGGCAGCACTCCCTCGTTCCAGCGAACTTTAGCAGAAAATCAGCGGTTTTTTTTGCAGAAAAAACAAAGTTTGCCGTAAAAGCGTAAAAAAAAACATAAGAAAAAAAAGGTCCTAAAATTTTAATTTAGGCGGTGCCTAAATCAGCACCCAAATACTGTGGATGCTATCGAAAACGGTCTAGAATAGCTCCTGTTAGTTTAATACCTTGCAATAGAATCTTTCTGCATTTTAAACTATTAAATAAGTATTTATCAGTTGTACAAAATAGTTCTCAAAAGTTAGTTTTAGCCATCTTTCAAAAACAAAGTTCTTGTTTTGACTTTCTTTTGCAAAATATTTTCGCAAGTTAGCAGCTGTAGATAACCATTATTACCTTTGGCAAATATTGAAGAATTTAAGAACAGAAAGCTCGAGGTTTAAAAATGTGCTTAACAACAAAGATTTAAAAAAAGATACATTAGATACGCTGACCAGATTTAAGAAAAAGTAAATAATTTTAAAAACAGAATTGAGAATGTATTTCATTATCATTAGATGAATGAAATTTCAAAAAAAAAAGAGAGACTAATGTGTGTGTGTGTATATATATATATATATATATATATATATATAATGGAAATTTGAATAGTTTGGGCATGATTAAATGATACAATGCCAGCTACCAAAGCAGTTGAGATTGTTATTAAAAAACTGGACAAATCTGGTTTGCAGCTTAAAAACCAGATAATCCTTGTTATGACAGATAAATTGTCTTTAATGAAAAAAAATGGGACGATTGAAGTAGATTTATCATCAAATTTGCCATAATCATGCCATACATCTGGCTGTGGTAGATGTCTTATATGTTAAGCAAACCAGGTTTGGTAAAAACTGATGACAAACTTTTTGAAGAAGAAATTTAGCACTCTCCGACAAGTGACCAGAAATATGATAACAGTTGTCAATGTTGACTTGAAGTAGCTCCTTCCAAACACCAAATTCAATTTGTTAAAGATTTTTCATTATCATTAAATAAAACTATAATAGCTCTCCTTTTTTTTTTAAAAAAAAAAAACCATTCATAAAAATTGACTTTCTGTAAAGTGAGTGTCAAGGAAAACTAGATAAGTAAAGGGTCATGTTAATTGATATATATACATGCTGGAACTTAATGCTGACAATGTTGAATTAGTTCTTGAAATCAAAAGAAACTCTAATATCAGAAAATACTTGATAATCACTAATAAATTTGTCAGTTTTGCATTTATATTCAATAAATTACTGGAACAGAGGCTCAAGCTTAGCAGCAAGAACAAGATTTAAAATATTTAATATTTATATTACATTTAATATTTATATTACATTGAATATTTATATTACATTTAACATTTATATTACATTTAATATTTATATTACATTTAATATTTATATTACATTTAATATTTATATTACATTTAATATTTATATTACATTTTTTATATTTCATCTAGCAAGGAAAAGGATTCATTAGAAGAACCACCCAAAATATGACAATAGTATTTAATATAGAAACAAAAAGATGTTTATTGATGAAATTAAAAAAAAAAGTTTATTGAAGGGAAAGGGAGAGTAAGGAAATGAGACGATTTAAGCATATATGCCTAATATATCGATACCTTAATATGCAATTTGGGTAACTCCATTTTTTGAAGTATGACTTTTAAAATGGAAAACTGATAAGAGATTTTGTATTTTGTTGTTTGCATGCCAATGCACATTGGTATTGGCATGCAAACAACAAAATACCATTATTAAGTCATTTTGTCAAAAAAAAAAGTTACCCAATTTGCATATTAAGGTATCGATATGCTTAAACTTTGAATGGTCAGTGGAAAAAAGATAATCAGAGAAGACATCAAGCAGAGTTAAGGTGTTGCTATTCATTGATATATAAATATCAACAACAGTGCAGCGATTAATAGATAATTATCAAATATACATGTGTATATTTGATAATTATCATCATTTGCCATCGCAAAAATAATGTATAATATGTATCTAAGATACGCTAAATTTCCTAATATATTTTGTGGGCTTTAATTTTTCCAAAAAAGAAGAAAAAACAAAAATTAATGAAAAAAATACTGCTGTCAAAACCAAAACCCTCATTTCATGTAGCCGTACTCCCTTACCTAATAAGTTAGTCAAAATAAATTATAACCTTAGTTTACATACAAAGTATTACATCATTTAAAATATAAAGACAAAATGTATATACTTTACTGTTATACTTTGTTAAAAATCTACTCTATTTTAAAAATATAAAAAAATAAAAACAATTTTAACTTTTTTTTTTTCCAGTTGAATAACATTATTAGTAAATAACTATTATATATATATACATATATCAACTCTCAGAATTAGAAAGAATGAGGTCAGCAATAATTTGCCAACCTCAATCTTTTAGAGGACGGCAGCAGGTCAGCAAAAACATTTTGATACAAAGATCTTACCATAAAACATAGAAACAAGGTCAGCCATTTTTTGCTGACCTAAAACATTTTTAGGTTGGCAGTTAGGTCAGCATTGCCGAATGCTGACCTTAATTCCAAGGGTTGATATATATATATATATATATATAGAGAGAGAGAGAGAGAGAGAGAGAGAGAGAAAGAGAGAGAGAGAGAGAGAGGGAGGGAGGGAGGGAGGGAGGGAGAGAGGGAGGGAGGGAGGGAGGGAGAGAGATAGAGAGATTTATGGTAAAAAAACAAAATTTTATCTTTTTTAACACAATACCTTGTGTACCCCTTGTTTTGCTCCTCACCACAATTGCAACTTCACTGGTAAGTGGACCACGAGAAACTCCTTGACTGAGGCTTGCTGTTGGTATCTGAATAATAAAAAGTTTACTTTAGGTACAAAAAAAAAAGGTGCTATAAAAACTATAAAATGGTTTCTTAGATTTCCAGCTACATAAAAGTTTGGCACGGAATCAACTAGGTCTGCATAATTTATAAAATTCTCCTTGAAAATGACATCACTATTTTTGCATAAATGAGGTCAGGTCAAGCTAGAAAAAGTATTGGCTATCATCAAAAACTTTAATAAACTTAAATTAAGACTATTTATTGATACACTGTTCTAAGTATAATCTTTGGTTAAAAGTAAGACCGCTGAGAATAAAACAACCCCTTTAAAGCATTTGCTAACTTATATTTTACTTTGACACCAGTTTATGCTTGAGTTAACTATTGGTTGATTCGAAAAAATTGTTGTCATGGATTGTTTTGTGAGCCTAAATAAAGTTAGGCTCATTAATGATTCCCTGAATTTTACACAGGTGATCCCATTGTTAGAAAATTTCATCTTAATGGTTTTCTTAGATGAAAAAATAGTTGTTTTTAACACAATTATAATATAATCAGAGTCTTATTATAAGACTCACTAAAAAAGATTTACTTGAAGTGTTACAGCAAATTCAGAATCTTTTTTCATCTCAAAACTCAGTTGATTTGCTTCCCTAAAATAAAAAGTTTTTGGTTTTAATATACATACATATACATATATGGGGAAAGCAGAACAGTATCGATAAAAAATTGATTAAAAAATGGATTAATATGGAAATTTTTTGATTGAAACATTTTTTTGGGATTAATATGGAAAATTAATTTTAGGGAATTAATTCGACAGAAAACAAAAACCGAAATTCATTTAAAAGGAATAATGTCGAAAAATCCCCTTCTCGGTTTTATTCTCTATTTCAGTATATATATTTTTTTCAATGTCTTCTCTTCCAACAAGGCTGCAAGCAACCACTATTAGAGTTGGATGTTACTGGAAGAGAAAAGATAAAGTTTGTAGAATAAGATAATGATTGTCAGACGACTTAAAAGATTGAAAATAATATGAATCAGGAAAGCAAGATGAAGGAAGTGAATTCCAAAGAACTGATGTTGGAGGAAAAAAAACTAGACGAATAAGAGTTTTTGGAACACAGGAACAGTCACAGAAAAAGGATGACACTTAATTGAATGACAAGTAACACAAGAATGAATTTTAGTAGATGGTACAAAAGACACTAGCTATTTAGAGCAGTGCCCATTATAGTATTTATAGAAAGGAGAAAGAGAAGCAACATTCCGATGATGTGATAATGGTTGGAGGTTGGCTGCAAGAGCAGTTCCAATTATGTTTACAATCCATTTTTGCACTTTGTCTAAAAGAGAAAAGGCCCCGTTAGAAGATCCGCCCCAGATATGGCAACAGTTATCCATGCAAGAATGGATTTGAGATTTATAGAGATAAAGAATAGAATCCAGAGTAAGAAAGTGTCTAGCATGATAAAGAGATGCAACCTTAGCAGATGCTAATTTTGCAATGGATTTGATATACAGTTTCCAAGAAAGAGGATTATTTCGGAGAAAAGTATTATTCTGGAAGTTTCCCTTTTTGAACTTATTTAGTTTAGCTGTTTTCGATACTATTATTACTACCCCATATATGTATATATACACACACACATACACACACACATATATATATATGTATATATATATATATACATATATATATATATATATATATATATATATATATATATATATATATATATATATATATATATATATATATATATATATATATATAAACACACACACACATATATATGCATATATATATAAAATATATACTTATACAATATATATGCATAATATATATATATATGCATATATATATATATATAAATATATATATATATATAAATATATATATATATATATATAATATACATTTTTATATATAATATATATAGGCTTTGGCAGGATTGGCTGGCTATAGCCGGTGTAAGTCAGTTTAGACACGCAAAACACTTTTTGTAAAAAAATTTAACATGTTCAAGTTTAACCAGTTCACTTGAGAGTAACATATACAAATAGCTCTGAGAAAAAGAAAAAAACAACTATTATTTTAACTTAACAAGTATCCAAGTCATTTATTAAAAGTTTAACTACAATAGTCTTTTTAAACAATTTGTCACTCTCCCACTTGTTAATATAGAGCTCGCCAAAATTTTTATATTTAAAAGAAGAAGAGAAATGAATGATATATGTGTATATATGTATATATATATATATATATATATATATATATATATATATATATATATATATATGTATATACATATGATATATGTATATATATATATATATATATATATATATATATATATATATATATATATATATATATATATATATATATACATATATATACATATATATATATACATATATATTCATATATATATATTATATATAAATATATATACATACATATATATATACCAGACATGGACTCTATTCCTGACCACGCATTTCTTTCTTTTTTGCGACAACTTAACCACGGCTCTTTAGATTTTTGAAAATGCTTGAAAAACTCGCAAAATAATGTAATAATGCTTTTAACGATTGTATACTATAAAAAAATTTTTTTATTTAAATTATTGAAAGATACTTTATAGTTAACAAGTGCATTTTTTACGATGTAAATGTTTTTAAAACAACTTGTATGGTTAATTTTATAAACAACAAGGAAAACTATTGTTTCAATAAACTTTTTGATGAAACCAGAAATTTAATAGTCAAAAACATTGCAAATATAAAAAAACATTGCAAATTTTTTTTTAAATTAGTTTGCTTTTAATTAACAGGTCTAAAAAACATTAGAAAAGATTAAAGTTTTAAGTTATTAAACCTTAACATAAATAACATCTCATAAATAAAAATTTTGACAAAATTTAAAAATTATTATTTTAAGAACTAATAAGTTTTATTATTTAATATTTCAACTGTTAATATGTTAGTATACGTAGTTTGTAAATATATTAAAATAATTATTTCAAATACCATATTTAGCAATATTATAAAGATTTTTTGAAAGATGTTTTATTTGAGTAAGGAAAATTTCTTTATTCATCTTTGAATAACAATATCTAATTCTTGCTTCAAGCTCTTCCAAATTCTCAGCCCTCCAATTATTCTCATACACTAGCCATTTTAAATCACCCCAAAAGTTTTCAATTGGTCTTGCTTCTGGAACGTTAGCTGGGTTTATATCTTTGGGTACAACTTTGATTTTTTTCAATTTTAAAAAGGCGATGACCGACTTTGTGTAATGTGATCAAGCTAGATCAGGCCAGAAGATAAACTCATTGTCTTTTTTATAATATTCTGATACTAGAGGAAGTAAAGTTTTTTCTAGTATCTCTTTATAAGTGTAATGGTTGATTGCCTGCTTACTGTGATGAATATAAAGAGGGCTTATTCCACGGGGGCTGATGAAACTAAGAAACTAAGAGCTTGTCCTCGTACTTTTTACGCAAATTGTATCTTACTTGGTCAGAACATTGAGAAGGATCAGCGACATAAAGCCTATCATTACCAGCTATTGTTTAAGGTAAAATAGCTTTCATCATCCATAACAAAGTCCAAGTTTTTTTAATTTTCGTACAATTTACGACATTTAGGACACATAGCTTTCGTCTGCTGATGGCTACGATCTGGACAGTTTGTTTATTTAAAAGTTCGAATGTTAGTCATTGTTTTTAATACTTGTGAAATTCGAGTTTGACTACAGTTAAAAACTTAAGCTACTTTCTTTTGGGAGCACCCTTACTTATTTTCAAAAAATGCAGCAATCTTTGGAATATTTTCTTTAGCAGCTACCTTAGCGATTCGACCACTTCCAACTTTTCTTTTTAGAGATCCATTCTCCAATTTTATGATGTTATCGTAAGCAATTGATCTGGGTAAACCCCATTTCATAAACTGCTTAGCAACAAATGTTTTACCTTTTTCTTGATTTTTTTGGAAAAAAATTTCCATAATTTTTTTGAGGTCCTTTATTTTGACCACTTTATTTTCAATATTTGAATAATATTTTAAATTAAATTTAAATAGGTTATATAATCCTCTTTCAAATAAGTATAAGGGTTTTTTGCGTGCATGAGATTACATAATTAATGCAATTAAATTTGTCTGAAATTTTATTTATAGGGTGTTATAAACATAAATAAAAATAACTTTCTAATAGAGTTTTAGTTTTCTTCGAGTTAGATTAGTTAAGTATTTTTATTTTTTTAAATTTCTTTTAAAGATTTCTTTCGTTTTTCATAGTTTAGCTTGTTTGTAATTTTCTTTCTATTGTTGGGTTTTTCAGCGCATTTTCAAATAACTAAAAACCTGTGGTCAAGCTTTCGAAAAAAATAATAGCGAGCGTGGTCAGGAATAGAGTTTGATCGCACGCCTTTCCTGTCCATGTCTGATATATACATATATATATAAATATATATATATATATAAATAAATATATATGTAAATAAATTATTGCGCATTCTCTATAGTTTAAGTATGAAGAGGTCCTTGTATTATTTGGTAAGTTACATTGAACTCTTTCGCAAATTATAATTGAGCATATAATATTTTATTAGTGTCTGCCTTTTTCATCTTCTATAATCGCTTTTTGCTTCTTTTGAAATAAAATATATTAACAATAACAGTTCAATTGAAAACTTATTAACAGTTTCTTTAATTTGTTATGTAATTAATATTGACGTTAAGGCTTTTCTTATTTCAGTTGCTGAGTAGAAGACGTGTCATTCAAGAAGAGCTCTTCTAACACAGAGAAGAACAAGGAAACCTGGACAAAGAACTTAGTCCAGTTTCAAGCCCCATCAAGAAAAGGCAACATAGCAATTTATGTAGCACCCTTGAGCAATTGGAGTTGCATGCCCCTGAAAAATCATGTCATTTGGACCCTTCAAATTTCTTGAATCCACTACCAAAAGAACGGAGAGAGAGGATCAGTTTAATTGCTGTAGAGCTTAAAGACCTATGGAGCAAAACATTGAACTTCCCCCATGTATTTGATCAAGCCATTTGTGCAAAACTAGCAAAACTTCTGAAAGACTACAAGCGCTGCAGAAAAAAACAAATCTTTGATTCATTGAATGAACTGTTTGACATGACCAAGATGAAAGGCGAATGGCTGTGCAAAGAGGATGAGAACCTCTACAAATTGCAAATTGGAAGCAAAGGTCACGTTGGTTATTCAACTGGCAAACCTGCTAGTGCTAATACCATCCACCCATCCAAGCGAAAGAGGGCAATGGAAGCGACTGTGTCCACACTTACCAGCTTAGCGCTACCTGATTATTCCAAAAGTAACACGGACTCATCCGAGAACAGTATAGACAGTCCTTGGGAGGATGACAATCAATGAGCAAAAGGAAGCATAACCCAACAGGCATTGCAAGACGTCTTGTTAGATGCTCAAAGCTGTCGTCCCACGGAGCAGCAGTGGTGTGCCGCCAGCTTTCTGGTGAAGACATTGAAATCCCAACCCTATGTCAATCAGCAATCCGCAAGGCTATCTACACGAGAGCTGCTCAGGTGAAGAAACACTTGGTGAGCACGCTTCATTTGGAGAAGTGGAGTATACACTTTGACAGCAAACACATTGAGGGCTTTGAATATCAGGTCGTGGTCCTCAAGAATGAATCTAAAGAAATTAAGTTGACTGCGCTAAAATTGAAAGATGGGAAAGCTCAAACAATCGCAAAAGAACTCCAAGATGTGTTAGAGGAGTTCAACCTGTGGGGATTAGTTGTGATGATTGTTGCCGACAACAAACGTGAATACCGGCAAGAAGACAGGCATTGTTGTTTGGCTGCAGCAAATGTTTGAAGAGAAAGGTTACCCCAAACCCAAGTTCATCAGCACCATGTGCTAGACTGCATTCTTCGCGTTGTCATGGACGATAAGCTCCATGGGTCGACTAAATGATGAAACATCGAGTATTTCTTTGTGCAGGATTTGATGAGCAATTACAATAAATTGAAAGCAGCCTTCAGCAACGGTAAAACTAAGATTAAGTAAACAGGCGGCTGGAGAGATGACATGAAGTTTCTCTACCACCTCACTTGTGTCTTCTGCCACTTAACTGAGAGGGATGAGATCCCCTTTGTGAATTTCAAACAGATCCCAAACATCAGCAATGCATGCTGGAACTCATGTGCCATTCTAGCCCTTCTTGCGTTTATTCTGCCAGAAACCCAAATCAGGTTGCGTAAAATTTGTTCATTCATTTCTTACTCATGGACTGACCATTGGTTCAGCAGTCAATTGTTCCACGTTGAAGATTTTGAAGAACTATCTGAAGCTCTGAATGACTACCCAAAAGCTCTCAATAGCTTGAAAACCCACTGGAAAACAGATGACTCTCCAATCAACATTGCTCGAAACAACCAGTGCTGTGAGCGTGCCATCAAAGTTATGCAAAATTTGCATGACTCCTGCTGCAACAAGGACAACCTCCCATTGAGATTCATCCTCACTAATAACTTTATCGTGAATATTTGACTTCCTTGTGTGTTTGATGATCCAATATACATGTATATATACATGTGACTCTACAGCTTGTGTTCATATTTGTATCTGCTTACAGTGACTTCAAAATTTGGCCAAAAAGGTAATGAATAAAATTCTTAATAATCATTTTGTGCATGAGGTTTTTTTATCAAATTGCCTTGAATGTAATATTTTATTTAATCTTAAATGAAAGCTCATCAAATTATAATACAGGGAAACGAGGTTGTATAAAAGTCATCACCCTAATATATATATATACATATAAATTAACTTTTAGCATAACAAAAAAATACCTGACAAGCACATTGGCTCTTATAACTTCTTCTCTTAACCTCCTAACACTTTCTTCATAAAACAACTGGCTAAAAATTAAGTTTTAAAAATATTTATATTACAGTTACTATTTATTTTATATTATTTTATTACTTAAAAGTAATAACTCAAATATTTTAATTATATAAAGATTTAAATTAAATAGTTATTAGTAAATTAGAAAATGATTTATTATAATTAAAAATAAATGGATAACTGTGCATATATATATATATATATATATATATATATATATATATATATATATATATATATATATATATATAAATATATATATAAATATATATATATACACATATATATATATGTATATAGATAAATATATATATATATATATATATATATATATATATATATATATATAATATATATATATATATATATATATATATATATATATATATATCTATATATATATCTATATCTTTATCTATTTATATATATATATATATATATATATATATATATATATATATATATATATATATATATATATATATATATATATATATATATATATATATATATATATATGTAGACAATTCCACGCTCAAGTGAGTTATTTCAATAAAATAAATAAATTCAAACAAAATAATTGCTACAGAAAATGTTTGACGTTTACCATTTAACGTCGTTTCATTAGTTACTAGGCTTTGAAAGAGCGCGTTCTCGAAATGCACGCGGTCATTGGAGAAAGATCAAAATATTGTAAAGTTATGTGAATTTTTAAAAAACGTTTACTAATAATTTTTTTGAAGAAATAATATTTAAGTTTACAAAAAAGGGTTTACAACATTTTTTTTAACTTTTCTGTGTTAGCAGTATGTTTATTATTAGAACTGCATGTTTTTAATAATTTTTTTTATTATTATAAGTTAATTTTTTTTCAAACATCTCCTAGCTGATATAAATTTTTTTAAAGTCATAAGATTATTGTATAATATATTTTAAATGACAGTTTGTTATATATAAAAATTATTTGTATGTGCTATTAAGAGTAGAAAAAAATTATTTAGGAAAGATCACAATCTTCAGGATTCATTTAAGATTTTTTTTTACTACTTTCAATTAAAAGTAAAGTTTAAATGGATGATATAAGGCTAGAAGCAGATATTAGTTAGGATATTAATAGGCAAGTTAATCGTCGCAGAAATGAAAGAAATAGGCTTAGGCGAGATAAAATTAATAACCAACATAATGCTAGAAATGCTGCTAGATACAAAAGAATGCATTGTAAAGCAAAAAGCAATACTACTCCAGATTATAATTATTTAGGCGAAACGAATTATATTTGTCAGCATTATGGTGCTAAGAAATTTCATGATGAAACACATTTTTTATGTTGCCATAATAGAAAGGTAGTTTTGTTGCAACCTTCACCTTCTTTACTTGAAGGACAAGTTAAACGTGGCTATAATCTCCCTTCACATAATGAAGTTGCAGTTGTATTTGTGGGTGAAGATGGTGCACCACCTGGATCCAGGGAAGTTGTTACTTACCCAAGAGGTCATTCTCTTAAAACTATATCAAGTATGTCTGCCAACAAAAAATTCTATGGTTTATCCTCTCTATTTTTTCCAAGGGGTGATGCTGGTTGGCTTAATCAATTGGTTCAAAACCTTATGAACCACATAAAGTGAAAAGTCATTTCTGGACAACAGACACTTTTCCCTTGAACATTGTGGGGACACCAGATTTTTTATATTGACCTAACTTTGTTTCACATTGTCATAGGACAACAGTCTTTATACCTCAGTAGATACTGAAAAAGCTAAAAAGGTCTCATACATAACTCATTTTCACAAAAAACTGGACAACTGACCTTTGTCTTCTGAGGTACAGATACTAAGATTTAAAGTTTATTTTAGTTTATAGTTTTGGTTTAGTTATTAGTTATTTTTTGTTTACTTTTAGTTAGTTTTAGCTTCAGTTATCTTTTTTCTTACTTTAGACAACTTTATGGAGGAAATGAGGGGAATAGGTAAAAAAAAAATTATAATCATATTTATTTATATATAAATATTATTTTATCGATTACTCTGAGGTATATTTTTTGTCTTTAGTGTCTGGTAGAAGCATAACTGGTAGGGCTATGTTTTAAATTTTATATATTTTGTATGGAGAAATATGTGCAATAAGTGAAAGAATTATTTAATACAAATATGACATTTTTAAACTGTTCGCATTTTACTCATATTTTTATTAAAATTAAATTTTTCACAAGTTTAACCCTTTTTAATTTACTCTAATTTTTTTTTTTTTCTTAATTATTTTTAGCATCCACTTCATCCTGTGAAAATGGCGAGGTTATGCTTTATATTTCGATTAAATAAAATTGCAAATAATTTTCATTATAGCTTTTGTAATTTTAGATTTGTTAACATTTGAGTAGTACAGAAATTATCGCTCCTAACACCCAGGGCCTTTCTTGGAGAGGTCCTTCAATAAGTGGTGTAGTAATGGCGGTATGGATGAGCCATTCTTCAAATGGAAGGCTCATCTATACCGGGGTGAGTTAATTTATGTTAATTTTACTGATGGTTTAATTTTTTCAATTTGAAGGCGTTTTTCTAAAACGGTTTAGTTAAGGTTTACAACTTTAAATTGTGGAAAACAGCAATTATAAATTAATTATGTAACAGACCGACCATAACCCATATTACGGGTTGCTTTCTGCTAGTTTTGATTAATAATGTTACTTGTGTTATTTTTTTGTTTTGTTTTAAATTTCTAATTAGAGTCATGCTTCATACTTTCTATATAAAGGTAGCTAAACTACATTTTGATAAAAGCGTAAAACTGTCCCCGTAAGTAACGATAACTAATTTGATTTAAGATAAATAAATAAACAGCTAAAACAATGTTTTGAATAATTTTATACAGATAATTAACTATTTAATTTAAAAACCCAGTTTGTGTAGGTTAACTATTTAGCTTGAAATACTCAACTGGAAACAACAGTTTTAATGCAATGTTTTTTTGCGTCTTGTAAGTAATACAGCATATAATCAACTATAATTCCTGTATTTTAAAATAAAACTAAAAAACTCCTGTAACACACACACACACATATATATATATATATATATATATATATATATATATATATATATAAATATATATATATATATATATATATATATATATATATATATATATATATATATATATATATATATATATATATATATATATATATATATATATATATATATATATGTATATCAGGATCGCATAGGTGTTGAATTAATGTATTTTAAAATAAAACTAAAACACTCCTGTAACATCCATACATATATATATATATATACATATACATATACATATATATATATATATATATATATATATATATATATATATATATATATATATATATATATATATATATATATATATATATATATATATATATATGTATGTATGTTACAGGAGTTTTTTAGTTTTATTTTAAAATACATTAATTCATTAATTATATTTATGAATATAAAATATTTAGATAAAACAGAACAAATAAAACCAACAACCGACTCCCCAGATAACTCAGTACCTGTACAAGAAATCAAACTAACTATTGCTCGAGTGTACCCAAAATACCTGCCCTGAAGATACTCCTATCTAATAATATGCGCCTATATCTCAGTTTGGTCTAAAAATGCACAACATGAAGCATCATATCAGACCATAGTCCATTGGACACTATTATTCAAGTTATAGAGGATTGGAGTCATGCTAAAGATAATAATAAATCAATTTTTGCAATATTCTTTGATTTTGAAATAGCATTTGATCTTATTGATCATGACAAGTTGCAACTAAAGTTAATGAATATTCTACCTAACTGGCTCACATCTTGGATCGTAGCTTACTTAATTGTCGCCAAAGAGTATAATCAAGTAATCACTCCACTGATTGAAAATATATACAAGCCGGGGTACTTCAGAGTAGTGTTTTTGGCAAAAAATATGCTGACAACATTTGTGACCTACATTTTCTACAATAAGGTTGCTGCCAATTTACCTCCATCCATTGCTGAGGATGTTGCATATTAGTCTGTGGCCAATGGAATGAAACTCAACAGCTCAAAATGTAAAGTCATTAGAATCAATGCCCGGTGCTCAAACATTCATGCCCTACCATCTCCCATACTCAATAAAACTGAACTTGAAATTGTATACAGCTATAAATACCTGGGAATCCTGCTCAATGAGAATCTTTATTGGGATGAACAAAGGATAAAAGTGCACAACACTATAAAATCAGTGCCATTTCTACTCAAGCGCCTTGAGCAAATCAGAAACACTCAGCTTAACCTTCTACAAGTCTACAGATCTTACAGTATTAGCCACATGATATATAGTGCCCCAGTTTTTACCTCTTGCAGTCTTGCAGCAAATTAAGAGATACAACATTTCCAAAAAAATGCCTTACACATCATGGGAGTTAATGCGACCAACTCGGGCCGTTTCAATATTTGTTTTGACATTGAAGAATTACTAGACAAGACCTGTATTAATATCCTTTAAAAGATCCTTGCTGACACAAACCATCTGATAACCACTAAATTACCTCACACCAATAGCAGAAATCCCAACAGATTCCCATTTGCTCTAAATACCGCAATCACTACTACCTAACAGCAATCCTTTATTCAAAAATACCTACATATTCTTTGTGATGGTGTCAGTGAGCTCTACCTCCCACAAAACATTGGCAGCTCTGCTGCCTTTTCAACACATAAATGATTAGTTCTTTATCCTATGTTCTTAGCCAACTTTTACTCATTACTTAACAACAGATAAAGTTGTACAATTCATTGTTTGTAATGCTAATAAATTTCAAATAAAGATTTATAAAATTAAATTAATTTAAATATATATATATATATATATATATATATATATATATATATATATATATATATATATATATATATATATATATATATATATATATATATATATTACCCATATATATATATATATATATTACCCATATATATATATATATATGGGTAATATTTATACCATGTATTGGTAACTCCATGTAAAAGAGGGACAAAAATATAAATTTTAAACAGTGGTACCTATCAATTAAACTTAAAAATATTTACAGTTTGAGCTTCCAAATCTAAATTGTTCAAAAGTTATTACGTTTTCAAATTCAACCTAATATGCCCTATTTTTTTCTATATCCACCATTATGAATTTTATAGTGGTACTTTTTATTGAATAATTTAAGGTCTTGGGACAAAAAATGATACCTGGCTATTTTTTAGGATGCCTGAATTTTAAGGGTGCTTAAAAATTTTCAAAATTTATAGGAATAATACTAAATATAATAAAACATTTCAAAACATAAACTAAATTTAACCTGTCATAAATAGTTGGAGTATTTAAAAAACGATCTTCAGACACATAGCCAGAACTTGCTCTGCCTGTCATTAATGATTCTGGCGTTTTCTCTCGTCTCAATTCTTCTAACTTTTGTTCATACATTTCTTTTTGCTGATCAAGTGCTCCTTTACAGTAACAAAAGTTATAAAAAAAAATGAATTTAAAACAAATAACAAAGAAAAAGAATTCAAAATTACAACTTTAAAAACCTTGTTTCTCAACTTCATGCTGATGTTCAAGTTGCTGTATGATTACTTGAATGGGTTCTAAATAAAACAAGTTTGACAAGTTTTCAAAAATAGTTATAAAAAAATAACATCTATAATATAACATCTTATAAATCGCTAAAAGCTAAAATTTGTTTCATGGACAAATTTTGTATTTATAACATTACAAGAATTTTTTAAACAGCAAAAAATATAAAAAATACATATTACAGCTATTTAAGTTCAAATCATTATAATTGACCATTTGAAATTTCAAAAATCACTTTCAACAAACCTCCTAAAGAGTCAAACTCATTCAAAAGAAGTTCATTTTGAGCAAAATCAAAATCCATTTGTACTTCAGGTTCGCCTTAAATAATAATAATTAAAAAAAAAAAAACCAACTTGAGATGCAACTATAACAGAGTTCTATTTTGAAATTCCTGATATTATTTAGGAATAGACAAAGATGACTAGAAATAAAGACAAACACACACACAAAAACAGATTGTTTATAAAAACTATACCAGCAGGAGAAGGAGCATGAGGACAGTTTATCCTGAAAAAGTGATGATTTCCCCATAAAATACGATCACCATGTCGAATTTGGGTTCGTTCTTTCACAACTTGACCATTTACACATGTACTATAGTATTTAAAAACAGACTAAATTTATACATGTACACGTAGTATTTAAAAACTAAATTGTCAAAAAACAAAAATCTTAGAAAAATAAAATTTTTTTATCACAAATTTGTAAAATGTCAGTTTCACTTGAACTTTTAGAATTTTTAAAAATCTATAAAAAATGTCATATATGTATTTCATATATTAACTATATTTATTGGAATTTTCTTTTTTTTTTTTTGGTTCATCTCTCGGTTAAATTAAGTACTTAAATATTGGTTTTCAGAGAATATTTGTAAATAATGTAATTTTTTTTTATATAACAGTTTTTCTGTGTTCATGATTTTCTGTAAAGAAATTTAATGTAATCATAGTTTTAAAATACAATTAAAACACATAAGCAACTGTGACCAACACCTTTTTTTTTCTTTTTTTTTTATATGTACAAAACTTTAATTGGTTAACAAAGAAAGGTTAGTAAACTTTGTTTGGTTAACAAAGAAAGATAGTAAACCTCTTTTTTTGTGTTAACAGGTTAAACAAGGTATATTTTTTTATTTAAATTTTGTTTCTATATTTTAATTTTGGTTAGATTTTGATATCAAATTATTAAGTATTAGCTGGTTATATCAAACTCTCTAATTTAAGTTTTAAGTCTATGAGTTAAGGTGTGGGTTATCTATTTGAACTACCTGAGATATAACTCCATAAATTAAAGTGTAACTCCAGGAACTGCATTGCAATGCCATGAGTTGAATTGCAACATCCTTTTTAATGGCCTCAATGACAATATATTATATAAAGTCTTTTATTGGTATACTGTAAACTCAACAGGAGTGTTACAAACTAATTTTTAAATAGAGTGTTACAAAATAATTTTTAAAATATTTACCGAGCTCCTTCAAGAGGCTGCAAGTAGGTTATTTCATCTTCAATATCAATTATGCAATGCTCAGAAGCAATACCAAGTCCATTCAAAACAATGTCCTATATAAAAAATTATCAATTGTATATTTAACTATTTATAATTTAATTAACTTTTTATGTAAATAATATAGTAACAACTGTTGTTAAGGATGAGTGAGGATTTTCATAATAGTTTAAAAATATGTTGTTTTTTTTGTGTGTAACATGATAATTAAGATGATTTCTAAGCATTTCCTAAGATAAAAAGGTTCATGATGATTAAAGATTACAAAGACAATCATTCTTTGATATAAAGTTTTAAGAGATGCTAGTTGAGGCAAGTGGTCATAAATGGAAACAGGTGGCTATGGGTAAAAATAAGTGATTCTGTATGAAAAAGGTGGTCATGATATAAAGCAAAGGTGATAAATGATGTAAACAGGTTAAATGTAAATAAGTAAATAGACTTATACAGAATGAAAACAATTGAAATGTGGTGTACACAGGTAATACAAAATATAAACAGGTACACTCACCTGTTGAATAAACAGAGGGAAAGGGTCCTAATAAATTGGAGGGTTGGTTCTAAAAATATGAAAACATCTAAAGATTATTTATCTTTCTCTTTCACGAACTAATTTTTTCAAAATCTTAGTTTTAATAAAATTAACTAAAAGTAATAAATTTAAAACTCAACTCACAAAAGAAATTCCATTTGTAAAGAAAATTCTTTTAAACAAAAACATTTCTTTTTTAAAATAAAGAACAAAGTTTTCTAGTTGGTTTCACAAATTTTAATCTATGATGCTCATATTTTATCTATGATAATCATTTTTAATGTAATGAATTAGTTTTTCATTTACCATTTTTGAGAAAAGGAAAAAATTACATTTTAAAGTAAAAATTTTGCAAAACTATTTTACATTTCTTCAAAACTAATTAATAGGGAGGTTCTAATAAGTTCCAGGAGAGATGAGAAAGAAAGAGGGTCAAAAAAAACTAAACAAATTGATAAAAATCCCCCCTCCCTCCATTTATTTGACAAGTAAGAGATGTATTGAAAAAAACAGATAACATTGGATCAGTGGTGGACACTAATAAATCAAAAAATAAAAATTTGACAAATCATTTTTTTATGTGTTTTTACTTTTACGCAAGCGTAACAACAGCATCAAAATTGCATTTTTCCTTCATTTTTTATGAACAAAGTGTGCATTTTCATATCAAAAAATCATATGCAAAGATTAAGTAAGTCTGTTCTGTTTTGTTTAAAGAAAGAAAAATTTGTATTGCAAAATTTTATACTGAGAGTTATATTGAAAACAAAAATGTCTTGAATTAAGTAAATAAGTGGTATCTATTTTTAAAATACACTCTAACAAATTTTCGTGAAGTCTTGCATACAATCTTTTATTATGCAAAAAGAATACCTTTTAAAATAGATAATCCAAATGAAAAAAAGCTCTAAACTTTTGCAAGCATAATTTATTTTAAAGATTCAAATTTTGTTTTTTCAATCACTATACTTGTTGAATTTCATTTTATGTTTTTTTTTATGTTTGAATGTTTAATTTCAGTTTTTTTAAGATTATGATTTCATTTCAAAAAATATTCCAGTAAGAATATTTTTTAACTTGATTGTGCGGTTCCTGTGAATATGTGAATTAAAACTTATGAGATTCAAAAGTTTACTAGTAATTAGGGATTATTATTGTTTTATCGGATTATTATAGTTTATAGTAATTATTGTTATAGTAATTACCATTTACAGTATTTATCATTAGTTTAACGACCAGCTGTTAGTGCAAAGAGCATTTCTTTAATTTAACGATTTAACTTTAACGGAGTCAACTTTAAATTAGCGTCAGATCTGTTAGCAAAGTTAAATTTTACATTAACTGTGTTCACCACTGCATTGGGTGTATAAAAGTGGTATTAGAAATAAACATGATGAGTGTAAACAGGTGGTATTGGCCATAAATAGGTTGTATTGAGTATAAACAGATTATATGAGACATAAACAGGTGGAATAAACAAATGGAAAGAAGGAAACAGATGAATTATAAGTTAACTTTTTTATTTCATACTAGAATAATGGTTTTAATGTAGATTTCTAACCTGTGTGTATTTATATATGTGTATTATATGCGTATAATTTTAGTTTGGCAAGATTCAAAAAATTATGGAATCTTCAATCCCATGAAGAATAGGAAAAGATAATACTTGTGGAGTCTGTAAATAGGGTTTTTCATTTTAACTATATTATACTAAATATTATATTATATATGCATATATTACTATATACTATATATTACTAAATATATATACTATATATTACTAAATATATATACTATAGATTACTAAATATATATATATATATATATATATATATATATATATATATATATATATATATATATATATATATATATATATATATACATATATATATATATATGTGTATTATTTATTACTAAATAGATTTACTATATATTATAAAATATAACATTATATATGCATATATTGTTTATATAAGCATACATTATATTACTAAATATTTAAAACCTGTGTTACTGGAGCATCAGAGCGGCCAATTTTTGTGTGACTCTAGATGAAAATAACAATCAAATTAAAACTCTGAAAAAAAGAAATAACATATAACATAATAAAAGTTCAAAACTAAGTTACCAGCAAATAGTAAACAAGCATTTCATTTAATGATGGATCAGCATTCAAGTTTACGAGATAATATCGACCCTTCTCTACAGCTATGCCTGAGTCCTGTATACTAATTCCCATTTTTTCCAAGATTTTATGACGCTCCTAGAAAATGTTTAAAAAATTTAATTTTTTAAATAAAGTTAAATTGAAAAATTAAAAATCATTTATTTTTAATTGGTTCTTATTTTACAGCTTACTTGTTGAATATATTCTGTTTGTTTTTCTTTTTGCTCCCAAGTAAGTGATGCCTGCTCCATCAGTTTCTTACTTTCATCAAGCTGTTCTTGCAGTACTTCCTTTTCGCTACGAATACCTCGAGATAATAGCTGTAATTTTAATCGTTCCACTTCCTCACGCAATTCTCGAATGAGCTTAATTGAAATTAATAATTTTATTGTTTATTAAGACCAATTAGTTTACAAAAATTTATAATTTATATATTAAATTTTAATTATAAACATAATAAAATAATTTATAACAATTATAAACTATAATTAATTATTATAATGATAAAGTATAGTTTTTAACTATAATTATACTGTAATTGCATACTAAATTTATAATAAATTTAGCATTATGTGTATATGTATATATATATATATATATATATATATATATATATATATATATATATATATATATATATGTGTGTGTGTATCTATATATGTGTGTGTGTGTATATACATATATGTGTGTATATACATATGCGGTAGTGGTGTAGTGGTAAGAGCGCTCGCTTTGTAAGCGAGAGGTTCGGAGTTCGACTCCCATTACGTCCCTTGAAGTACCGCGCTCAACTTAGTTTCTCTGCGCAGCGGCCTTGCTCGGCAAGGTTCGTGTTTCGGAGTTAAAGAGTTGAGAGAGGGTTGCACCACGAATAACAACTAAAAAAAATAAAAAAACACAAAAAAATGAGTAGCCTCCTCGACTGTAGTGACCCCCCTCGGGCCTTGGGGAGGTGAATAATCTAAAAAAAAAAAAAATGTATATATATATATATATATATAAATATAAATATAAATATAAATATAAATATATATATATATATATATATATATATATAAATATAAATATAAATATAAATATATATATATATATATATATATATATATATATATATATATATATATATATATATATATATAATGGGTGATGCGGAAGTTATTGGACAAAATAAAAACGTCAATAATTTATTTATAAATAAAAAAACAAACTACTATTACATTTTTTTTAAATAAAGCATTTATTTTTTAATAAAAATATAAAATTTTTTATATGAAAAACACCACCATCTGCAATTGATCTCAATTTTGCTCTGATGCTCATATGCGACTGTAAAAAGTTTAAATCAATTTCTTGTAGTTTTAGTTTAATGCGATCAATCAAAACTTGCTCTGTTGAAGCTTGCCTATCTCCCCCGTAAACCTTCTGTGCCAAATGTCCCCAAAAATTTTCAATTGGTCGTGCTTGAGGCACATTTGGGGGATTGGATTCTTTATCAACGTAATAGACATATTGGTCCATCCAATTTAGAGAATCTTTAGAATAATGAGAACTTGCTAAATCTGGCCAAAATAAATAGTTAAAGTCTCCATGGTACTTGTGAATAAATGGAAGAAGTCGTTTTTCTAAACATTCATTAATATAGATTGATGAATTGATCACTACAGCCTTGGAAGTGCGAAACAATGGCTCGGACATACCACGGTCAGATATGGCTATCCACATTAATAATTTTTTTGGAAATTTCTCTTTTCCTATAAAACGAACACTTTCTGGGCATGTCTTTTTGTTGTTTGTGTAGTATCCAGAATTTCCAGGCATGTTATCCCCTGCAAAACAAAAGTATTTTTCGTCATCAAAGACTAGAAGCGATTTTGTGTTATAGAGTTGGTTAACTAGTTTCCTGCTTCTTTTCTTTGCCTTTATTTGTTGTTCTATAGTGTACTTTGAAATCTTTTCACATTTTCTATATTTAATATTCATTTTTTTTAACTGACGACCAATTTTCGATTGATTTACACTGAATTTAATACCTATTTTTCTCTGACTGACCCCTTTTCGATTGTTGACAAGTCTCGTTAATTCGGCTTTCTTTTCTCTAGTCCAGGATATCGGACTACCAGGGTGCTTTCTATCAGAAAACGATTGAACAGTTTCAAGTCTTTTTAGGTTATCATATATTGTACTTCGAGCAAATCCTTCCTTTTCAAAATAATTTACGATTTTTTTTTTTTATATATATTAGGTTTATTTACAAAAAACATTTTTAGTCGCTTTCGAAAAGATTCTCGTTCAGCTGCATTTAACCTCATTTTAAATAATTGTGTTTCAAATAATAAAGTTTATATTTTATAGATGTTTATGCCTACGCATAAAACCACAAAAACTAATTATTATGCTCAAATAATGAAATTAGGATTTGTCCGATAACTTCCGCATCACCCGTTACATATGTATTCATATATATATATATATTCATATTAATGCTAAATTTATTATAAATTTAGTATGCAATTACAGTATAATTATAGTTAAAAACTATACTTTATCATTATCACTCATGTGATGCCTGTGGTCGCATGCCTTATATGACCATGCATACAATATTTCTTATTTACAACTTGACCAGTTTTTTTTTGCATATCTTGATAATCAGCGCGTTTTAAAAATGTACTGAAAAAATTAAACTAATTTAAAGACAAAATTAAAAATAAACAAACAATAAACTGAAAAAAAAAATGAATTTAACAAATGATAAAATAAATAAGGGAGACCCCAGAGAAAATAAAAGCGTAAAAATAATTAGTAGTTGAAACCTAATAATTAATTGAATTTAAAATTAATTTCATAGTTTAAAGTTAATATTTTTTCCTACACCATTATGTTAGTGTAGCACTTAGGTTGATTAATTGATGAGGGTTCAAATTCTACCAATGAAAATTTTTCAGTGAATCTGATATTTTTCTTAAAAGTAAAAAAAGTCTGAAAATTCTTATACCGATGTCCCCAAATAAATCTGGATATGTCACTGATAACACAATTATTCTAATAATTAAACTCGATTTGAAAGAAAAATTAAATTGTCTATTGTCTAATGTCTATTTAATATTCTACAGAAAGATTTTTATTTTTAATGCCTAATATTATTTTAAGTTTATTTTATTCTGTGACAATCTGGCAAATGAATATGCTAAAATTGTAAACTATATAGCTATAGAGCTTTATATAACTATATATAAACAATAATACATTATTATCAATATTTTATTATACATGTATTATATATTATATGCTCTTTTTCTTTTTTTAAATTTTGGCATATAACAATAAGTATTTTTATTCTGTATTTGTACTACCTGGATTAACATCTGTTTTATACAAATAATGTTTAAAACATAATAGTCTTATAAAAGAACTTTTTTTGTTGCAGTAAACTTGGTAGTTTTTTTGTAAAATTTTTGCGACCTGGTAACTAGCTTTGCGATCTGGTAAACTTGGGTTAATTTGCCTCTTGTATTATATTTAAATTATAATATTTTTTTAAAACAACAACAAAAAAAAAGAAAAAAGAAAGTATTACTATTGCATTTGGATCTTCATTTACAACAGCATGATTTTCAATTCGCTTTGCCCTATCCGCATATCGTAAAGTAGACATGGTCTCATCATAATTATCACCTGATGGACTTAATGTTGCAATCATAACTGTTCGAGAATTACCACCTAGATTATCTTTTAACAACCAAGTAAGCACTGAATCACGATAAGGAACAAAGTTTACTTTTTTTACATTCTTTCCTGCAGCCTAAATAAAATTAAACTCTGGATATATATAAAAATATAATTAAGAGGCAATGGCACCCAGATCTAAGCATATAGTTAAAGTAGAGTAATCTACCTAATTGGTGTGAAAAAAATAGTTAAATATATGTAAGAGCCAAAACCAGATATGTTTTGACACTGCTGGTGCAGTAAACCCAGATATATTTTAGTAATACTGGTGCTTAAAAAAGTTTCTTTTTAAAAGTATTTTAACAATATTTTGTAATAAAATGAAACGTTTTCTCAAAAAGGTTATGCAAAACTCAGTTTGATAACAACAAGATGTATTAAAAAAAACTTCAAAACTTATGCTAACTGTTTTTATTTTAAAATATAGTCTAGTATTAAATTCTTGAATTATTTTTTTTAAAGATTTTAATAGTTCGGGTATTGAATTGTAACATTTTTTATAAAATTTGTTTTAATATAAAACAAATGTTTTGTTAAGTTAAATATTTTTTAAACGCTTTTACTTAATAAGACCAACATTTACTTATTTACTACTTTTTGTTAAGAGTTTTTGTTCCGTTAAGCATACTCATTTGCTAAAATTAGCTAAACATTTATTTTTAATAAAAAAAAAAACTGTAAAATTGTAATAAGGTGTGTTCGTTTTTTGTTTTTTTTTAAAAAAAATATTATTAACCTCCTTAAGGCCAAGAAGGCCACTATAGTCAGAGACTACTTTATTGTGTTTACAACCCTTTCTCCTCTCTCAATTCTTTAGCTCTGAAACATGAACTTGACAAACAAGGTTGCTGCACATAGAAACAAGTTAAGTGCAGTATTACCAGAGACATGGTGATCGAACTCGGAATTTCTTGCCTTTGAAGTGAAAGCTCTAATATTACATTATTACCATACTAAACTTAATATAAAACTATTACTGGCTTAAATAAATCTGCAGAGGTATTATTATAAGTTTTTTTTTTCATCTGCATCAAGAATATGTTAATCTATCAGCTCCCAGTACATTATGTCATCATCGCATTTTAAACAGAGTTCTATGGCTTGTGATAGATGCAGTACTTATTAGTCTAACTTATTCTTCAAATATTTCACACCCGTTCGTTTCTGAAATCACCACAAAGTATGAAGATTTGAGGAAAAATTTATTTTCTCAAATGGATAGACCAAAATTATTAGATGTGTATTTGGGGTAGCATGATGACATGAAATTCTTGTATCATTTGTCACAAGTGTTCATATATTATAAGAAGAATCATGAACTCCCCAATGCTCATTTTCAAAAACTTTCAGCAGTGAGTAATGCTCAATGGAACTCCCTTTGACACATAGTGATCAATTCACAGAAGTATGCAGCTTTATTGCAGCGCTTTGAAATGAGATATGGTTCTCAGACTAACGTGACTGGAAATCAGCAATGGAATCATTGAGACCAAGATTTTATTTGTGTCCAAAACCTGTAAAGTGTTTTGATAAACATTGGAACCAGGAAGGTTCTGCAATAATTGGCATATAAAGGAGCATTTGTTGTGCAGAGAGAGCCACTTACATGATGCAAGACCTTTTTCCTATGTGTAAGACTGCTGCTATTAGACTTCAACTAGTATTAATTGATTAGGTTTTTGTGCAAAAAAAATTAACTTTTACTGTTATAATTATCATTTAATGGCCCTACCCAAACTCTTTAGCATCAAAGAGAGTCATACTAACATTTTTGAATCTTTAAATATATATATATATATATATATATATATATATATATATATATATATATATATATATATATATATATATATATATATATAAATATATATATCTAAATATATATATATATAAATATATATATATATATTATTATAAAAATTAGTTACAGCTGCATGCCAAATATTCTATCAATAAATAATTCACACAACGCAACAAACTCACCGCTAATGATATAAATTGCAATAGCATTAAGAAAACTGCATGCCTGTTAAATAACCAATGTCTGTCAAAAAATGTTGCATATAAAGCCACTTTAGCATCACCTAATCCCAGTCTTACAGAAAAATCTTACATTGGTATTAGTTAAAATGCATTCAAGCTCAGATTTGCAAACCACCTTAAATCATTTAAAGCAACCAGGTAAAGGAATGATACAGAACTTTCCAAGGAAATCTGGAAACATAAAGACGCATGTAACATGCCTATAATTAAGTGTTATATCTTATATAACACTTAATTATAAGCATATAATTAATCTAAAAAAATCTCATAATCAATCTACAAAAAAGTGTAACCTTTGCATCAATGAAAAATATTTTATTATGACTTTTGATAGTCAATTATTACTTAACAAAAAAAGTAAATTGGTTTCTGCTTGTAGGCATCGGAAAAATTTTTTACTATCTAACTTTGATTCCGGCGATTAGCAAATATCGGATCACGTATACTTGACGTCAGATGCTGTTGCAATGTTAAATTTGTATTTTTTATAACGGTTTTTATTTTATATTTGAATAATATGGCTGATGATTGCCGAATGGCATGAAACTTTAAGTTCCATTACAAAGTTGTATTTTTTCATTTAAAATATTTTAATATTGTATATATTATATATATTGTATATTATATATATTGTATATTATATATATTGTATATTATATATATTGTATATTATATATATTGTATATTATATATATTGTATATTATATATATTATATATCATATATATATATCATATATATATATATATATATATATATATATATATATATATATATATATATATACATATATATATACATATATATACATATATATATTAGGATGATATTCACGTTGTAATAGAAAACTGCCTGTGTTACTTTATCACCTAGGATCATGTGTACCAAAAATTAGACTAATAAGGGTTGCCATGTTTTATAAGAAAAATTAACTAAATGTTAGTAATTATATTGCAAGAATAATAATATACAAAATAAATAATAATGAATAGAAATAACCCTCTGTAAACTATATTTTGTACAATGTTTTATTGATAACATGTTGCTTTTTGTTCAGCTTAGAAAATAATAATATGGCAACCACCAGATCTTCTGCTGAGGTTGGCTTGTTGGTAAACCTAAAATGATTCTGTCGAAGACAGATTTTTTGTAGGTTAAAAAGAATATCAATTCAAAGAATTGACAATGCGGAGAGACAGTTTAAAAAATATTTTAACAATTATATGCTGCTAAAAAAACACAGAGGATAAAAATTAGACAGCTGTCAAGTGAAAGAAGGAATTTTTAACCTTGAAAAACTTTTTGATATATCAATCAAGAATGCATCGGAAGTTATTAAAAACAATGAAGATAAAGCATTCTTACCCCAACAGTAAGAAGATCCCTTAAGGA
Source organism: Hydra vulgaris (assembly GCF_038396675.1). Taxonomy (NCBI): domain Eukaryota; kingdom Metazoa; phylum Cnidaria; class Hydrozoa; order Anthoathecata; family Hydridae; genus Hydra; species Hydra vulgaris. Next base: position 19,095,376 of record NC_088923.1, read on the forward strand.
GTAGTATGGAAGGAATTGATCAGAATTTAAAGCATGTGAACAAGTTTGAGAAACTAAAATAAAAATGAGGCATCAAAGCAGTAAAGCCGAATTGATGGATAAAACTGAACTTGTTCCTTCTCCATCAGCAGTGGACATAGTGAGTGCTAGTAGGTCTAGTTCTTGGATAATGATGAATATCAGATTTCTTCCACTTCCAGCACAAGTAGTTCAACGAAAAAGAAGATAAAAGTTCTATCAGGTATGTTGTACCATCTCTTTGATCGGTTTAGTATTTCTGATCACTGTGTACTCTTTGTGGTTGGAACAGTGGCTCAAGCTCTTGGTCACTCAGTCAAAGATTTATTACTGTTGTACAGCACAATTCGAAGAACAAGACTATTGGTTCGTGAAGCCATGACTACGGCTGACAAGGACAATATCTCTCCTAATGATCCAATTGGATAATTGCTGGGTGTTATAAAAATTGGTCATTGTGCGGGTGAGCAAGAGGCTGATGCTTGTATGAAGGCTTTTTATGGCACTTAAACATGGATAGTTTTAAAATGAAGCTTTATTAGCTAAATGAGCACCATTCAATGATGCCAAGCTTTTTCAACAGATTCAAGAATATCCAAATAGTACAATTGCAACTACTGAAGCAAATGTTTTTCATCACCACCTCTGGTATTTTTCTGAACATTTAGTATGATTGGCTTACCTTAATTCCTGTGTTGACAACAGCATCAAAAAAAGATATGGAAAACAATCTAAAACAGCAGCCAAGGCAGAAATCTCTTAAAAGACTTGATGCTGCCACATTCGATTGTTATAATCTATTGTCTTCTTTCATCACGCAATGCACTTCACAATCCGATTTTAAAGAAAAAGCCTTTAAAAAAGCTGAACTATTTTTAATAAAAGTATCTTCAGAGAAGGAAATGGATTCAACATATCTTGAAATGAAGCATAAGCTTTTCAAATGAAGGTCATTAAGGATTGCACAGAACCAGGCATAGCACTTATAACATCCTGACTATTGATAATAGATAATTAATTTTTAGGTTGCCTAGTGCAAGTAGTAGTATATAGTACATAAAAAATATTGTACTAAATACTTATTTAGCAATATTATTTTTAAACAAAAAACATCGAAAGTCCACATAATATAAGGTGTATTTATGCAAAATTTAAGTGTATATATGTAAATAAAAAAAGATCTTTATATTATCATGTATAATATTGTGTACTTTAAAGAGTGGTCAATAGATAAACCAGAGCTATATAGTATATGTTACTTTTTCTGAAGGCTGAATAAGCACAAATTTAATAAGTACGAGCTGGCATAAGTGTGAAGCATTACAAAAACTGGAATAAGTGCAAATTGGCGTATGTGCAAATCAACATAAGTGCGCCAAAAGAATTTGCAATCAGGGGCTATTCCAGACTGATTTTTTTTGATAGCGTTGACTGTATTTGGGCACCGCCCAAATTAAAATTTGACGACTTTTTTTATTTATTTTTTTTCGGCAAATATTGTTTTTTTTGCAAAAGAAAAATGCTGATTTTCCGCTAAAGCTCGCCAGAACGAGGGGGTACTGGCGCCCAAATTTTTTTCCTAGAATAGGCCCTGATATATATATATATATATATATATATATATATATATATATATATATATATATATACACACACAATTAAAATTCATGTGTTTTTTTATCAGTGGCACAAATAAACAATAGTATTTTAGGGAGTCACCTGATCAGCTAGAGCAGATATAACCAGACCAAGTGTACTTAGAGATTTGTTTATATTACCACCTTCTTTTAATCGATCACCAGTTGCATTTGTTTTTGATGCTCTTTCAGAACCTGCTAGGTCAACCAAACTGATCTTGCTAACTCTCTCCCCAGTAGCCTAAACATAAAATCAAATATTTTATGTTTAACTAATTTCTGTTGCATTAAATAATTTGTAATTAATTCGAATAATATATAAAACAAAAACTATGAAAAATATTGTACACAAACCAAAAACTTCAGTAAAAATATTGTTTTTCTAATTTGAGCACACCATTAAAATTTACAAAACTTTTGTAAATTTTTTAAATTTTAATGGTGTGCTGGCTTTTTTTAAGTTGTGTTCT